>NC_050511.2:64042594-64358702 GCF_012460135.2 Molothrus ater
CCTCGGACCCCTGCTTATCTCTCTGTAAGACTATAAGTCACTTTCCTTAACCCTTTCTACTGGACAATTTCTCAAACCCCTGTACCCTAGATAAAGAGCTGCTTTTGCCAACTCGGGCAGAAAAACAGCTGTCACTGGAACTCCGCAGAGGAATCAATAAAGACGTTCCTGTGGAACCCCACACAGACTTCTCCTCTCTCTCCCTGTGTCTGCCTGCCTAGGCACCTAGCAAGCTGAAGGGCTGCAATCACAATGAGCTGATAGTCACTAAAGAGCTGATATCACTTAAACTTGCTAAGGTGGCCTGCAGCTAAGAATTGCTTGGGAGTTTGGGCAGTCTGTCCTGACCCGGACTGCGCTACCTGGGCCGCTGCAGCCTGCTGGAGACACCCTGAAACCCAGCAAAAGGTCGCAATAAATGGAGAACAGAAGGAACTCTGGAGCAGCATTTCTTTTGAAATCCTTATTACCTTCAGATCGCTAGGACCCCCGAAGAAAAGCCTCCATTATAGCAGGCTTCTTCTGCAGGGGGCGGTCAGTCGACCCTCACAGCTGACATCTGAACGAGTGTTCGAGGAGACTGACAACAGCAGACTGCCTCCAGCAGACTCTTGACCCACACCCAGCTGAAGAAGTGTAAGTTTTAAAAGAGCTTTTATCACAGGCATCCCTGGTCCCCTTTTTGTTTATTTTTTCTTTTTTCTTTTTGTCCTTTTGTCTGCTGGTAGGGAACGGGAAAACATGGGATCAAAACTTAGTACATTGAAAGGATCCCAGAATGAGAGGGATTTATACTTAGTAATCCTAGAAATCCTGTCTTCTAACAACTTTTCTTTCTCTAAATGTAATCTTTCAAAAACTAACCTGAAAAAATTTATAAAATACATTTTTCTCCGTTTCCAGATACTAACACAGACATCATTACTAAAGACTTCTTTTGGGACAAAGTCGGAAACATGATACAGAACTCCAAACTAACCAAGATTTCTCTGTAACTCAGTTTATTCCTATGTTCCACATTATAACTAAAGCCATAGAGAAAGCCAACAGAGATAGCTCACATTCCCTGCAACCTCCCGCAGACAACCTCCCTTCAAATCCTAATCGCACTGATAACAATCTTTCCCTGGAATTCCGCCCTCCGGCTCCGGGTCCCATTGGTCCCAGCTCTGCCGCTGTTCCATCCTCTGTCCCTTTCCCTGCAAACCTCTCGCCGCTTCCCCCCACCACCTCCGCACCTGCAGGGTTCCAGTGGTCCCCCCTTCCCCAGCCTGGATGCGCCAAACGCGAATACTGCAGCATCCTGTGTGTTATCTGCAAGTGCAAAAGTGCCTCTTTCCACGGAGTCAGCTCCCCCCACCCTTCTTGCTGCTTCTCCTACCCCTACCACGGCTTCCCCTGCCCCCACTGCGCCCGCCCCCACTGCAGCCACCTCTGCTGCGGCTCCCCCTACCCCTCCTCCCGTTCTCCCCCACCCCTCCCGCCGCAGTCCTTCCCGCCCCCGCCACCAGTCCCTCAATCCCAGCCCCCACCGCTGCTGCTGCCGCCTGCACCCTGGTGTGTATCCCTATCCCATCCCTGCCTGCCCTAGCGGGAGGTCTCCCTGCATGCCAGCGCACCCCAGCCCCAGCACACCTCGCTGTACCCGCGGCAGCCCAGACCAATCCCACCGCCCCCTCTGCCCCGCTTCTCCCTTACCGCCACCCCCAGGCTTTCCAGCTGCCCACCCACCCTCAATGTCACCCGAACGCAGCCTCAGAGACCCCCCACGGTACCAGCCCACTTCCCCAACCCTGTGCATGCCATGGTGCTGCCATTCCAGCTCCACTGCTGGATCCCTTGGCCAACCTCTGCCACGTGCCTCTTCGCAGCCACAAAACCCCTGCAAAATCTCACTCCAACACGCCGTAAAAAGCATAGGGCATGGCCTGCTCGCTCTCATTCCTCTCTAAGGACAGCAGTGACAGTGATTCTGATTCTGACACAGAGGACATTGACTCATGGGCTCTAATTAAGATAGAAGTGACCAAGGCAGACTGGCAGATGGCACAAAAAATTAACACCTTCTCGGTAGATTTAAAAAAGGAAAAAAGAGGAGGGGCCACTAATAGAAAGACATGGGAACCTAACTCAAATAAGAACTCATACAATTAAGAAATATTGCCAAAGAAGATGGCAGAAGTTCACATCTTTTTAGAAATTTCCTAGAAGCTATGTTCTCAGCACATGTTTTAGTACCTCATGACATTAAAAATATTGCTCACTGCCTCCTTTCCCCAGCAGAATATATGTTATGGAAAAGGCATTGGAAAAGACAATTAAAAACCTTATCAGACTCATATTCTACAAATGCTGATAAGTCAGATTTTACGGTTGAACAGCTGGCTGGGGAAGAGGATTTACAGAAACTCTCTGACCAAACTGATACCTAAGGAAGCATTACAAGATGTGGTACTTGCAGCAAAAACCTCCTTACTTCTTACCTACCCCAGATGACTCTTTCCCTAGCCAACACTTTTCGAATATTCAACAAGGAGTAGATGAAAGCTTTATCAAATTTGTGGACAGAATTAAAGATGCTCTGAAAAAACAGATAGAGAGCACAGAGGCAAGAAAGGGGCTGGTATGCAAGCTTGCCATGAGTAACTCAAATGAACAATGCAAAACAATTCCGAGGTCTCTGCCCTTGGATACAGAACCTACCTATTACATGCCCTGTTCTAAAAGACTTTTCTACTGTTTTCCCTCTCCGTTTTCACACTTGTTCAACAAGGTTTTCTTTCTAAGAATATTAATCAGAATATCTCAAAGGATTAAAAAATGCTTGGGTATTTCTTCCCTAAGTATTTACAAAGGAACAATTAAAAAAAATCTGTATACATGCTGGATGCAAAATGCAAATAAAAATAAGCTTGAGAGTTCTCCCAAAAAACCTTAAGAAAAAACTCCATGTATTCTGTAAAACCCAGAGTATTCATCTACAGAATACTAAAATGGGCACGTTCTAGAAGAGAAAATTTGTACAGTGATTCTGCACGGAACTATATGCTTTCAAGCTTTTTGCACTTCAGGGGCAGTGCCATTCTCTCAACTGTGCTCTGAGTATATTCTGCTCACCATGGCAGCTTTCTGCTCTCCCCTGGTACAGATCACCCTCCCAGCAAAGGGAGAGTGCAGCCACCACAACTTGCAGCCCCTTCCCACGCAGCAAGAACCTGAAGGAGAGAGATGGCTTTCACCAGCTGCTGCGGGTTCTAATAGTGCCAACTCTCGGCTGCTGAAAGCCTGAATGTCAGTGTTGCAGTGTGTTAGTTTCTGAGTCAAATCTTCTGTTATCTTGTGCTATGTTCAAGCGCCCCCTGAGTTACTACAGTTAGTTTCTCCCCTGTGTTATGCCCTCCTACCCAGGAGTCCCTCAAGGAATCCCCTCCTTCCTGGATTTTTCCCTGTCTGTCAAGACAACCCAGCCCCTTCGGCCCATCCATCAGCCCAAACCCTACCCTTTGTTCCAGAAAGTTCCCTGTCGCTCACCCTAAGATCCAATCCCTATCCCAACCCTCTCTCCTTCCCTTGTTCTGATTTGTTGTAGCCCTCAAAACCACACCCTGAGAGTCGCTTACTGGTTACTATATGGTGTCCACCCTCCACTTTGAAAGATTTTAAAAGCCTGTGCAGAGGGGTGCTGGGAGTGCTTTTTACTTCTGTTTGCTTTTCGGGTGTTCATGTCTATGTACCTTTCCCCTGCCTATCCTGATAAATTTGCTGTATTTTACACTGCAGAAGAGCCTCTTCTGCCTCCTTCGCCTGGTCCTCGTCGATCCTCCAGGGATCTTCGCTGCTAGGCAATTGGCCTAGAGGTTCTGGCTAAGGCAAAACTCTAGCCTAGCCAGTTCCCTGCTCTTGCCATTGCCTCTGGAACATCCCAGAGCTAGCCAGGGCTCTGGAGGCCAGTGACAGTGACCCATGCCCTGGCATGCCACAGCCCCCAGAGCCGCACCTGCCAGGCCACAAGCCCCAGCCCTGGTCCCCACTGCCGGCCTCAGCGGCTCCTGGGCATCCTCACCCAGGATGCAAAGGCAGCCACAGGAGCCCCCAAGGGCGCTCTGGATCCAGGCTGCAGACACACTAAAGCCAGCACTGAAAGGGACATGGATGGGGTCTGTAGTTGGATCTTGCAGTGCTCACCACCCCTACCTGCCCTCTGAGTGAATCCAGACCTCACCTGCTGCACCTTGAGCACATTTACCCTTCTTGCCCATCCTGGCATGTGTGGTGTTCCCACATCACAGAGCAGCCCTTTGCAGGGAGTGACCAGCTCCCAGCTGCTCTGCTAGCCTGGCCTTACTTTCTGTTTCCCAGCAATCAACTGAACGGATACACTCATGAGAATTGTAGCACAACATTGGCTTCTCAGGAGCTCTTAGGCAAAAAAACTCCACTGATGACTAGTTTTTGCACAGAAGAGGAGGTGCCGACAAGCATAAGGCACAGGCAGGGCTCTGGCATAAGAATTCCTGAGCCACAGGATTGCAGGCACTGCTGTTGCCAGCTGCTTTGCTCATATTTTACAGCCAATTGTGGACAAAGGCTGCTGTTGACAGGGTAGGAAAATGTAGAGAAAGAAAGGTGTAGTAAACAAGCAAAAAACATCAAGAGAGCAAAGGCTTAGAAATAGAGAGCTCAACAGAAGTCCTGGGGGAGATGGTTCAATGGAAAATGGCAGCAGCAGTGAGCAGAGCCCGAGGCTGCTCACTGCCACCCCAGGGGCTCCTCAGTCGCCTGCTGCTTTGTGTCTGATCCCTGCTGGGCTCTCTGTGCCCCTGCAGTAGATGCAGCCCTGCCCGGAAAAAGGGCTCCATGCTCTGGTGTTGCAGCTTGCTGCAGGCTACATTCTTAGCAGCACTGAAGGAAGAGGTGAAAGCAAGAGGCATTTTCTGTCCTGCCTGCAAACTCTTGTCCTTCAGTGCCACTGGCAGAGATCATCCCTGTGTCAGCTTGGCACTGTGCCTGCTGCATCGTGGTCCCTGTGCCTTCCATCAGCTGGAAGTCTCCTGCACATCAGCACTGGCTATCCCACATGATGAAGAGAGAGCTGTGTCAGAAAAGCAAAGCTTGCATTTTCTTGGTCTTTCTAACAGCCAGAAGAAACATGAGTCCAAAGAACTTTGTTGGTTGTTCCTGGCCTCCTTTTAGACAACTCTTTTCTGCTTTAATACAAAAGTCTCTTTTCCCACGTGGATGGAATGATGTGGAATTGGCAGTTGCTTCAGGCTGTCAGGCAGCATGGGAGTTTTGTTTTGTCTCTGCTGAGGATTTGGTGAATTTTCCATTGGTCACTTGGTGGTGTCAACGTGGGCTGAGCTCAGCAGCCGACTCTGCTGCCCGCAGGGGATGCATTGGGACGCCAAGGCCCTCAGGGCTGGAATTCGGGGGAGGGCGGGCTCGGAGCGCGCGGAGGCTGGGCCTGTCAGGAGCTGCTGCTGCTGGCGCTCGCTGTGCTCAGCCCGCTGGGCCGAGCAGCCGCGGCCATGGAGACACAGGCGGGAGCTGTGGCCGAGGCCGGCAGGCGGCCCGGGCCGGCTCGCAGCTGCGAGAACGGCGGCAGCCCGTGCCCTGAGGCCGAGGCCGTGGCGGGCGCTTTGCGGGCAGGGCTTTTCCGAGCCGGCCGCAATGTGCTGCCTCCCGTGTGGGCCCGGCTGCGGCAGAGGCAGGCGGCAGCGCGGCGGGGCCGGCAGCGGCGGGCAGAGGCCGCAGAGAGCAGCAGCCCGGCCGGGCCCGCTGCGGAGCGGCAGGGAGCTGTCAGGCAGCCCTCGGCCGTGTCTGTGCGCACAGGGCAGGAGCCGCGGCAGGAGCCGGCCATAGCGGCAGCTGGCCGTGCCCAGGGCCGCAGCCACAGCTCTCCCCTGCCGGCCACAGCAGCAGCCGCTCGCCTCCGAGGCTCCAGCGCTTGCCGAAGACGAGGGGCCCGGCCCCCAGCGAGCCCTGGAGACCCGCAGCGAGAGGAGCCGCCGGCGCCGCAAAGGGCAGCGCAGAGGGTGCAGGTTGAGGAGGAAGAGCACATGAGGCTCGGGCTGGGGCAGCTTGGGCCTCTCGGCCTTCACCTTGAGCCCTTTGCTTCTTTTCCATGAGCCCTGATGGCCGTCCTTGGCCAAGGGCCCCTGCAGCTCTTCCCAGGGCTGCAGGAAAAGCTGCCTCAGTCAGCGATGCACAGAATCACTGCCTTGGAAGACAGGCACCTTTGAGATGATGGAGTCCAAGCCATGCCCTAACACTTCAACTAAAGCACGGCACTGAGTGCCACATCCAGTCTTGTTTGAAAGGCTTGCAGGGATGGGGAGTCCACCAGCTCCCTGCAGGGCTCTGTCCAGGAAGAACCTAGCTAACACTGGGGCCTTCTACCCCCCAGCGCTTGGAGCTCTGCAAGTTTGTCTTTCTGCTTAGGCAAAGGCCATGGAAAAGTACTGGGAAAAGTAGTCACAAATAGATTCGCCTACAGAGTTCTAAAGAGATGTGCAAAGAATCCAGAAACCCAACAAGAAAAAAAAAAAACGGGGGCAAAAGCCAAATGGCATCAGCAAAGTCTTGGGCATAAACAGCTAGCTGCAGATGGTCTTGTCAACCCTCCTTCTTTGTATTTCTGGGAAGCAGAGGAATCCTGCTTGAGCCTCTGGGGAGATGGGTTTGGGAGGTAAAAGTGACTTCTTTTTTTCTCTTTGGGGCAGCTCCTTTTCCTAATGTCAACTGAAGCACTCTGCAGCCTGCTGTCTGTTGTGATTGTTGCAGCAAAACAATTGATGGCAGGCAGACAGAAGACACTTGACACTTGCAGGGAGTTGCCTTTGCCAGTGCCAGCTGGGAGTGGGAGTCAGAAGAAAAACTGGAGAAAGCACAACTGCATTGGAAGATTGCCTTCCTTTTCATTGGGTAAAGAAGCTGTAGATCCACCTGTCAATGGTCAGTTGTTTGTTAAGGATGGGAAGTTGTCTTTGAGGATTTTTTTCATGTGCTTTGCAAGTGGATCATGGTCTCCTTCATTGACCAACTGCAGACCAAAGTGCCTTTGCAATATGAGCCACGTGGCAGTTTTTGCCCAGCCATGCTACTTGTGGCTAGAAGAAAGCAAGGGCAAAGGGCATTTGCCGCCAAAAGGCAGCAAAGCTTGGCTCAGCCAAAATATCCTGGGGAGATAGAGGCCTCCAGCTGTTGCTAGAAATGAGCAGAGTTCCAGCCCAATGGTTCTAAGTGCAGATCTTTTTGCCTTGCTCAACTGAAGAAGCAGAAAGATGAGCAAGGAGTTCCCAAAGGCCCATGACATAAGGGGTTTTTTTGCTCATCTTGTGGAAGTTTGCAACTGAAGGTGTGTTTGCAGTTGAGCTAGTGAGAGGAAAAAACAAAGAAAGAAGAGGCTTGGGACAGGGCCATAACATTCCACAAGAGGAATCAATGGTGTGCATTTATTTTATGGACCTCTCTCAATGCTCTCAAAAGTATTGTAGCCCTGCTTTAAATAGACTGGTATGAAGCAATTTGGAGAGACAGAGACTCAAATGGCTTCTAGGGGTTTTTTTTAAGAGTGAGGAAAAGTACGCAAAGGGTGTTGTTTTCTGACATTTGAAAAAGAGACTAGTTGAGAATGAGCAACTGCAATAAATCAAGAGTTAAAAAAGAAGACTTTTGGTATTGGAATAATTAGAAAGACAAAACCTGTGAAGATAGGAATGGATGTTTTGATACAAATGATGAAATGATAGGGAGAAAAATAGATGCCCTGAAGTACAATGCAAAGGCAGGTAGAACTGGACTTGAATGATCTCTTTTTCCATTGCTGGAGTTTCTTCCTTGTGAAGAGGAGCTAGGGTATTGCTGAAGAAAAGTGAGACAAGCAGGACGGGGCAGCGAGCCGTGCTCCGTGCAGAGGCTGCCAGGGGCTGCGCGAAGAGCGCCCTGCTGCAGCCGGAGCCCTCCTGGCCTGGGGCCCGGCAGCAAAGGGGCAGGGCAGCCATCTCCTCCTCGTCCTGACCCTGCCACTGCTTCCTGCTGCTGCTGCTGCTGCTGAGGGAAAGAGAAGCAAAGGCCGTCAGTGGAGAACACCAGGCCAGCACTGCCGCAGCCTGTCCTGCCCTGCCCAGCCTTCAGTGCCCTGCCAGAGGCATGTGGCATCGTGGGCAAGGAGCAGCAGCTGGCGTGTGCCTGTGGCTCGGAGGCTCCTGAGAGCTGGCATGTAACTGGGAAAAGCTGCCCCAGGCCTGGCCCTGGCCTCTCCAAGCTGTGGCAGCCGTGCAGACTGTCTCTGCACAACCACCTTCAGTGCCCACAGTCCACTTGGTTCCCTTGCCTGCCCAGGGGATGCCCTCCCTCCCTCAGGGTGTCACAGCTCCATGGCTCCACTTGGGGGAAGAAGTGAGCACAGCTTGGCCAGACGAAGAGGTCACCTTTTGTTGCCAAAGTCACCTGGCGAGAGGTCAATACTTGGATGTGGCCGGATGGGGCGGGGTCAGGCTCTTGCTTGGGATCAAGGGCACTCTTGACTGCTTGTTCCTTGTCATAACCTCTGTACACGCTTGCAAGCGTGTCAGCAGCTGCCAGCGGGTGTCCCTGCACTGCCACCAGCACCATTTTTGGGGAGCTGGCTGTCACTCCAAACAGCCCCACAGCCACATGCCCGGAAGACTGCAGCTGACCAAGAATCTACTGAGCCAGCTTGACAGAGCTGTCAGTTCTGAGAAGGATGTTGGCGCTGTAGACATCTTGGTGGATCAGGAGGTTTGAGTGCAGAAAATGCAGTCCTTGCAGGCCCAGCGAGAGAAAACAGAAAGAGGAGGGCAAGAAATTGATGAAGCGAGTTCATCACACAAGAAAGGAAAGAAAGACTCTGAAAGATTGCCTCTCCAGGGCAATGGGCAGTAATGGCAGAACACGGTGCCATTGAGAGGAAGAGCTGGCTCAGCCACTGCCAATATCTTCCAGTTCAGTGAATTTCATGATGGCATTTTCCTGCTTGACTATTTTCCCGGAGGCAAACAAAATGCAAGATGCCTACTTGAAAGCAGAGATCCCAGCTTGCAGGAGATAGAAAAGGCAGCCCCACTCGCTGGGGCTCTGAGCCCTCTGTGATCAGCTGGGGAACAACAAGCACAAGAACAACAGGACAGGCAGGCCTGCAGCTTTCTTTTCCACCAGATTTCCAGAAGAAGACCAAGTGCATCTACACCACCACTGGATCTTCAGAGGAGGACTCCACCCTTCTCCAGGATCACTGCTTGAAAAGAAGCACATCTGCCACTCCAAGAAAGCTACAGCCACCATGTATCTTTGGACTGCTCCCAACACCCCAACCAGCAGAGTGGCAGGGCATATGCTGACTCTGTCAGTAGCTTGTTTTCCTACTAGTGCATTTGTATTTTAATTTTCCTAATAAAGAACTACTATTCCTGCTCGCATGTCTTGGCCTGAGAGCCCCTTAATTTCCAACTGATAATTCAGAGAGAGGGAGTTTGCATTTTCCATTTCAAGGGAGGCTCCTTCCTTCCTTAGCAGACACCTGTCTTTTCAAACCAAAAGACAAGGCCATGACATTCCACAAGAGGAATCACTGGTGTAGATCTTATGGACCTCTCCCAATCCTATTAAAGTATTGAAATCCTGGTTTAGAATAGACAGGGATGAAACAACTTTGAGAGACAGAGACTAAAATGGCTTGTGATTGATTTTTTCTTTAGGAATGGGGAAAAGTACCCAAAAGGTGTTGTTTTCTAACGTTTTAAAATATACTACATCAAAATGAAAAACGGCAATAAAAAGAGTTGTACAAAGAAGTGCTTTTGACTTAGAAACAGAAAAGTGGAGATATGAATGACATTTTCCTAAAAATATGAAATTACAAACCAATATATACAGTGAACTACAATACAAAGGTAGGGAAGAGTGTACTTTATTTAGATCTTCTTGTATTGCTGGTGTATTTTCCTTCTGTGGAGAAGCTAGTATTTCAATGACGAAGTGTCTCACATCTGATAATTAAATGTCCTTCTTTCTTCTACTGCTGGGTAACACATCCCGGCTGAAAGGAGCACTGAAGGTAAAGAACTGGTTCTGCGTGGTCTGAAACTAAAGGATGGTTCCATTGCTGACACAAAACCTGTTCTTTGTGGCATCGCAGTGGAGGCAATGTTGGTATCAGATGCGCTGTAGGGTCTGGCCGGTAGCACAATGGGAGGTACGTTGGTGTCAGACACAGTATGGACTCTGTGTCCAGGCACTCTCCGCTGTGCTGGGGTTAAGAAAAGGATAAAAAACAAATCAAGAGAGAATCTATGTTTGCTGTCAAATGCTGCTCACAAGGGCACGTATGTGAAGTACTTAGAAATGTTTGCTCCTTAAATGCTTCTTTGAAACACATGGCACCTGATGATTAGATAGAAATATTTAATGGCCAAAGGACATTAGCACAAGTATCCTGCCCCATAAATTGGTGGTATAGCACTTTAAGTCAAGTGCTACAAGTACTCACTTGAAGACATCTTTTACCTCTCATCATATTCACTCCAAAGCTGTGTTTTTTATTCAAGGAAACAAACTTATTCTGCATGTTAATGGTTTATAACAGAAAGAAAGGAAAAAGCCATGGCTCTTAAAAAGAAAGCAAGCAAGAAAGCAAGAAGGCAAGAAAGCAAGAAAGCAAGCAAGAAAGAAAGCAATTAAAATAAGTGAGAAAGAAAAAATTCAAAAAGAAGACTTAGCAGCAGGAGCAGAAGTAGCAGATGTACGGGGTGCTCTGGGTCCAAAGCTCACCTGAAATCTATATCTGTTCAGAGAGAATAAATTTACTCCAGAGAAGGTAAATTTTTAAAAGCAAGGAAATGCACAGAACTGAAATGGTTGTGTTTGCAAGAGAAGATGATTAAAACATGTTATTGGTATATAATAGAATGAAAGGAAGAAGCATTTGGCAAAAAAAAAAAGAGAAAATAAGAAAGAAAAATGTAAAAAGTCAAAAAACCACCCACCCACTACTGCTACTCTGCAAAAGCAAAAAAATCGTAACAAGCAAACAACTGAAAAAAACCCCCCAACCAAAAATAGGCAAGCAATTGGTCACCAATAGGAGGAAGCACGGTAGTAATTTTAATCCCTGTGTTAGCTTTCACCACCCCTTTCTCTTCTGAGAAATGTCTCAGAATATTTCTGTTAGCAAGAGTTGTAATGCTCCATTATGTTTCCAATTAAGGATTGTTGTATTTGCCTGCAGAAGCTGTGCAGCATGAAGGGAGATGCGGGCTAGGAAGCCACAGCCCAGGGACTACAAGTGTTTGACAAGCAGACTTAGCATCATGAGCTTGTGCTGCTGCAGGAGGTGTACGAGCAGCTTGGGCTGAAAGAGGAAACTGAAAAGAGGCTGTTCAGAGAAAATAAAATTACTTCAGAGGAGGTAGATTTTTAAAAGCAAGGAAATGTACAGAATTGAAATGGTTATCGTTGCAAGAAATGGCTCTTTCAAAATGTCTGCAGTAGTGTTATTGCTCCATGATGCTTACAATTAAGTATTGTTGTATTTGTCTGCAGAAGTGTTGCAGCATGAAGGAAGATGCTGGCAAAGAACCTACATCCAAATGACTATAATTTCTTGACACCAGACTTCCCATCAGGATCAGGAGTACGAGGTGAAATGGGTCCTTGGGGTACGAAGACAAGCTGAAATGATTCTGTGTAGAGCAAGTAAATGTACTTCAGGGAAGGTGCGTTTTAAAAATATGGACATGCATGGAACTGAAATGGTTATGTTTGCAAGGGCAGGCTATTACAATGATTTATCACATCAAGAAAATAAGTGCCTTCAGTAAAAAAAAAAAAGTTGAAAGTGGAGATAATTTTAAAAAAGAAAAAAATTACAACCTAACCCCAAAGCACCCAGCGGAACCACTCCCCAAAACCAAAGAACCCAACCAACCAACCAAATCCAAACTGGAAAGAAAAATTTTGCCATGCAGTCGAGAACCAAAAGGAAAATGACAGAAGTAATTTTCATCCCTGTGCTAGGTTTCACCATCCCCATTCTCTCCTTTAAAAAATCTCACATTTCTGTTAGCACTCGTTTTACTGCTCCATTATGTTTAAAATCAAGGATTGTTGTATTTACCTACAGGATCTGTTGGGCATGAAGGGAGATGCTGCCTAGAAAGCCACATCCAAGAAACTATCATTTCTTGAAAAGCAGACTTAGCATCAGGAGAAGTAGGAGCAGCAGGTGTACTGGCTGCTTGGGATGAAATTGGAGGCTGAAAATTACCTGTTGAGTAAAAGTAAGTTTGAAAAAACCAGGAAATAGTCAGAACTGAAATGCTTATGGTTGAAAGGAAAGGCTATTAGAAAAATGTTAATGATTTCTAACAGAAAGAAAGGAAAAAGGATTTGGTGAAAAACAATGCAATTCAAAGAAGTCATAAAAGAAAAAAAATCCAAACTAAAACACCGCCCAGCCACAAGGACCACTTTGAAAAACCAAAAAGAATCCAACCAACCAAGCAGCTAAACCCAGACTAATAAAAAACTATCTAAGCAAATAAAGGACCCATAGGGAAAAAAAAATCCTCCAGCGTTACTTTTAATCCCTGGGTTCGCCTCCAACATCCCCTTTCTCATCTTTAAAAAGTATTACACCATTTCTGTTTGCATTAGGTTTCACGCTCCATTGTGTTTATAATTAGGTGTTGCGGGATTGGCCTGCAGAAGCTGTGCAGCATGAAGGGAGATGCTGGCTAGGAACTCACATCCCAGTGACTAAAATTGCTTGCAAAAGTGACTTAAAAGAAGCAGGACAAACAGGAGGTGTAGGAGCTGCTTGGGGTGAAACATAAGGCTCAGTATTATCTCTTGAGGAAAAATAGGATTTACAAAGCAAGGAAATGCACCAATTGGAAATGGTTATGGTTCAAAAAAAAAGGCCTATTGCAGAATATGATAGGTTTGTAACAGAAATAAAGGAACACCAATTTTGCTATTTAAAAAAAACCAAAAACCAGAATGAAAGAAGCATGCAATTAAAAGAAGTAATAAAAAAAATGAAAATGCAAACATCCACACATCCACCTCAACTACTCCCCATGGATGTGGGCTCTGAACCCACATCCAAATGGCTATAATTTTTTCACCAGCAGACTTATAATCAATAGCAGGAGCAAGACCATTGGGTGAAATGGGTCCTTGGGAACACTGTGTGGAGTCTGTCCAGAGAAAGTGAATTTACTTCAGAGATGGTAAATTTGAAAAAGCAAGGAGTTGTATGGAATGGAAATGGTTCTAGTTGGAAGGAAAGGCAATGTAGTTTCCAACCACAGTAAAAATTCTGTGCAAACAGAACACCGGCAAATACGTTGCTTCCAGACGCAGTATAGTATCTGCTGGGTGAGTGGCCTTCAGTCGCAGTCTAGTATCTGCTGGGTTGGAGCGGTGGCTGGATTAGAGGAATGCCCAGGCTAGAGGAGAATCCCGGCACGCCGCGTTCTTGTTTGAGGTCGCCACCTTCTTGATGATGGTGTCACGCGCACCTTCGTCAGCCACTTGCTGCTCGACTGCCTTCCTCAGCTTCTCGACGAAGTCGAGGAATGGCTCGTCCGCGCCCTGAAAGATCCTTGAGAAAGGGAGAAGAGGGGCCACCCCCGGCAGCGCCAGGAAAGCCTTTTCCGCCGCCCAGGCCGACTCCCGAAGCGCTTCTTGGGGAAGGACACTCGCCTGCAAGTGCCCGTCAACCCAGTTCCCAGTCCCCAAAAGCTGGTCGATAGCCAAGGGGTTACCCAGGAGATCAACCCCTGTGTGGGGCTGACCCCACAGGCCTGGGAGAGCTTCTGTCACTCCCCTCTTCCAGGCGGCCTCCCACAGTGTCCGCTCGGTGGGAGTGAGCAGACACGTGAAGAGGCGCCGGATGTCATAGGGGGTGACATCCACCTCGGAGAGTGTCGCCTGCAACACTCCCCGGAAGTATTCGCTCTCCCGGCCGTAATCTTTCTGGGCCTTGACCAGCTCTTTAATCTGCATATGGCTGAGGGGGACCCACTGACAACGCACTCCCCCACCCTCCTCGGGCTGGTAAATGACCGGGGCCGCGGATGGGACGGCGGCAAGCCCCGGTCTCCGGCACCCAACCCTCCCCCCCCGGACCCCGAAGCGTGGGAACCGGAAGAGGGAGCGCGGGAACCGGAAGGGGAGGTGAAGGAGGAGTGGCTGGGAACTGGGTGGTCCGATGACGTAGGACCTTCCCCGGAGGCGGGGTCAAGAGGCGGAGCGGAACTGAATGCGGGAGGGGGGGGAAAGGGTGGTGACGTGGGAGGAACCGTAGGAGGAGCCACCGTAGGAAAAATGGGTGGGGAAGTGGGAGGGAAAAAGGGTGGAGTAACGAGATGGGCAGATAAATGGGAGGAGTTTGAGAAAGGGCGTGAACTGACAGGTGATGTGGAGGAAGGGGTAGGGTATTGGGAGTGGCCAAGAGGCAGTAAGGGGTTGGAACTTGGGAGAAAAGGGTTCTGGGAAAGAGACGGGGGTTTTCCTGCCAACTCGGCCATGCGGTCGCCTCCATTTTGGACTCCAAGGGAGCCATTTTGTGAAGCCGGAGGCGACTGGGAACAAACTAGGGATTTTTCAACTGGGGTTCTACGAACTGGGGATTTGGGAACAGGAGTAAGGGAGGCAGGAGAAGCCGAGGAGTCCCCAAGAGTCTGGCCAGGACTCCTGGGGCGGGGGGGCCGGGACCTCCGAGAGGAGCCAGGGGACAGATGGGCGCCCTGTGCTTGGCTGGAGGAGCGGGCTGCTCCCCTCAGAATCCCGGTTTTGGATTTAGGATGTCGGGAAGACGAGTTGGGGCTAGAGGGAGAGGTACACGAACTGGGGCAACCTCTAAAACTAACAGATGCCCTTTCTGAGTTCCCTTTTTCCTTTAAGGTCTTTCTAATTTGAGCAACTAACCTTGCCAATTGGATAAGCGAGGTGTCTCCTGGTCTAGTCAACTCCGAGAGCCTGAGTTTGACTCTCCGCCAAAAGGCAGGATCTTTGACTAGATCGGGAGAGACCTCCGGGAACTCTGAAACGAGCCATTTCACCAGCTTCTTAACTTCAGCTTTGTTATAAGAACAACCCCCCCCAACAAGGATTCCCCCAACTTGGACAACAAGCCCCTTTTGGGCCGCGGAAAGCCTAGCACCCATGGCTTGAAGAGATCTTACAGTCCGCGACCTAACTAAAAGCCCTCCCCGTACCGGAAAGGAAAACGAAAAGGGAAAAAGGGTGACTACCCACCAGCCCCTGGAAAACTCAAGGGAGGGCGACGAAACACCCGGGGAAAAAGGATAACAGCAGGGAGAGTGGCGAAACACTCACAAGTCCGGTGGCAGTCAACGGAAACCGGGACAGAGTGGGACCTGCGACTGGACGGCTCCGGGTGCAGGAGTTGTCATCCGGATCCCCAGGGAGCGTTGCCTAGAAGGCCTGCTCAACCGTGGGGTAGCGCTGCGGCCAAAGAACTGAAGAAGTCCGGTCCGTGGGGTCCGTGCACTGATGGTAATCCAAGCTCTACTGACCGTCGCTGGTCAGGAGCTGCCAAGAAGAGCAGAGGGGCCCCACGTTGGGCGCCAGCACTGGAGCGGTGGCCGGATTAGAGGAATGCCCAGGCTAGAGGAGAAGATGCGAGTCCAGCCAGACTCCAGCTAACCAACACTCCCTCGGCCTGAAGCCAAGGGCTTGTGCTGAACCGTGGGTCGGGTTCACGGGCAGACGGCTGCAGATGGAGAAACTCCGATGTCGCAGGGTGAAGAAAGAGGCGACTCTCCAACTCCTCTGGGGTAGCGAGTTTAATAGGGAGCAGAGGGATGGGAGGATGAAAGGGATGAGAGCTGGAGAGCCCCGAGCCCTCTGGGGACCCGGATTATAAAGACTAGAGGAGGGGTCTGGGATAACAAATCACAGTTCAGGGACGGGAGATACATTTAAGAGTGACAAGAGAAAGGGGCTAATAGAACAGCGTTGGAGGTGGAGATCCGGCCCCACAGCCAATCACCCGACACCCTAGCCAGAAGATTCTGGAAAAAGAGGCAGGGGTGCTGAGTGACGGGCAGGTAGCCAGAGGAGGGGACTGAACATTACATAACAGGTAACTAGGGAAACAGGGGAGGGGTACAATGATTGACAAATAACTGAACAATGGACTAGACCGTTAACCTGAACAAAGGGGGGGGAAACCAAACAGGCAAACACAAACCACAACACTGGGTGATGTACTGAAGGCTGAGCTGCTTCCAGACACAGAATAGGTTCTGTCGGGTGTCATGATTCTGTAGCCTGGGTCGGTTCCAGACAGAGTATAGCTTCTGTATCTCTGACGTCCCCACTATTTAGAAACACGCCAGGGACAGCCAGGGCTGGAAGTGCTGCTCCGCCCAGCCCGGCCGCCAGCTGGGACCCAGCACAGGGACAGGGGACACAGGGGGCACCGGGGGAAAAGCAAGAGGTGAAAAAGGCAGCCGAGGGGGGAAAGCTAAAAATGCAGCCTAGGCCTGGAGCAGTGGCCGGTAGAAAGTGAAATGCCCAGGCTAGCAAGTGTCCAGCCCACCTCCAGCCAACAAGGCACTTCCCTGACACGAAGTCCGGGCCTTGTGCCTAAGCGATGTCAGGCTTGCGGATGTTTGGCCGTTGTAGGAAACTCCAAAGTCGTAGGACTGAATGAAGAGGCGACTCCCAGGTCCTTCGGGGTAGGAAGTTTTTTTGGCAGGAGAAGTGAGCAGGGGAAGGAGGAGAACCCAAGAGCCCTGAGGTTTTCCCCACCTCAGGTTTTAAAGGAAATGGGAGGGGTGAAGGACAACGAATCAAAGAGGGGAAGGGAAGGATACATTTGGGATTGACACAAAGGGAGAACCAATAGAACACAGTTGCGGGTGGGGCCCCGGTCCCTGAGCCAATCACCCGGCACCCTGGCCAGAAGATTCCAGAAAAAGAGGCAGGGGTGCCGAGTGACAGGCAGGCAGCCAGGGGAGGGGAAGAAAATGATACATTAGATAACTATAGCAACGTGGGAGGGGTTCTAGAGACTGACAAGATCTGGGAACCGGGCAGAACCATCTACATAACAATGGGGGAAACAGGACAAACATAGAACAAACCACAACATAGGCCTACACAGCTCAATCCAGGAATCTAAACTTCCGCATAACTCTAACTAAATAAGTATGCGCATCACTAAATCTATATCTAAGCATCTAAATGTAAGCATCTAAATGTAAGCGTCTAAATGTAGGCATCTAAATGTAGACGTCTAAATGTAACTCTATAAATATATAAATGTAAATCAAAATCTATAAATGTAACTGATTCTTTCCCATCTATAACAATAAAAATCAATTTAACTGTATAGATGTATATATATACACATATAGACACATCTCTCTAAATCTATAAATGCAACCAGAAATAGAATTGTAGAAATCCATCAATCTATGTATGCACTAAGGGATTCCACCTGCCCAATGGTCACAGGCTCTCCCTCTGATTCTTCTTCTCATGCAGGGCAGCTGTCCTGGCAAGGCAGACCAGCTAGAAGTCTGGAAGTAAAGGGAACACTGGGTCAATATTGGACTCTGTGCATCTTTCCCTTTGGAAGTAACTGTCCTTCTATCAAAGTCTGTAAAAGATGGCCAGAAAGGCAGACTCTCACTTGCAGTTTCAAGCCTGCTCTTCAAAGAGCCAGACTCCAAGTATTCAAAACTTGTGAAGTTTTGAAGTATCTCAATAAACTCAAAGCCCTGACAGTGCAAAGGGCCCCCACGAGAGCTTGAAACACAGACAGTCCCAGCTGCCACAAAGAAGCCCAGCCTTGCTCAAGAATGCAGATCCAAAGTGCTCTATCTCTCCTTTAGTTCTCTCTAATTTAAAGGTGTAATTTCAGTTTTTCCTTGAGCTGCTGGATTTGTGACTAATGATTTTGTTGGCCTCAGAGCTTCTGCTCCTTGTATTTTTATTGTATCTCACTACAGCTATCAGCAGACTGGTACTACAATGATTTAATGCTTGGAAACAAAAAGCTCAGACGTCTACATTCATTTTTTGCTGGGCTTTTCCTCTCTTGCTTCAAGAGTCACTCAGTGTTGCCTCCAGAGCACTGACACCCTGCAGCAAACTTATCCATGGACATCAGCACAAAACTGGGACACTCAGCTGGGTGACACAAGTGCCACAAGGTCAGGTTTATTTCCTGCTCTCTTGCCCCAGCAGAGGACTCAGTGTCAGAGCCTCTGGAGAAGCGTGAAGGGCAGGGCTCAGGCAGGTTGTGCCAGTGCAGGATTTGAACTCAAGGCACCAGGAAGCAGCAAGCGTGCAGACAGGAACTCAACCCTTCTCATCTCCCTTCCTGCCAGAGGCAGGCTCAGAGCAGCCATCTCACACCTCTCTAAACCAATGGGGGCTCTGTCCTTCCCAAGCTCCTCGGGCTCCTGGGAATTGTTTCTGCAGCTCTTGGTGCCAGGCAAAGCTCCCTCTGCTGCAGCTCTGTCCACAGGCTCCCCTCCTGAAGACTCAGGGCCAACAGTAATATTCCCCTTGAAAGAGAAAGAGAGAAAGGGAGAAAGGAAGAGAGAGGAAGAGAGAAAAATAGAGAAAGAGAAAGAGAAAGAGAAAGAGAAAGAGAAAGAGAAAGAGAAAGAGAAAGAGAAAGAGAAAGAGAAAGGAAGAAACCGTTTGTCTCCAGTTACACAAAACACCTGGTCCAACAACTCCATGGCTGACACACTTAATCCCTTTCTCCTGACAAGAACTCTGTGCTGCAAAGCCCTTCAACAGTCAAAAAAATTTGACTTCTCAGACACAGTCCAAAAGCTGTCAAAGCTGACAGTGTTGAACTGTGGGGTGAACAGTGCCCACAGCCAATGTCCACGCCACCCGCAGCTCCCACCCTGTCTCACCAGCTCTGGGCGGCTGCCCGGTGCAGAGGAGGGCACCGCCCACTCATTGTGGAGCTGCTGGAAGCAGCTGTGGCCATCCTGCCCCGCTGCCAGCTGCTGCCTGATGGCCGCGCTCCAGTGCTTGATGCGGACAAGGAAGTTGGGGCGGTCACAGTGATGCTGTAGTGGAGCCAGACCCCGGCATTGCCTGACGCAGCTGAGCCCACCCAGCCTTGCACCCAGTGGAAGCTGTAGCGGTGGAGCTGGAGCATGAAGCTGTGGAACTGCGTGGCTTGGAGGGAGTACAGGGCCACCCAGCAGGCATCGCCCGGGCTGAGCAGCTCCCACTGGAAGAGGGAGCAGTCGATGAGCAGCCCATGGGCACGGCTGTCCCAGCGCACAGAGCGGAGCGGGGGCTGTTCACCAGGCGCCACAGCTTGGCAGGGAAGGTGCTGGTGCTGAGCCCGGCGGGCAGCGGCAGCTCCGCCATGGCGCCGATCGCCGACTGTGGCCACGATGCCCGCAGCGCAATGGCCGCGGCTGCACCAGCGGCGCACGGCCTGAGGGGGGCGCTGCGCTCCAACGCAGGCCGGACTTGGCGGGGACGAGAGCGGCAGAGCCGCGGCTGCGGGCACAGCTCGGGCGGGGCGGCTCCGCAGCTGGCTGGGCTTTGCATGGCAGGGAAGGGAAGGGCAGGGCCCGGTATGGCACGACAGGGCAGTGGAAGCCCCTGGCGAGGGCACTGGAAGCAGTGACAGGCTCTGTCCCCACGCTGCATCCCGTGCCTGGGTCACCATCGGGGACAGAGAGGAAGGACATTGCTCTGTCTTGGCTGGGGAAAGGATGAAAAGGGGGTGTTAGAAAATATGCATTTGGTCTCCTTTTCAGCAGACTAGCTGGTTTTATCTCACCATGTCTGCCTGTCTTTGCCAGAGTTGGCACATTTCTCATGATTTGGAGTCAGCTACAGCAGCAGAAAGGGGCAGCAATTTTGTCAGCAGTGTCATGAAACCTAAAGTGTTGCCCCATGGATGGATGTTGCTTTCCTCAAGGGATTTTTGGCCTAGAGTTGTAGCGAACTCACGCTGGTATCTTCCCAAAGGGCATTGCCTTTTTCTTTCCTCAGGAATCACTGCTTCTTTTTCTTCTCCCCTTCTGGGGAGAGCTCCAATGCAAATGCCTCCTGTGGCCAACTCTTGTCACTGCAGACTGACAAAGGAGATCTTGCAGTGGAGAGAGACTCCCTAGAGCTGTTGTGGAGAGCTGAAGGGGGAAGCTTTGTCCCTTAGTCTAGAAGTCTTGTTGGGGATGTGAAAAACAACTGCTCATCTTGAAAATTTTAAAAGGTTTATTAAACCTTAACAAAAATGCAACAAAGGATTGCATAAGGAAAAAGCTACAGCGCTGGGAACCGCCCCTCATGCACACCATGTGGCCAGTTCATCTCCAAGATCAATGCTCAGTCTTTTATAGCCCTGGGGGTTACATCAGCGAGCCCTGGCTTCTCCCAAAGTCTGTCAGTCAGCTCTTCTTTGCCATTTATTGGTGGAAACTGCTTTCTTGTAACTGGCTTGGAGGTCAGGTGTTGCCATGCCACACCCCCTAAGCAACAAGCTTTTCCACTCCCAACTGCCCCATGTAAGGGACACGTGTGCACACCTTCTTTCTGCCTGTCCTAGACAGCCCCGGCTGTCTGATGGCAACAATACAGGGGGAAAACAGAGGACATCTAAACTACAATAACATAACTATACTTATCTCTACAGCTTTTCTTAATATTCACACAATAGTTATCTTTTAATTGCAAGAGCAAATCATCTCATTATCCATCTATAACAGGAGCTTCATCAGGAGCTTCATGTGTTCACCCTGGCAGTAAATTCTTGGGTATCATGATTATGAGCCTGGATTTACCCAGGCTTTTAAGTGGAGAAAACTTGGAGACATTTTTCCATGCAGTTCCTAGAAAACAAAGCTACATTTTCAGTGGAGGTTCTATTGTATTTTGATTCGTCTCTGATGGACTTGTGGGTTTATTTGCTGCTGGAGTTGAAAGGAGTTGATCAATAGTTACCTCATGTAAGCATGAGTTGGTTAACTATTAAGAGTCAGCAAGTATTAAGGACAAGCCTAAGAAGGAGAATGTGCCTCAGCCTTGTCAAGATAAGAGAAACAGGATGCACGTTGTTAAGATGAGAGGAAGAGAACCTGTTGAAACTGATGCAGAAACTGCTGATGAAGGACTGCCTGTGCTTGAGAAAGAATGGTGAAAAGTGCAAAGTGAGGAAGACTCCTGGCCTTCATCGCAGTGACCCCTGAGAAAGACTTGTAGCCTTCCTCAGTACAACCACCAGAATTCACCATGCTTGCTTGTCAACTATGCTAATGATATTAATGACTTTGGAGAAATCATTTGTATAACCACGCCTATCCCAAGGAATGTAATGAATATGCATGAAATCTGACCATAAACTGTGCTGTGTAAAGTGCTGAATGTATGTGTTAGGAGGAGCAATCCCCCAGATAGTCAGCGCTGAATAAAGCAAATACCCACCTCACTGATTCAGTCTCTGAGGTGACTCTGGGCTCACTGTTGGAGTGAATCAGAGTAGTTGCTGGATACGAATCATTTTGAGTAATGTGCTAGAAGAAAATACTCAACTGAGAGGTTGAGCATCTTTTGTTCACAAATAGTAGTGGCTTTCCAAAATGTTGTTAGGGTTAATAATTCTATGCTTTGGGGTTTAATTTTGTTTTATTTTGGGGCTTTTCTTTCCAATGGTTTACGAATAGCTAGCATAGAGTTTTGAATAAGAGACTGCCTGTGACAGTGTTCACAGGGGTTTTCAGGTGAGGGAAGAGATGAGAATGTTGACTCCATGTTCAGCGGGCTTGATTTATTATTTTATGATATACATTATGTTAAAACTATACTAAAAAGAATAGAAGGAAGAGTTTCATCTCAGCAGGCTAGCTAAGCTAAGAATAGAAAGGAATGAATAATAAAGGTTTGTGTCTCGGACAGAGAGTCCAAGCTAACTGGGCTGGGATTGGCCATTAATTATAAACATCCAAGATGGGCCAATCACAGATGCACCTGTTGCATTCCACAGCAGCAGATAATCATTGTTTGCATTTTGTTCCTGAAGCCTCTCAGCTTCTCAGCAAGAAAACTCCTAAGAAAGGATTTTTATTGAAAAGATGTCTGCAACATGTCACCTTTTTTTATTTAGTTAAATTAAAAAGAAAAATGTTCATAATTTTTTCTGCTGGGCTCATGCAGAGGAAAGAACAAACACTTGACAGGTTATCTGTTGCCAATCAAACCTCAATCAAGTGCTGGTGTGGAGGGAACAGGGAAGTTCTTCAGCTGTAGAACATAAAATTCTATCATATCATTAAAACAATCTTACAATATAAGAAAATGCAAAAACAGTGTAGAGAGCTTTTTGGATAATTGATTAGCTGAGAAAGGACATTTCGATGTGATACCGATGGATAAGGATAGGGGAAACAAGCTGGGGATTATGTAACTGGTGTCCAATCACTGACAAAGGTCATAGTGACCTTCTCTGAAACGGGAAGACGGGGGAGAAAATCGCTTGCCAGAAAATGTAGATATCCTAGGTAGAGAAGTTAGAAGAATGCAAACATAGAAACAAAATAACCATTAGAGCATAGAAGTAGGTGTGGTTGATCTAAGTGTGCTTTAACCAATAATGAGCTCAGCTTTTGCAATATGTATAAGCTTCATTAACACCAATATAAATATGTGTGAGCTTTTAATAAACTTTGGGATTTGCCATCCACGCATATTGTGTGAGGCATTTCTTCCGCCGTTCACGACAAAACAGTGCAAAGAAATTTCAAGTCCAAACAGCTGAGTTTCAGGAAAAGTCCATGGACTGAAGATGTTCCTCTATGACATCTCTGAAAGTCCCTTTTGGTCGTGAAACAGGCTTGCAAAATCCTGAAACAACAAACTGCTAAAGAAAAATCCATCAATAGTTATCAAAAATCCATTGACAGTCATCAAACAATTTCAAAATTTTGAGAAAATTTCTGGAATATCTTGGCTACAGCCCTTTATTGAACAACTTGGGCTGAAGCTAATTTTT
This sequence comes from Molothrus ater, assembly GCF_012460135.2. Taxonomy (NCBI): domain Eukaryota; kingdom Metazoa; phylum Chordata; class Aves; order Passeriformes; family Icteridae; genus Molothrus; species Molothrus ater. Next base: position 64,065,627 of record NC_050511.2, read on the forward strand.
GGTTCTTCAATGCTTTTGAGCTGTTGCCAGCTCTTTAAAACCCTTTTTACTTAATTTAATTTTTTTTCTCCGGAAACAGCAGCAGCAGCAAACAGCCTTAGAGACCCTGGGGGAATCCTGGCCCTCTTGGAAGGATCAGGAACCCCAGACCTGGCCCACAAAATGGTGGCCCAGGACCTGAAGGGGGAAGCAAAGCCCCCAAACCCAACAGAAGGCTGGGAGGTGGCCCTGGCCTGGGGAACCGAGCCAAACAGCCCAGGCCTGCCCCGCGAGGCGGGTTCTGTGTTCTCACAGCCTGGCACCCTGCTGCCAGTGCGATGGCAGAATGAGTGACCAAACGGTTCCTTCTCCCCGAACCACCGACACATCAGCAGTGGGGGAATAGAAGCTGTCCCGAGAATCTTCATCTCGGTACTGGGGATGTGTTTTCCCCACAGCAAGAAAGCGGTGATCTCTTCCTGCTGTTTCCTCTGCCTCTGCAATGCAAATGCAAAAGGTGTTCCTCCCATCTGCCTCCCGGTTTGGGGACCAAAGGCAGAACTTTCGGGAGCCACCTCCCCCTCACCGCTGGGGCACACGAGGGACGGCAGGCACCCTGGAATCCCCCAGGGGAAACCAGCGACCAAACACACACCAACCCACCAAAAATGCTGATTTTGAAAGCAGGCAGCCGGGCGGCACCCGCACTCAGCTGCTGAGCCATACCTCCTCCACAGAAGGAGAGGCTGGCTGCCGGAGCCACTGCCGCAGGGTCAAACGGCTCGGGACGGTCCGAGCTCGGACATGCTGCTGGTTCCAGGGCAGCCTCTGATGCAGACACGGAGGACGGAGTCCCTGAAGGCGGCAGAACCGCCGGGGCGGGCGGTGGGGGCAGCAGGGGTGCGTGGGAAAAGGCCACCGTTGTCTCACTTGGCTCCGGGAATGGCAGCGACCTCTGTCCCTGCGGGAGGGGATGGCGGGGACAGCACGGGGTCTGCAGCAGCTCCTGCCCCTGGCACCAGGATCGGCCGCGGAAGCGCAGTTGCAAAATCTGGTGGAGTCTGCATGGGAGGCGGCAGAACAGCTGGGGGAAGTGGCGGGGGCGGTGCCAGGTCGGCCCTGGGTGCATCCATAGGCAGCGCAACGTTGGACACTCGCTGCCGGTGACCGCCAGTGTCGCCGAGTGCGTTGCCTAGCAACACAGGCGCAGCCGCAGGAAGTGCTGCTTCTGAGATCGGCCGCGCAGGCGCAGGCGGGGCCACCGCGGCCGGAGGCCCCAAAGGCTCTGCTGGAGGGATGCCCGCGGGAGGGGCCACGCGGGGAAGCGCCCGCAGCCGTTGGGGCAGCCCCGCAGGCTCGGGAGGCGGGGCCCCGGGGACCGGTGCCGCCCCCAGCTCTGGGTGGGGCGGGGCCTGCAGGGCTGCCAGGGGCAGCGCAGCCCACTCAGATTCCCCCTGAGAGCAACGAGGGGCAGGAAAAAGCGGCTCCGTCTGAGCATGCTCCAAAGATGCAGGAAAAAAAACTTCTTTGGCTGTGGGCAAAACTTTGCCCCCCCTGCGAGTCAGGGGGGCTGGGAAGCAGCAGATGGTCTCCCTCCAAAGGGTCTTCTCCCGTGGGAACTGGGGGGAACGGGGCCTGCCCCCTGCAAGCAGCAACCCACTGAAAGGAAGCTGCTTTCTGTTTCAAGACCGGGAAAAGTGTCCTGAATGATGGATGAATGCGTGGGTATCCAAGTCCAAGGGCCAAGGCGGCTTCAAAAATGGATTCCATGCATTCTCATATGAACATATCAAGGGCATAGGGCACATCCTTAAAAAACCCATAGAACTTTGCCCATCGAAAAAACTCCTAGAAATGTCTCTTCACCATAGGAACATTGTCCTCTTCACCCCATTTTTGCCAGAGGGCAATAAGTTTCTCCTCCGAGGGGGAGAAATGAACCTCTGCCTCTGTGGGGACCCTCCCCCACATGTGCAGCTACAATCTGCGAAGGGCAGCATCTTCAGGAAGGGAAAAGCTAACAGTACCTTGTGACGGTGTCCACCAGGCTCTGGCTGACTGCTTGGTGCTGCTGAACTTTCCAGACATCTTCCCTGGAGGCTTTTCAAAAGGTTCTCTTTGTGGTCAGCCTTAGCTGTGAACTCTATCCAAATCAGGATCTTCAGTTCTTCATCTCCCGGCTAGAATCCACCTCTGTGGTCACTTGGGAGGTGACCAACAATGCCACACACCTGGGGGTTACCCAGTGTAGCAGCTCCTCTGGGGTCTCACCGTGTGATGAATTTCTTCCTCAGTCGAGGGTCACCATCTGTGAGAGTGTTCACAGGGGTTTTCAGGTGAGGGAAGAGATGAGAATGTTGACTCCATGTTCAGAAGGCTTGATTTATTATTTTATGATATACATTACGTTAAAACTATACTAAAAAGGATAGAAGGAAAAGTGTCATCTCAGCAGGCTAGCTAAGCTAAGAATAGAAAGGAATGAATAATAAAGGTTTGTGTCTTGGACAGAGAATCCAAGCTAACTGGGCTGGGATTGGCCATTAATTATAAACATCCAAGATGGGCCAATCACAGATGCACCTGTTGCATTCCACAGCAGCAGCTAACCATTGCTTACATTTTGTTCCTGAAGCCTCTCAGCTTCTCAGCAAGAAAAATCCTAAGAAAGGATTTTTAATGAAAAGATGTCTGCGACAAATGCCAATTGTGGTACTTTAAAATAGGAAGGATTCCATAATAAATAATGGAAGTGGAGTTTTTGTTGTAGTAGTGCAAAAATGTATTTAGTGATGCAGTCAGTCAATTCTGCATATAAATATTCAATTAATATAGCATTAAGAAATATTCTAGGTGTATAGGCAGTCTATTATTACAAGATTTTCAGTGTCTGCAAGTTGGTGTATCAAGGATCTCTATTTACTGCTTGCTTCTAATTTGTACTGTTTCCAGTTTGGGGTTGCTTTTTTACTGGGTTGGTTTTTTTTTTAATCTCAACATTTGAGTAAAATCTCTCTGCAGTGATCTTGTCTTTATGTTTTAGGCAGACCTGAGTCACTGCCATCAGGATTGAATTGTTCTTCTGAACGGTGGTGTGAAAATGCTTAAGGGCAGTCTCAGACACACAGCTGCATTGTTTGCTGTTCTAAGTCCCATACTTAAATAGTTGATGTGAGTCTGTGCCAGTGCCATCTCGTAACAACCCCAATATAATATAGTGCTGGCTTACAGATGAATCCTGTGAGAAACAAATTTGAGATGTCTTTCAAGAGATGCTCCTAAACAAGAGATTTGTAGTCTGTACTTTGACAAGATCTGTAGAGTTTTTTGGGAACTGGGTAAATGGTGATCTGCTGGTGAATCACAGGCATCCTTTACAAACCATTAGTGTGGCTGACCTTGCTGGATCAATATCTCCCTCAGATGCAATGCTCATTTAACTATTGGCATTTTGTAGCACTTTTCCCTGTGTCCCATTAAAATATCCCCATGGACAAGGTTCTACATTGAGGCTGAGGTAAGGGAGATGGGGGTTTCGCCCAAAATCTTTGCATTGTTTCACATTCTGTTGTAAGTTAGAACTTTGTTCTGTGGCACTTGAAACAAACTTTTTAAGAAACAGTCTCTAACTGGTCTGGCTGCAAACAATTCATTTTCCATGTCACTGCCCCTTATGCAGTAGGATCTGCACTGTGACTGTAAACCCTGATTATTCTGCCCTAATGTCAGTAAAGTCAGCAACAAGAAGAAAACCCCTACAGTTCTTAGTTCATGTGGAGGCGGCCGGTCGGGGATGGCTTGACCTGGGTGCCTCAACCTTCCCAGAGAGAGGTCCCGCAAGAGACAGCTTTGTAGGAGCCTTAGGCAGTCCTTCAGCCTCAGGGTAACCTCAGCAAGGGGTAGGCAGCTCAGCTCTTAGCAGTGATTTCAGCTCTGCCTTGCGAGGTGTACCCTGGCCAACAGAGGGACAAAGAGACAGGAGCACCGTGTGGCTGTTCCGCAGAGGTGCCTTTATTCCAGCGCCCCGCGAAGGACGCCGGTGACGGCAGCTCCCTCCTGAACGGGGCAGAAACTGGGGGTTTTGTGGGGAAAAGCGGGGGTGGTACAAAGGGGAAAAACCAATCGGTCCCAACAAATCTACATGGGGTTCCAAAGCATGCTGGGAACTCACCATGACCACGGAGGATTTCTCAATCCATGAGAGTTTGAGAAGATCTTATCATAGCCCATTCAAGGGATACCTTTCCAAGGGAGAGGGCCCATCTGTCTCCACAAGTTCATATATACCTGAACATCCTATTTCTGGCCCTCTAAGGTACATAATCATTCATGGGATCACAGTTTAAACTCAACAAACCAACACCTTAAGACTGAGTGTGAAATACATAGAAATGTTCATGTATGATGTTGTTTGCCTTTACAGTATGTGCTTCTAAACCAGTTATTTTCCTTTCTGAATACAGGTTTTTTCGTTGGTGGTGGCTATGTTGATTAAATTCATGTCTAATAACTGAATTCATCCTAAGAAATTAACATTTACATCTGTTGTATATCCTAATCTAGATGAAGAAAAGTGGACAGCCCCTTGATTTTTGAGATATTGTTTCTGGGGAAATGTAGCTGCCCATTTGACTTGTGGATCTTGGTTGGAGCTGATTTGAAGATATATACTCATCTTCCCAGCAAGGCTGGCATTTAATGCTGAAATCTGTCCTTAGCAAAAGGGTAACCAAATGAGGACTGAACGCTGGAATTCCACAGAAAAAGCAAAGAAAGGTGTTTTGAAAAAATGGAGAGGAAGAACAGCCAAGGCCCCAGTAAACTTGCTGAAAGGGCTTTTTAAAGGCATTAAAGTGTTTCTTTTACTCCAGGTTAAATGCATGGGAGAAAAACCAAGAAGATATTCTCAAGGGTACAAACAACTTTACTGGGAAACTTTAGTAAATCAGCGAGCTTTGGGAAGAGATTTGGGCCAAGACTCAATCAACATAAAACACTTCTCAGAGCATTAACTTGACCCATTCCACTCAGCAAACTTTAAACCCATTTGATGTTAAGGTACTCAAAATGTTCCAAGAAGAGGCAATTAGAAGAAGAAGAAGAAGAGAGAGAAGATATACAGAAAAGCACACACATAGATACAAACTCCTGAATTTCAGCAGTGTTCAAATAGATGCTTCAAGATGAAGATAGCATCAGGCCTCGTGCTGAGCCTTACATACCCCTGGGCTTTCATGGGCCCAAGCCCCGGCTGCCACTTCTGGTCATTTGGCCACTCAGAAGCTGGGTCAGGGGCTCCAGGGCTGCAGCGTGGGGCGTTTCCTCCAGTGTGCCAATGGCTGGCAGCTCAGCCAGGTGGGGATGCAGGCCCTTTGGGGGGTGTGAGGCAGTTCTCTGCCTTGCCTGGGGAAGGCCTGACCTTTCCTCCTCCACACACAGGTGTCCCAAAAGCTCTCACTGTGACTGCGGTCACAAGGGTTTTCAGGATGAAGAAGAGACGAGAATGTTGACTCCATGATCAGAAGGCTTGATTTATTATTTTATGATATATGTTACATTAAGACTATACTCAAAAGCAATAGAAAGGAAAAGTTTCTTCAGCAGCTAGCTAAGCTAAGAATAGAAAAGAATGAATAACAAAGATCTGTGTCTCAGACAGAGCAAGAGCCAGCTCTGCCATGAGTGGTCAAGAAATCCAAACACCCACAGGAGACCAATCACCTGTTGCATTCCACAGCAGCAGATAACCATTGTTTACTTTGGTTGCTGAACTGCAGCTTGTCACAAGGAAAAATCCTAAGAAAGGATTTTTCATAAAAGATGTCTGCGACATGTCACCTTTTTTTATTTAGTTAAATTAAAAGGAAAAAGTGTTTGTAATTTTCTCTGCTGTACTCATGCCGAAGAAAAAGACAAACACTTGACAGGTTATCTGTTGCCAATCAAACTCCACTCAAGTGCTCCTGTGGAATGCACTGGGAATTTCTTCACCTGTAGAACATAAAATTCTATCATATTACTAAAACAATTCTATAATATAAGAAAATGCAAAAACAATGCAAAGAAAATTCAAGTCCAAGCAGCTGAGTTTCAGGAAAAGTCCATGGCTTGAAGATGTTCCTCTTTGCCATATCTGAAAGTTTCTTTTGGTCCTGAAACAGGCTTGCTACAGAAAAAGGTCCATCAATATTTATCAAAAGTCCATTGACAGTCTTCAAACAATTTTGAGAAAATTAGAAAATTTCTGAAATGTCTTGCCACAGCCCTTCATTGAACAACTTGGGCTGAAGCCAATCCCTGGCTCCTCAATGCCTCTGAGCTGCTGCCAGCTCTTTCACCCTTTTTTATTCAATTTAAATAATTTTTTTTTTTTTTTTTTTTTTTTTTTTTTTTTTTTTTTTTTTTTTTGTCTTGTCGGAAAGAGCAGCAGCAGCAGCAGAGGAGCCAGAGAGAGGCCCTTGGGGGCCCTGGCCCATGTGGAAGGATCAGGAACCCCAGACCTGGCCCACGGAAAGGTGGCCCAGGACCAGAAGGGGGAAGCAAAGCCCCCAAACTCAACAGGAGGCCGGGAGGTGGCCCTGGCCCAAGCAACCAAGCCAGACAGCCCAGGCCCAGCCCCCGAGGCAGGCTCTGCATTGGCACAGACCCGCACCCTGCTGCCAGTACAATGGCAGAAGGGGTGACCAAACGCTTCCTTTCCCCAAAATCACCGAGGCATGCCGGCAATGGGAAGACAGAAGCTGTCCCGAGAAACTTCGTCTCGGGTCTGGGGATGTCCTTTCCCCACAGCAGACAAGCGATGCTCGCTTCCTGCTGTGCCCTCTGCCTCTGCAATGCAAATGCACCAGGTGTTCCTCCCATCTGCCTCACGGCACCACCGCCACCCGCTCTGGGCTGGGGACCAGGGGCAGAACTTTCGGGACCCACCTTCCCCTCGCCGCTGGGGCGCGCGAGGGGCGGCAGAGAGATTCGCATCCCCCAGGGGGAAAACCCGGACCAAACACCCCCCAACCCGCCAAGAATGCTGATCTTGAAAACAGGCAGCCGGGCTGCGCCCACAGCCAGCTGTCGGGCCATGCCTCCTCCACGGAAGGACAGGCTGACGCTCTCTTCCCCTGTCCCAGCTCCCCCCGTAGGGGCAGCCCCGGGACAACCCGAAAAACTCGGGGAGGAAGTCACGCTGGATGCAGGAGGCGCCTCTGCTGCTGCCGCCGGCTCCAAGGCAGCCTCTGACGCAGACATGGAGAACGGAGTCCCCGCAGGGGCGGGCAGCGGGGCCGCCTGGGGAGGCGGCGGGGGCGGCGGGGGCGGCACGGGGTCGGCAGCTTCTTCTGCGCCGGACTCTGACATCGGCCGCGGAACCGCAGTCGCAGAAGGCGGCGGGACGGCCGGGGGGAGCGGTGGATCGCTGTTGCCCAGCAACATCGGCGCAGCCGCGGGAAGCGGTGTCTCTGAGATAGATGCAGGCAGGGAAGCCGGCGGAACCGCGGCCGGAGCGCCCACAGGCTCCCCCGGAGGGGCGGCCGCGGGACGGGCCGCGGGGGGAACCGCCCGCACCCGCGGGGCGGGTTGGGGCGGTGCCCGTGGCGCTGGCCGGGGCGGTGCCCGTGGCGCTGGCCGGGGCGGTGCCCGTGGCGCTGGCCGGGGTGGTGCTCGCGGCGCTGGCCGGGGCGGCGCCGCCCACTCCCATCCCCCCTGAGAGCAACGGGAGGGGGGAACAAACGGCTCCGTCTGAGCATGCTCCGAAGACGCGGTAAAAAAAACTTCGGCTGCGGGCGAAACTTCGTCCCCCCACTGTGGTTCAGGGGGGCTGGAAAGCAGCAGAGCGTCCCCCTCCAAAGGGTCTTCCCCCGGAATTGGGGGGAACGGGGCTTTGCCCTTGCAGTTAGCAATCCAGGGAAAAACAGCTGCTCTCCGTTTCAAGACTAGAAAGAGCTTCAAAAAGGTTGGATAAATCAAGGGGCATCCGAACCCCCGGTATAAAAAGAATTGGAAAATTGAGCCCATACACTCCCAGACAAACATATCGAGGGCATATAGCACATTCGTAAAAAACCCAAAGAGCTTCGCCCATCGAAAAAACTCATAGAGATCTGCCGCCAACAGGAGAATTCTGTCCTCTTCACCCCATTTTTGCCAGAGGGCAATAAGTTTCTCCTCTGAAGGGGAGAATGGAACCTCATCCTCTAGGGGAGGAGTCCTCCAGATGAGCAGCCACAAACTGCGAATGACCTCATCTTTAGGAGGGGAAAAACCAACAGTACCTTGTGACAGTGTCCAGGACTCTCTGGCTATCTGCATGGTTCTGCTGAGCTTTCCGAACATCTTCCTGGAGGCTTTTCAGAAGGTTCCCTTTGTGGTCAGCCTTGCTGTGAACTCTGTCCAAATTCGGATCTTCAGTTCTTCAGCTCCTGGCTAGAATCCACTTCTGTGGTCACTTGTGAAGCAACCATCAATGCCACACATTCAGGGTTTACCCAGTGCAGCAATGCTCCTCTGGTGGTCTCACCAAGTGATGATTGTCCTCCTCAGTCGGGGGTCACCAATTGTGACTGTGGTCACAAGGGTTTTCAGGATGAAGAAGAGACGAGAATGTTGACTCCATGATCAGAAGGCTTGATTTATTATTTTATGATATATGTTACATTAAGACTATACTCAAAAGCAATAGAAAGGAAAAGTTTCTTCAGCAGCTAGCTAAGCTAAGAATAGAAAAGAATGAATAACAAAGATCTGTGTCTCAGACAGAGCAAGAGCCAGCTCTGCCATGAGTGGTCAAGAAATCCAAACACCCACAGGAGACCAATCACCTGTTGCATTCCACAGCAGCAGATAACCATTGTTTACTTTGGTTGCTGAACTGCAGCTTGTCACAAGGAAAAATCCTAAGAAAGGATTTTTCATAAAAGATGTCTGCGACATCTCACCACAAGAAATTCTGCAAGGATAAATCTGCTCTAGTTTCAGGTGGGCAAGTTCTCAAACAGAATAGAAGGGCTGATGTTACTTTGATCCTCTTGTAGGCACCTCCAGTTCATATTTATTAGAAGTGAGCAATAAGTACTATGACCATGACTAGAGGGGTTCTGTCCCCAGCTGAGGGGAGGAAAGAGACAGTCAACTCTCCAGGGCTGTGTGGACTGATGGCCTGGCCCATCAGACCCACAAGAGCAGGTGGCTTTTGTCGACACCGGTACAAAATGTACCCTGATGCCATTGAGCCGTGTAGGGGCAGGATCCATCTCTGTTCCTGGGGTGACGGGGAATCCCAACAGCTGACTGTACTGGAAGCTGAAGTGAGCCTTCATCTGAGCTGGCCACAAATGGCAAAACAGCCATGGCCCAGAGCCCTGTGTGTCCTTGGCATAGATTATCGCAGCAGAGGGTGTTTCAAGGGCCCAAAAGGGCATCATTGGGCTTTTGGGATAGCTGCTGTGGAGACAGAGGAAATTAGAGAGCTGGTCCCTGGTGCCTCAGGGGATGCTTCTGCTGTGGGACTGCTGAGGGTCAAAGAACAAAGGCACCGATCGCTACCACACCAGTGCATTGTCAGAAACACAGCCCCAGGGGACTGCGCGACGCCATCGATGAGATGGTTCATGAATGGGAGAGCCCAGGAGTGCTCAGCAAGACTCGCTCAGCCTGTAGTAGTCCTGTATGGCCTGTGCATAAGTCCAAGGGAGAGTGGAGACTTACAGTGGAGTATCATGGCCAGAATGAAGTCACATCACCGGGTGCTGCCATGCTGGACGTGCTCAATCTTCAGTGTGAACTGGAGTCCATGGCAGCAAAGCGGTACCGCCGTAGACAGAACTCATGCATTTTTCTCCATTTCTTGATCAGGACAGTGCAGGCACGGTTTGCTTTCACCTGCAGAGGAATCCAGTGTAGCCCAGGGCTGGAAACACAGCCCCCCACTATTTACCATGGCACTGGAAAAGGGCGAGGCTCCAGAACATCTGCAGCACATCCATCATACCATTGTATAAGACAGCACAGCAGAGGAAATGTTTGGAAAGGAGAGAAGATAATCCAGATCCTCCTGAGAGCTGGTTTTGTCAGAAAACGAAGTAAGGTCAAGGGAACTTCACAGGAAATTCATCTTTTAGTAGTAAAATGTCAAGATGGATATCCTCTGATTCCAATTAATTCAGTCAACAAAATAGCAGATCTGGCCCCACCAACCAGCAAGAAGGAACACAAACTTTCCTAGGCCCTGTGGGTTTTTGAAGAATGTGTATTCCAGAGTACAGATCAGATGTGACATGGAGGAATAATTTTAAGTGGGGTCCTGAACAAATGAAACTGTTTATGCAGTAGCCCTTGGGGCAGTCAGGAGAGGAGAAGATGCTGACCATCTAGTGGATTGACCCTGGATGCACCCTGGCCAAAGCCAGTGTAACATTCCCCTCTCCCAAGGGGGCAGGTAAGAGAAAATATGGAGGCAGGCTGAGGGCATGGTGCTGTGACAGGACCAGCTGCCCCTGCTGCCCGCTCTGCCTATGGCATCTGCTGCTCTGTGGGTGTGCAGCTGCAGCAGGAAGCTGTGGGAAGAGGCGCTGCTGCCATGGCCCCATGGCTCTGGGACCCCATGGGGCTGTGTCCCCAGCACCTGAGTGCCACCCACGGTGGGGCTTATGGGGAAGGGCATTAGAAGGGAGAGAAAGCAGCACACAGAGATTTTGTGAGGGAAATAACAATTTATTTCCTTTTCCTTGAAAAAAGGGTTGAAAGAGCCCTGCTAGAGCTGCCAGTGGGGCAGCCTCTGGCAGGCCTGGGGAGAGCTTTAGGGCTGGGTCCCCTCTTTTGTCAGATATGCTGGGGCCCAAGGGACAGTCAGTCCCTGCCCTGGGAGCAGAGGGGCTGTGACTGCTGCCCTGGGCAGGGGGAAGCCTCTGATGTACCAGCTTCCTCCTCCTCATCAGAGCCTGTGGGGCTGCTGTCGGGAGTCCCTTGCTGGGAACTGCTGGAGCTGCAGCTGTTGGGGCTGCAGCTGTTGGAGCTGCAGCTGCAGCTGCAACTACAACTGCAGCTGCAGCTGCAGCTGCTGCTGCTGAAGCTGGAGCTGCTGAAGTTGCTGGAGCTGGATGTCCTGGAGCTGGAGATCCTGGAATTGCTGGAGCTGGAGCTGGAGCTGGTGGAAGTAGAGCTGGAGCTGGAGCTGGAGCTGGAGCTGGAGCTGGAGCTGGAGCTGGAGCTGGAGCTGGCCACAGGGCTGTTGTTGTCATCCCTGACAGCAGCAGAGGGCAGAAGCCTCTGGACCTCCTCACGGCATTGGCCCATGACGATGCTGATGACATCATGGACCAGTGGTGCCGTGTGTTCCTCGAGGAGAGGCTGCAGCACCTGGACCAGCATCTCAGCATTTGGTCCGTAGATGCAAAGGCCATGCAAGATGCTGCTCTCTACGGCGTCTACCACCCACCACCAGCCCTGGAATATTCCCTCCAGCCTCTCATGCAGCCAGGGCCTCATGGAGTCCAGGAGATGCTGTCGTTGACGGAAAATTTCTGCCCAGACCTCAGGCAGGACACTGCCCACAAACTCCAGCCTTGATCCTTCCTGCTCTGCTGGAGACACTATCTCCTGTGGAGGAGGGGAAGGGGACGCCACAGGAGGATGGGAGCTGTTCTCATCCAGGCTGCCGAGAGCTCTCCCTCCCTGGCTGCTGCCATCTAGCCGCTCCTCAGGGACTGTGATGGATGTCTCCAGATAGTCGTCTTCTCCATGATCAGAAAATCGGACAGTCACTATTGTTCTTCTGCAGAGTGGGCACACTGGATTTCTCTGTGTCCACCGCAGGATACAGCCCAGGCAAAACTGGTGGTGACAGGGCAGAGTAGAAGCCACGTCCTCACAAGTGTCCTGGCAGATGGCGCAGTTGCTGTTGCTCTCTGTGGACATTTTTGTGCTCTGCAGCAGGGTCGTGGAGAGATAAGGATCAGGGGCTGTTTGCCCTCACTGCGGTCACCTCCCGCAGGAGGGAGAGGCCATGGGCACTGGCTGTCCTGGGGCAGGGAGGAAGAAGTGCCAGGCCCCTGGAGAAGGCCACCCTCCAAGCTCCCTGAGTCCCGTCACACACCCCAAAGCCGCCCCAGAGGGACATTTTCCCCTCACAGCTCACCCTCAGTGCTGCATCTGCAGTGCTTGGCTGCCTGAAGCACGCAGGGCAGTGAGACAGGAGTGATGGCTCTGAGACTGGCACCAAGATCTGGCAGTAACAGCCACCACCCAGCACTAGAGCAGCCTGCCTTGATCCTCCACAATGTTGCTTGGATGGAGTTCAGGCTGGAGCCAGACTGGCCCAGGCACTGCCAACTGAATATAAGCAGTGAGGGACACAATGTCATCATCCCTTCCTTCTGTGATGTCACAGTCCACTGCTCAGTGACATCAGCCTTCACTCACCAGTGACAGCAAATCTGGCATTTCACCTTCTGGTACACCCAAGATAAGCAGGGAGGGAAGTAAGGTCACAACTCATTGCTAAGGGATGTCACAGTCCACAGGCTGGCAACATCAGCCTCCTCCACCCGGTGTTGTCACCGCAGGCCTTCCATCCCTGTACGTACATGGTGTTGGAGAAAAAAAAGAAATATAATTTCTTGTTTCCAACTTCTACATTCCCATATTGCTCTCCCTTGGTCACCTGCATCATGTGTCTGTGGCCATGTGTCTCATCATGCTTTAAAGTTCTCTCTGGAATACAGTGACAGGACACATGGGGATAATTCAAAGCTCTGCCAGGAGAGGTTGTTATTGAAATTGGCCAAATAGAAACTTTCTAACACAGTTTTGAGTATTAAAAAGCAGGCAGTCTTTATTACACCATGCTGGTCACTCAGAGGATCCCTTCTCTTAATTGAGTGCCCTGAGTGTCAGGTGAACAGAGCTTTTATCATACATATTGATTACCCATTCATTAGCTATCCCTGCTTACTTGATGTATATCTGTTACTTTATTTTACAAATCTGCACCCCTTATTGGAAGTCCTCGTTTGATTCTTTGGGGTCTCTCTTCAATGTCCGGTGTCCTTTTTAGGTGGCTGTTCCTTACCTCCCACTTTGGAGTAAACACAATATCCTTTCTTGCCCAATAACTTCTGCTTTGTCAGCCTTGCAGAACTGAGCTGGTATCTTGCTCGTGTTTTGCGTGACTTCTGTCTGCCTAAGTTACATCCTTCATCCACTTCTTCAAGGCCGTGCTGCTCTGTTCTATGGTTGTTATCAAGTGCCCCCTTTTCTTGAGACAAAATTCCTTATGGGAGCTCGTTTCTTAATACTATAATTTCACTTTACAGCATAAGGCATTACAACAGCTATATTCTGATGATTTAACCAGTCCAGCTGGGTAACCATGAAGTAAGTTTGGTCCAGATTTCTTCAAATCCCAAGGAGATGTTGTCTTGAGCTAAGGGGCTTTGGCTCTTTTGATTCTGGAATAATGTATTCACAATTTTACTCTGTCCATTTCAATGCAGTAAAATTGTCAACAGCACTTGCAAAGGTCCTGCTTTGGCTGTAGCAGAGCAGTTTCCCCAGTCTTTCAAGTACACCCAAGCTCTTGTTTGGAATTTGTTCACTGGTATGTCCAGTCCTGTTGGTCTGGAGATGGCCACTGCTTGCTGTAAATCCTGTAAACTTTTGCTAAGAGAAATGAGGTAATTATTCAAATCAACCTCTCCTTATCTGTGTGTGTTTCCTGAAATGTGTGCTACTTGGTAGGGTCAGCCATACAGCAGCTTATAGGGCCAGATTTTACTGGTGTCCCGTGGCTGAATTCTAATTCAAAGCAGAGCAAGAGGTAAGGCTTGGACCCATGTCAAGGAGGTTTCCTACATATTTTACCCAAGTTCAATTTGATTGCATAATTCATTCTCTCTACTTTGCCACTAGCTTGGGGCCTATAAGGAGTATGAAGATCTGTCCTGGTTTAGGGCAAATTTGGAAGAGAATTTCCAAAGGAGGGCCCCTCCAGTAAGCAAACCCACACATCCCCTCCCTCCAACTGGTTCAGGAAGGATTCCTCAGAGAGAAGTGGAAAGAACCTGTTTATTTAATAGGCACAGCACCCCCCAGCACACAAAATGAACAATACCGGATGACACCGCTCTGAAAAAGATGACAAATTCAGAAAGTCTCTCTTGGGGGTGGTCGCTCTGTTCTCAGTCCCTCTGGCGCTGGGGCAGCTGCTGCAGCCACAAGGTGCAAACTCTCAGTGTTCCCAGGTCCCAGTCCGGAGCAGGTTCGAAATGGTCAGAAAAAGGAAAGGGGAAACAGTCCAGGAAGAAATTTGGACAGTTTAGCTAAACTAGCTAATGAGCAAAAGCAAGCAGAAGCGAAGCAAGCAAGAGCGAGAGAGAGCAAAGCGAAGAGCAAAAGCTGCAGTCTCTGTGTCCCGCCAGGCTGATAAGAAAACCAAAACAAAACTTTCCCTCTTCAGAGCCAGTCTTAAAGGCACAGAACATAATATCCAACATTAACAGAACACATGAATGGGGATACAAGCATCATAATGTCACCCTAGGACAGGATCCCAGGCTATTCCCAGGGCTTTCCTAACCCCTTGTGTCCCTTCTGCAATAAAGTGGGAACATCTATCTGATGATATTCCCAAAGGTACCCCAAATCTAGGTATTGTTTGATTCAACAGCATTTTGGCCACTTCCCTAGACTGGTTGGTATGACAAGGGAAGTCTTGCGGCCACCTGGAAAAGGTACCCACCAGAACTAGGAGGGATTTATACTCTCATTTTCTGGGAAATTGAGTAAAATCCATCTGCCACTATTCCCTTGGAACACCTCCAGATTTTATGCCTCTTAGCACTACATTGTGAGCTGTGTTAGGGTTGTCTCTTTTACAAACTATTCATTTTTGGAGTCTTGATTGTACAATCTGAGCCATTTCAGACCCAATTATAGATTTTTGCAAATGTTTCAAAAGCTTTTCAGTACTCCAATGAGTGGCTTTGTGTTTGCAATCCGCTTTTTCGTGCAAAAGTGATTCTGGGACTACTCTTTGCCCAGTTGGGATAATTGCCTGGCCTTGTGGATCAAATCTTGCTTCTACAGTTTCAATTAATTGACAGTCCCTAGTATTATACTTTGGTTTTTCTACTGGGAGAGGTATCTCTGGCAAGGCTATTAAAGATAAAACTTTGTTTTCTAACATGTCTTTTTCTGCAGCCTTGTTGGCTAAATGTTTCCCCAATTCCAGTTTGGTCTTACCCACTTGGTGTGCTCTGCAATGCCTGATGGCAACTTCCTCTGGTTTCTGGATACTTTCAAGCATACCCAAGATTTGTTTTCCATTTTTGATCAATGTGCCTTGAGATCTCAAAAGGTCCCTTTCTTTCCAGAAATCCCATGTGCACATGCCACTCCAAAGGTGTATTATGAATCAGTTCAAACTCATTTTCCTCTACTCAATTCCAAAGCTCAATTGACTGAAATGAGTTCTACTTTCTGGGCTGAAACATCAGAGGGGAGTGCCCTCGATTGGATTACCTCGGGTTGTGGAGTCACTGTGCATCCAGATATTTGGATAGGAAGGTTAAGGGTATGGTGCTGTGACAGACCAGCTGCTGCTGCTGCCTGCTCTGCCTGTGGCATCTGCTCTGCTGCAGGTGTGGCAGCTGCAGCAGGATTTCCTGTGGGACCAGGTACCACTGCTGACATGGCCCTTGGACTCCAGGGGCCCATGGCTGTGCCCCAGCACAGGGGTGTCACCCACAGGGGGCACAAGGGGATGCGAAAGGGCATTAGAAGGGAGAGAAGCCAGTGTCTAGGGACTGTGTGAGGAAAATAACAATTTATTTGCTTTTCCTTGAATAAAGAGTTGCAAGAGCCCTGCTAGAGCTGCTGGTGGATTGGCCTCTTGCTGGGGCCCCTCCTCTTTTTGGGATACCAGGTCCACCTGGGCAAGTGGTCCCTGTTCCAGCCAGGAGCAGAGGTGCTGTGCCTTCTGCCCTGGGCAGAGGGACCTGCCACTGTCACCAGCTCTTTCCACAGTCAGCCTGATGCTGGTCCTGCCCTGCAGGGATGGGCACAGGGGGGGAGTGGCTGTGAAACCCAGGGCAGGGGCTTTAACGTTGACTGCTCTCAATGAGTTGTGTGGAAATGACAGTTCTTCTGCCAACCAAGGCTGCCAGTGTTCCTGTGGTTGTATTAATGAGAAGGGTAGAGTGTGGGTTTGTGGTTTAATGGAGAGCAAAGCGGTGTCTGAATTAAATTGATTTCAATTCTTTCTTTCATGGTATTTTGTCTGTATTTATTTCATGGTATTTCAGACTGAAAAGTCTGAAAATCAAGGACATCTTTTTGGAATCTGCTGTCTGTGACCTCAAGACTAGCCAAGTACCCTTCAGAACCTTGAACTGACTAAGCGAATGCAGGAACTCTTTTAGCTTTTTTTAGAGGGAGGAAAAAACCAAACCCAAACCTGCTTTCTGAATCCTTTGAAAATCTGACTTATGCAAGAAAGTATAATTTGGAATGTACAGATTTTCTGTTCATCATTCCTTCATATGCCTGTGAAGCCAGACCAATAATGCTCTCTTTAATGATTTAACACAGCTGATTGACATCAAACTGCTTGAAATTTTGGCCTCAACTTTCAATGATATTTTGAATATGAGAATTTCCGTTTCAGGGAGGAACAGAATGCATTTGCACAGTTCCATTATGTTTTTTTTTTTTTTTTTCAACACACAGGTTCTCTCATTTCCCCTTCTTTAGCCTTAAGCATTAAAGTCAACCATCTGCTTTGGAAACGCAGCTCAAATGTAACTCTTTCTCCTATTTTGCTTAATTTTTTTTTAGGGACTGTATATATTCAGTTGTAATTTGCTTTATAGAATTCTTTGTCCCTGTGGGACTGGAGAAAGATCACAGGAATTTCTCCCATCATAGATTTTAAAATATTTTTAAATGTTATTCTAAAGACTCTTTGACAATATTTAAATTTTGGTTTCTGTGTAACTTATTAAATCTGTACTTTAAAACAAGTGTTACCTAGCAGGCTTTCAGTTCAATTACAGCAATTGCTTTTCAGCAGGCTGATTTTCCTGTAGAACTAGACAAGTAAAGTCACTTAGGAAATCGAGTTTTCCACATTGTTGCGCTGTAGGAATGGTATTCCCTAGTTTAGTGCTCACACTGATACACCTCAGACCATGTGCCACTCACTGGCTTCCCCGCCACTTTCCCTGTGGCAGGATGGAGAGAAGAGCACAAATAGGTAAAGATCAAGGGTTGAGATAAGAACAATTTACTGGAAACAGCAGTGAAAAAGGAACACAAATGGTAATAACAACACTAAAAGGAGAGAGTACAAGAGGTGAACGAGTCACACATGATTGTTCACCACACAGAACTTGGCAAACCCCCTGACTTCCAGCACACGGGTGGAGGAAGAGCAAACCCCTTCCATTTCCCCCTGCCACGTGGCAGGTGGTATCCAATTACCCCAAGGCCCTGGCCATGCTCCTCCTGGCTGCTGCAAAGATTTCCCTCCTGGTCGGATCCAGGACACAGGATCTGCCCCGCGGGTCCTGGCTCTTGCTCTGTGGGAGAGACCCCCATGGCATCTGCCCCGGCAAAAGGGACTTCAGGACAACCTCTCACTTATTGACATCACCCCCTCTGCCCCCGCCCCAGCTCCCTTTTTGCCTCCAGAGAACTTTGACCAGAAGTAGCACTTGAGCACAGTTCTGCACATACTGACCTGGCAGGAAGGTGACCCACATGTCGCTCTAGGCACATGTGCAGCAAGGACAAAGAACATTTTTGAGGGGCTGGGTCTCAAGGCATTCACTCATGCAGTACGAGCCCTGTTTGTGAGAGGCACAACCAACAGTGGAGCAGTCAAGCGTGGAGAACGGGGGATCTCCTGAGCCAGGGAAGCCGGGGGGAGCAGAGAGGCGCAGCCACCGGGCAGGCACCGAGTGACACCTGCTGCTGGCGCACAGGCACCGCGGGGACACGCACACTTTGGTGTGAGCTTGCTGTGCTTTACTGGCAGAGCCAGGCCCGTGTCGTGGCTGGCGCTCTCCGGGCTCTGGCTGAATGGGGCGAGCCCCGGGCTCGGCTCAGCGGTAGCGGCGGCCCCGGCTGCGGTAGCGGTGCCGGCGATACCCGCGGCGGCGGGACATGGCCCGGCTCCTCCTCCGCACGGCCCGGCGCCGGGAGCGCCTGCGGCTCCTGCTCCGGCTCCGGCTCCTGCTCCGGCGTCCTCTCCGACCGTGGCAGGGCATGGTGCTTTTGGACGAGTGCTCTGTGTGTGTGTCTGCCCTGCTTTTTTATACAGGTGCCGGCGCGGACCACACGGTGACAGAGCCAACACCAGCCGTGAGGTCACAATAGAGTATGCAGTACATATGCATTCTGTTTCTCAGAAATCATTAAATGGGCATAAATTGCTCGAGTCTGCACAGGTAGTCTCTGAGGGTCTAGTTGGGGATCTTCAGAGACCCTGGGTGTTTGCTGAGGTTTTGGACTTCGGTTGACCTTTCATTGTGGTTATCCATACAGTAGTCATTTGCATCTTGGTTATCTGAGCTGCAGAATATGTTCTTGAACCAACTGTATTGCTCTGGCTTGGCTTGGGACATAGATGGTTTCAGAGCTTTCAGTGTTCCACTACCCACCACTTCCTCCTAAGCTATTTGCACCAATCTCCCATGTAGATACTTTCAAGATTTGTCTTGGAAGTCTCACTTTCTATGATAATAATGTTTGTTATTACAAATATTTGCAAAACATCTCATGAAAGCTGAAATACAATTAATTATCACACAGAAAAAAATACAAACAGCAACAATTCCAACACGGGTTATAAATAATTCTTTAAGCCTTTAAAGGTCTGGTAGCCATGAGGAAAGCCAGTCCCACCAAGAGTGGGGAATTTTAGTCTTCTCCCATTCTTAAATTTCTTTTTTTGATTGCTGATATTCCAACTTGCTGGATATCAAATCAGTCAGGATTCTTGTAACAAATCCAGCAGGGTTCAAGGCAGTAGCTGTCTTTAGCACCACATCTTTTGTTCCAGGAGTACCACCTGTTACTTTAAGATTCTGCTCAGGGATAAGCAGTGAGCTCCTTTTTGCTCTACACCAGGCATAACCAAGTGCAGCACATAAACTGTCACTTTTTGCCCATTTATTTTCAAGTATATTCTATCATTCAGGACCATGGTGGCTCCTGCTCTCAGGTGCATTGGCCATCCCTCGAGTACATTGTGTAGTTGTTTTTTGAGAAATACGTTCAAAATACCACAGGGTTTCTTCCTTTGTTCTCATTCTTTGAGCTAAATATGGAGTTACTGTGCAAAGCAAAGGCACTCGTGTATGAACAGTGCAAAGGGTTCCATCAAATCTGGAAACTCCAGAGCAGGGGCTGTCATCAATAATCTTTAAAAGATCTGGAAAGGCTGTCTGTCATTCCAGAGTGCAGTGTAACACCTCCATGGATTCCTTTCATGGTTCATAGAAAGGCTTTTCCAAAAGTTCATAACTGGGGATCCATAATCAATACAGTCCAGTCATTCCCAAAAAGGCACACAGTCCTTTTACATATCTGGGCTCTGCTTCCTCACTTTGTGTCTCCAAACTGCACTGTCCTTGTGAGTGTGGCAGCCAGGAGATCAGACATGGGCAGGTATGGACACGGTCTTGAAAACAAACACAAGATGTCATTGAAAATGAGCTTTAGATGGTAATATTCAAGACATTTTCAATGACATGCTTTATTACCTCTCCCTGTACTGACTGGACAACCCTTATTTTTGGTGCCAGCTGACTGGAATCAGGAATAATCTTGGGTATAGGGAAAATGACAATAAAACAATCATAAACTGAATATAAAATATTTTTCTACAAGTTTCAGTAACTTCAATGGCCACCTGGAGTCAGCACAACTGTCAGCCTGGAATTGTGTTCATGGTCCTCCCTGGTCTTTCCATGTCAGCTCCTGCTGCAGAGCACCAGGGGGCCTGGGCATGCTGCTGGCTTGTTTCCTTTGAGGAGGCTGGGATGAGGAAAGGCCGGGGGGTTGTGTCAAAGAGATGATATTTCAGTGCCCGTGTATATGCTGGAAGCCTCACAGACTGAGGGGTCCACGACAGGATTGCCCAGAGCTGTCAGGGCTGCACCTTGCTGCCCTGGTGAGAGGTGTTCAGCTGCTCCTTGGCCTCAGAGAAAGCCAAGTGCAGCACTTTTGTGCAGAAACACTTCATTAGCCCTGGTTTGCACAGCTGCAGCTACTGGGCTTGGTGGGGTGCCCTTTCTGCACTTGGGAATGAGCAGAGTCAGTGATGGGACAGGACAGGGCATTCCCTACTTGTGCCCATTGTGAAATCCCTCTGTCCCCACTGTGTCACATCCCGCTCCTCAGTGACATCCCAGCCAGCCTGGCACATGGAACTGCCTGTTTCCAAGGACACGTGGCCATTGTCACTGGCACAGGGCAGGACTGCTCAGAGCCTTCAGCGGCTGCAGCAAGAGCAGAGGTGTCAGAGCCACAGCGAGTGTTGCTCCAGCTTGGCTGGTTCCAGCACCCGTTGTTCAAGAGGCCGATCCACCCAGTGAGTGGAGGTAATTATTTACAGTTCCGTGCAGAAGGGGGGGCTCAGGGACAAATTCACAAAGCCAGCAGCACGAGAACCCAGAGTGTTTGAGTATTTGTACATTTGAGCAAAGAAAGCAATTAATGTTCATTGCCTGCAAGTTCCCTAGTTCTCTCCATAATGAGCCTCTCACTTCTCATGCTCCTTAGGCTGCATGCTCAGTCTCTTGCTTCTTCTTAGTGAGTGGTTTCTTGAGTGGGTGGCCATGGTCTGGCCCTGCTGGAATGGCCTTTTACCCTGCCAGAGCTGATTCAGCACAGTTGCTGCATTTCCTTTATGAGGTTGTTCCTTTTCTCAGGGTTCCTGCCAAATGTTCTTGTGCCCATAAATTCTGCATTCTTTGTGTCAGCCATCAGTGGTGCACCCTTCTTCCCAAGCCTTGCTGACCTTTCCTCTGTCTGAGGCCACTGAAGCATGTCAAGCCCTGCATCTCAACAAGGCAATTCAGCCAAGAAGTCACCTGCCTTTCCAAGGCCCGGCCATCACTTCCAGCTTGCTGGCTACCTCTTGTTTCATGGGAATCATCTCCTTTCTTGTTGATGAGCCTTGAAAGCCGCAATAGCCAAACATCCAGGAACACAGTTTCCTAACAAGTATTTTGCATTTTGCAGATTTTTCAGCAGGATCAGTGTCTGTGAGGGAGCGGGAGCAGCCGAGGCAGAGCGGGATGGCGGAGCTGCAGGCCTGGGCAGGATCCAGGGAGTTCCTCAGGGCCCCAATCCGCACTGCGTCCCGCAGGGCCCCCACCAGCACTGCGATGCCCGTCAGGGTGACCCAGAGGTGCCAGGAGCAACAGGTGAGGGGCAGGTGTGGGGCTCTGCGGGTTGGCAGCGGGTGGGGGCTTGGCCATGGTGTCGGTGTCAGGTGCTGCTGAGGCCGCGGGACCTGTTGGGCAGGGCTGGGGCCCCACTGGTGCTCCAAGGGCCCCTTTGAGGCAGCTGCCCAGGGGAAGCGACTCACAGGGATGACACGGAGGATGTTCCAGTGGAACTGGGAGCTTGTCTGATGGAAGTGGCTCTCAGGGATGACAAAGAGGAATGCCAGTGGAAGTCCCATGTTCTCTGTGCTTTGACACTCGGAAAATTCACGCTCTGGGCATGGCGCATGGCCAAAATTTGTGGATTTCTCATGGTTACATGGTTGTACTGCACTCACCGAATATGTCAGGATAAAGGAAACTCTCTAAAATTTTTTTTTAGTATTAGGAGTAGCCATTACTTTATTCCTGGCTGTGATGCATAGTGGAGAACTCTAGCCACATGCACACCGTTTCAAAGCTTTTCTAGTTATGATACACTTGTAGTAAACAAAGAAATTAATTTTCATTGGTTCTAAATTACAGAATTCCTTCCAAAGTTTAATATTCTATCTTCTATTGGGTAGTGATGGCTCCCTTCTCATGGTAATTAGTCCACAATTTTCAGTCCATTTATCATAGCATTTTAGATGTTATCTCCGCCAATTTTGCCTTCAGAATGAAGTAGTTGGATGGCAGTAGTTGCTTTTGCTAAAAGATATGCTTATGCCAACAGACATTTGTGATTTTTGAGTTCCAATGGAATGTGTCACATACTGTACTATCTGATGAGTTCAGCCAGGAACCCAAATTTTGTAACCTCTGACTAACTTAGGATAAACTATTTCCTATAACTTAGGATAAACTATTATACATCAATTGAAATAATTGCATCGAGAGCTGAGGAAAAGATAAAGGGTTTTGTTGTCTGTGACAGTGTTGAAATTCATCTTTTTGCAGTTGAAGTCGTTCTTGGAGCTGACTCCTGGATGTGCCTCCTTAGTAGCAAATAAATCCCAGTGTCAGGTGCTGCCCTGAATTTCAGATCTCTTTCTGAGCCTCTCTGAATTTTTTCCTTAGCATTGGCCATTTCACTTGTACTCAGGGAGCTGATTTCAAGGGAAGCTTGCGCTTATAAATTTCCAGCAATTGGGAAAGGAGGACTTGCTACTTGAAGGCCTGGCTGCATTAGAAGCTAAGTGAGGGTGGCTCTCTCAGGGCCATTTTGTAGCTGGCTGCTTTCAGAGGGAGAACTGTGTCAAAGCAGCCCTTTTTGGTGATGTGTCAGCAAACCTTTGCAAATCCTGCTCTTGTTGAAAATGGCGGGCATAGTTAATCAGCAGTAATGGAGAGTAGGCTGAAGATTTTACAGAAAATTTCTTTCTCATTTTAGCAAAATGCCAGCGGGGAGTCACACGATGGAAGTGTGCAGGTTGTCAAATTGTACAACCCACTTGGAGGTATGGCTGCCTTTCATATTTTGCTCAATGCCTGTAAGATTTTCAACTTGGTAATTCATTTTTGCAGCATTTCCATTGGAAAGGGGATCGCTTGTGTTCAGGGCTCTCAGCTGGAGGTAGTTTGGCCTCAGGTCAGCCTTGCAGTCTCTTGTCACTGCATTCAGCCACTGGATTGTTTTCCCCTGAGAAAGCCTGCCAGTCCTTCCTTGTTCCCATACTGCTTGATGGGTTGGAATTTGGAGCATGGAGGTCAAGGTTTGGACCACCTTATGCACTTACATTCACAGTTGGTAGCTAAGATTTTGGGTTTGGAACACCTCGGCACTGTCATTATCCATTAAATCCAATTGGAAAATTGAAAGAAAATGACCTTGAGGAAGTGGCTTAGAGAATTTCATAAGGTCAATATGGAAAACCATGCTTGATTTAATATTTTGTCTTGGTCATTAATAAGTTTCCCAAAATTCTGTGTTTGGTTTTTTCAAGGAAATTGAAAGGAAGATATTGATGTCATCTTGCCCATGGATTCCAACATTCCCCTCAAAGCACGATGTGCTTAGGAGGTGCCATTTGTATTAATCTGTTCTGAGTGCTGTTTCCCCCAGGAGCCTGGCTCCAGGCAGACACGAGGTGCCCATTCCCCTTCCAGGCACTCAGTGGTGCTGCCTGCAGCAGTGAGCTGAGCCAGGTCCTGCCAGCTGCCCTGAGCAAAACAGGCTCTCACCTGGCCGTGGCTGCAGTCACCTGCCTGCAGGGATATCCCTGCCCCTGCAAGTGCAGCTCTTGCTCTGCCTCAGCCTAGTGCATAGCATTTTAAGGCAGCATCATGGTGGCTTTTGGAGAGACAAAACTCAACTTCTGAATTTCTCATTGGGGAAGTTCTGTTTCACATTTGAGTGATGATTTGTGTGATTCTTGGTGGTGGTCTACATAGATCCTAAGGGAATATTTAAGTTGAATAGCTGGGGTGTGAGGACTGGCATTAGAGAGTCAATTGTGGAATTTGGTGCCACATCTGCTTTGGGCTGGCACAGAGAAATTCGGGTGAGACAGGTCTGGTTGCTGGTAGGGTGCAGGGTGCCTTTGCAACATGCTCCATAAAGGACCAGTTAGGGACTGGGCTTTTACACAGAATCAGAGAATATGGGAGTTTGAAAGGGATCCACAAGGATATGCAAGTGCAGCTCTGTCCCCAAGAATCCACCAGGTACCTGTGGTCCTTGTCCAAATGCTTCCTGAGCTCTGCTGGACTTGGTGCCGTGAGCCCACTAAGTTGTGGGGAGCCTTTCCCAATGCCTGACCACTCTCTGGGTGAAGAACTCTTACCTCATTTTCATCTTCATCTTTGGTCATGGTTCCAGGCACTTTTTGTTAGAAGTCATTCAGGGGTATGATTTTAGGAGGTGTTTTGCTTGAATGCTGTGGGAAGTTTCTGTATCTCCATCGGACTGAACTTCTCAAAACATTAGTAGTGCCTTCACTCTAGAACTGGCACGTTTACACTGTTCTATGGAATTGAAGTGTGTGATATTTGTGCAATTAGGTTTGCAGGCCAAACTGAGAGAGGCATGGTCCAAGGAACAGCAAGTGGAGAAAGGCATTAAAAGTTGGACCTACATTGACAGATTGAAGGAGCGTGTCAAGAAAGGTCAGTCTCTGTGTGTGGCATGGAAGAGACAAAGCTCCTGGATTTCTCAGCAGTACTCATGAAGTCTCCATCAGCCATGGAGCACGAGTTCCTGTTTCAGAACAGTGCCTGGTGTGTCATATCCCCTCCCTCAACCTGCTGGCCACGCTTCCCCTGATGCAGCCCAGGACACGGTTGCCTTTCTGGGCTGCCAGCACACCTTGCCAGCTCATGCCCAGCCTCTGATCCAGCAGCACCTCCAAGTCCTCCCCACCTTCATCCCCAAGCGTGCCTGGGTGCCAGGGCATGTCCCAGCCCCAAAGACGCAGCACTTTGCTCTTGCCCTGGTTGAACCTGATGAGGTTCCCAGGGCCCTACTGGCCAAGGTTTTCTACGTCCCTCTGGATGGCATCCCAGGCCTCTGGTATTGGCAAATTTGCTGAGGGTGCATTTAATCCCACTGTCCATGTCATTCTTGACATAGCCAATGCTTGGGCTTACAAATTGGGAAATCATATCAAAGCACCATGCATAAAAGTAATTCTTCATAAATACCACCCCTCCAATATTATTCCTTTACAGGTATTTTTAATGACTGTTGCTTCCTAATGCTTTACTGTTTGGATCTTTGCTGATCCATAAATGGTGAACAAACAGAGTTTCAAGAGTCTCAGTACATCCTTTTGAATCAACTTCCTTGCCGTTTCCCAACCCCCATTTGACAATTGTTCCTCTGTTTTTCCTTTACTGAAGTGAAAATTCCCGAGCTCAGGAGAGCCCCACACAGCTCTCCAGACCTTGCTCCTGAGAGGAAGAGAACGATGCCCACGAACCCTGCCAAATTCTTCCAGAGACCTTTCAGGACTGTTTCTCAACATCCCATCAGAGACCGGCTGATTCATTTACTGGCTCTGAAGAATTACAAGAAGGCAGAGCTACTTTCTCACTTAGAGAGAGAGGGAATTGTGGAAAAGGACAAGGAATCCCTTGGAAAAATCCTTCAGGAGGTGAGATCCTGGAGTTGCTGCTGGCAATGCTACCTCTTAGCTGTCTTACTTCTTAATTTCTGATTGAAACTTAGGGTTTCAATCAGAAATTAAGGAGATGCTTAGGAAATGCTCCCTGTTTACATTTTTCCATCAGCTTGACCCAGTTTCTCCCCTATGGCAAGTCCATGTGAGGAAAGAAAGAAACCTTCCAAACTTCGGAGGCATTGTTGTTGTTTTTCTAGAATGGCTGGCAATGAAACATTCTTTGTAATGCTGTTGCTTCTCATGCCTTTTTTTAATCCTCACGCTTCTCCTTGCACTGTTTAACTGCTTCATGGAGTAACTTGACAGGGTGAAACTCTCAACTGGGTGAAACACTTAGCTGAGCTCCTTAAAATATCCTGGGACAAGTTTCAGAGGAGAGAATTTTGGTAGCTGCATAGGGCAGCATTTCACTTGAATGGAGTTGGTGGCCTCTCAATGGTACCTGGCTTCTTCTGGGATCCGTGGGGATTGCCTTCCAGGGAAGGGTGTTCCAGGCAAATCCCCCATGATAGAGGTGGTGGCCCAGCTTTGAGCACAGGGGTTCTTTGCTGTTGTGTGGATCGAGTCTTCAGCTTCCTTGGAACCCTATTATTATTCAGTGACTTTTCCTGTTGTCCTTTTAGTTCTGCTGGTTTTCTTTATCACTTGATGTCCTTATTTCTTTATCATTCATACAATTGACATTGATTGCAGGATGCAGTGGCTGTTTCCTTCCTTTTTCAATACTCCCCATCCCTGTAGGCTGTTGCTGAATTATGCAAGCCTTAAGTAGCATCTAAAGTGGCAATATTGCCTTTTTAGCTATGAAAGAAGTGATGCTAGGATTTCAAAGCTCAGCTCCTTAGAGGGTAAGAGGTGAAAAAAATTTTACCTTTCTCTTTCTTTATGTCAATGTTTAAGGAGATTTTGAAGGAGTATTTTCTTGTTTGCAGTGTGAACTGCCTCAAGGTACTGGTTTGCATTCTGAAAGGCCTGTGTGAACAGCACTTCATCCTGAAAACTGTTATTCACCTTTTTCTCAACTTCAAAGGGAGGTGGTGTTGGTTTTGGCTAGAGATGAAAAACCAGTTGGGTGAATTTGCTGAGCTCTTATACTCCCAGCCTTCCTTCTTCCAACAAAGCCTTAGCTCTGCTTTTAGGAAGTGAATTTGTGATTCTGGGTATCTTGGTTACTTTTAAACTGTTGAAGTGTAGCTCTAGGCAGATTATCTCATACAAGTGTTCCATAGAAAGCTGAAGCTTCCTCTTAGCAAGCCCTTGAGAAAGAGAAGCACATCTGTTTGCAGAGACAAATGCCAGCATCCTGTGGTGTGACATGGGATGGTGAAAACGTGCCCTGTTAGAGGCCCAGGCTGTGCTCTGCCATGGCAATGCAGCTGGGTCAAACAAGAGGGCAGCCGGAGTCCTCCTGAGGGTGGAAAAATAGGGATTTGCCCGTGGAGATGATGTTCTTCATGTCCTACTCAAAAGAAAAGGAAACAGAAAGGAAAAACATGGCCTCTCCCTGTATTTCAAACGGGGAAGACTGAGACTTCTGGCATAGTGTACTTTGACTCTCAAAGCTGTGTTAAAGACCAAAACTCCTGGATCCCTGGTGCAGGGAGAGGTTTTCACAGTGTCCATTTCCTCCTTTGCTTACAGCAGTTAGGCATTTACTTACATCCAAATTTCTACAGCCCAAATGGACCACACCTGTTAAATCTTGTTGCCTCTTACATGTCAGCTGCTCTGTTCTTCACATTGAACAAAAGTCCTGGAAATCTGGTGCGTGATTTCCTTTTCAGCTTTGCTGTAGCTTTGCAGTACCAGTCTTACATGTGTAGTCTGCCTTCAGGTGTAATGAACATGTATGTTTGAAATGTCTGTCCTTAGGTAGCCAACCTGGATGCAAATGAGGATTCTTTCAGTCTGAAGGAACATTTCTTTAAAGACATTCAGGAAGATTGGCCTGGCTACAGTGAAAGGGATAGACAGACATTGGAGGTGACCCTTTCTCAGTAAGTTCATTCAGGACAACAAGCATTTCAGAAAACCCTCTGGGGAAATGAAGGTCTGTTTTACCTATGAGGGAAGAGCCATGACAGTTGATATTTTTGCCTTGTAATGTGAAATATTGGACCATGCTTACAGAAAACCAGCTGCGTCTCAGAATGCCACCAGTACCAGCCCGACACCATCTCTGGGACCTTCTGAAAGAGATCCTCCACCCAGAACTGCTCAGGTATTTTGTGAATATTTTAAACCTTCTCCCCCATGTCTGCTGTTTTATCCCACTTGCTCTTGATGTCCAAGCTGTGATGTGAAGCAGTACTGTTGTCTTTATATCATATGAACCTGGAGCATGCACTTCTAATGGGATTCCTCTATGCTTTTCAAGATGGTTGCAATGTCAAAGCCTGCAACAAGCTTGCACACATGCCTTGTTTCTCATGGAGCATAGGGAACTCTGCTAAGGACAAGATGTGGACATGGTTTTGGTTCCTGGCCGTGTCTGTGCAGGCTTCTTGATGATATGGCAGCTCTAGTACTTGAAACGTGCACGGACACGCCAGTGCTACTGTTTGAAGAGAAATCTTAGGGAAGTCAGGAATAAGGACAAATTCCAGGAGTGAGGCTTTTGTAGGAAACTTGTTTTTCTCTCCTAAGCAGCACTTAGGCCCCCATTTTTGTTCCATGGGTGAGGAGGGAACTCTTGAGTCATGAGGCAATGCCTTGGACTTGTCAGGCTTAAAATCAAGACATGGCCTGTTTTCTTAGCAACACAAGAGGGCAAGGCAAACCCTTTGAAAGTATCTTGGAAAATGCTGCATAAAAGATTCCTTTTCTATACCTTAAAGAATTCCCTTTAAACAGAGGAGGGAGGACACAGCTCTGCCTTCCCCTTCTCTCTGTTGTTATCATCTCTGCTCTGGACACGCTGTGACCGGCAGCCACCGGCGGCTTCTTGGGGCAGCTTTAGGGAATGGTGTGGGTGTGTGACAGCAAGAGCTGAGTGTGTTCCTCGCGAGTCTAGGCAGAAACAGGGAGCAAGATAAAACCAACCTGAGCTCCCCGTTTTGGGGAAGCCTTTGACAGAGTGCTGAAGGGAGTGTGTTTCTCCCAAAGCCTGTGAGCCACAGAGCAGGAGAAAGACTTACTGAATACTCAGGGGAGGAAGTAGGAATGAAATAGAGAACATTTTTAGCTGCAGCAGCTCCTCATATTGCAGGTCTTTTTAGGTAAGAAAGGTATTTTTCCAGCCATTGCCAGTTCAGAAATGCTGCGTTTTCAGAATGGGAGCAAAACTAATTGGGATCATCTTTGCAGAAACGGCCTCTGGCTTCTGACTTTCTCCATCCTGTGATGAGCAAGAAGCAGAGGATTGACCAAGAGCCCAGTGATGTCCAGCCAGCAGCTGGTGGCCATGCTCCTTCTTCCTTGGACCTGCCTTCCACATCCTGCTCAACTTTGAACCTGCCTCCAAGTGTCAGCTCCCTTTCAAGCTCCACCCCTGAAGAAAAACAAAAAAGTGGAATTCAGACACATTCTGGATTCCCAGTGTCTGCCAGGGTGCAGGGGAAGACTCCCAAATCCAAAGGTGAGAAAAGAGGATTAAACAGGCTGTCAAACATCCCACGCTTTGGATTTTTATAAAATGCTTGCCATGATCAAAGCCAAAGAGATGAGCAGAGAGCACAGGCAGAAAAGGAGTCACACAATCCAAGTGCCAAGGGGATTAAAGAGAGGGACCACTTTTACGTATGCTTCCATTTAATTTTTACTGGATATTTGTATGATTCTTTAGTCTTATCCAGCCTCTCATCCACCGGCACCTCCAAGTCCTCCCCACCTTCATCCCCAAGCCTGTCTCTGGTGCCAGGGCATGTCACAAACTCAAAGATGCAGCACTTTGCACTTGCCCTGCCTGAATCTGATGAGGTTCCCAGGGTCCCAGTTCCCAAGCTTGTCCTCGTCTCTCTGGATGGCATCCCAGGACTCTGGTGTTGGCAAACTTGCTGAGAGTGCATTTAATCCCACTGTCCATGTCATTGTTGACACAGCTCCATGCTTGAGCTTACAAACTGGGGAAATCGTATAAAAGCAGCATGCATAAAAGGAATTTTTCACAAAAAGCTCCCATCCAGTATCACTCCTTTACCAGCTTGTAATGACTGTTTCTTTTTATTTCTTTACTATTTGGATTCTTATAGACCTGTGAATGCCAAACCATTAGAGGTTCAACAGCCTTGGTACATCGTTTTGTCCCAACATCTTTGTCTTCTCCAGACATCCAGTTTGAACTGTTTGTTTCTGGTTTTCCCTCCCTTTAGGAGAAAAAGCAGAGGTGAGAGGAGCCCAAGAAAACAATTCAGGGCCTGTGCCTGAGAAGAAGAGGATGATGCCTGTGAGGCTTGCAGACATCGACTGGAGCGGCTGCGCTGCTGTTTACGGCCGGCCCTACAGGGACAGGGTGATTCATTTACTTGCCCTGAGGGATTACAAGGAGCCAGAGTTGCTTGCTCGGCTGCAGAGAGATGGAGTCAGGCCAAAGGACAAGGATTCCCTTGGAAAGATCCTTCAGCAGGTGAGATCTTGGAGCCTGTGCCAGCAATTCTTCCATCATGCTGTTCTGCTGTTCATAATTGTACTACTTCCTCACCTGTTCAAATTAGAGGCTTTTCCAATTCTTCTTCGAGTTAAGTTCCACTGCTTTGTCTTTCTGATAGGCGTTCATAAGAGGAATAACCATGGAAAGATGCCTTAACTCCTTCTTTCCTATTTAAAAATTCCCCATAGCCGTAGGCAGTTGCTGAATTATGCAAGCATTATTATATTAAATAGGATTATTTCCTCCATGGCCAGGAAAAAGCGTTGTGGAACCTAATCAAAGAACTCAAATTCAATGTGGATGCAGATTCAGTTGATCCCACAGTGACTTTTGAGAACTCATTCCCTGAACCTGGGCAGTTTGTTGCTGGGTTTGCCCAGGGCAGTGGCAGGGCTTTTTCACCCTGAAGACATTCCCAATATAATGAGAGCCATGTTCTGCCATCCCAGCTGAAGTAGCTCCTTTAGATTGCTGTAGTTTGCATAGAGGTGGAATGAACATTTGTTTTCCTGAATGTCTGCCTGTAGGTAGCCAACCTGAATGCAAGGGATAATTCCTTCAGTCTGAAGGAACATCTGTTCCAAACCCTTCAGACTGATTGGCCTGGCTACAGTAAAATCGATAGAGAGAATTTGAGGTTGATACTTTCTAGGTAAGTTCAGTCTTTTGGGGAAGGAAAAGAGCCTTTTCAGAAAAAGCCCAGGGAAATGAAGCCGGGATTCTTAGAATATGCTGCCCCAGCAGAGGCCCATCACGGTGATGGAATCCAACTCCTGGCCCTGCACAGGACACCAGAGGCATCACACCCTGTGCCCAAGAGTGTTGTCCAAACTCTTCTTGAGCTCTTGGTGCAGTGGCCACTGGCCTGGAGAGCCTGTTGCAGGGCTCAAGCACCCTCTGGGGCACAAATATTTTCCTGATATCCTGCCTAAAGCTCCCTCAACGCAGCTTCATGCTGTTTCCTTGAGACCTGACACTGAAGGACTCTGTTTTCTATACAAGGAAAGAACTATGACAGTTGATATTTAGGCCTTGTAACATGAAATATTGGACCATCCATACAGAAAATCAGCTCCATCTCAGAACCTCACCAGCAGCAGCCAAGCAACATCTCCAGGGCCTTCTGAGTGAGATGCTCCAGTAAGACCTGCTCAGGTATTTTGTGCATTTTTAACATTCTGGACTGTAGAGTAAATTTCATCAGACTTGCTGGTGGTGTAAAAGCTGTGATAGAATGTGCAGGAGCAGGCCTAAGCATCTTTTGCCTCAGACATTCTGAGTGCTGTGACAGGAAGGGTGTGACAAGAAGAGAGGATCCTGCAGGGGTGGAGCAGCATTGTTCTGAGCCAACTTTCTGCTCTGCCTAGAGACTTGAGCTCCGTCCCCAGCCTCAACTCATTCCCTGGAGAAGGGCTCCAAGGGCTGGCTCTTCATGTGTGACAGAACTGCATAAAAAAAATCTCTTGTGCATTGGAGGCTGCACGAGGCTGAGGCAGATGGGGCCCTCTCACTCCCTTCTCCCTTCTCCCTCTGTTTCTTTGTCCCTCTCATTGTTGACCCCAGCTCTGCACTATCCACATGGCTGGACAAAGCACAGGATCTACAGAATGGTGATATTCCCTCCCTCCCTCCTCTGCCTTAATTTCTCTCCTCCCTCCCTGTGCCTGGGCACAGCATGGCTGTCCTGTTCTGCTCCATCCTTGGCCCTGAGCTTTGCTGTGCTTGTGGGGAGCTTGTGGCCGTGTGCTGTGCCTTGTGAGGCAGCACCTTTGAGAAGCTCCTTGGGAGGAGCTGAGAGATGAGTAAAGGGCCCTGAGCAACAGTAAGAGCTTGTTGGGAACCACTTGTGAAACTCTCTTGTACAAATGGAAGGGCTTGTTAGCCAACAGCTTTTGAGTCTGCAGAGTGGGGAGCCTGCTGGATTTAAGACAGCTGTACCTAAAAGCACAAGGGTTTCTTGACATGTGACTGCTGTCTGTGTTCATCCTGATAAGAATTCACAATCAATCATCACACCCTGTACTGCTGGGTTATAATAGTGATGCAGTAATCTTCTTTTTAACACATAAAACTCTAAAACAGCCAGGTTCCTATTTAATAAAGGCAGTGTCTACTTCCCAAAGCCTTTTAGCAGTAGACGTGGAGAAGGACTTGCTAAGTCCTAAGATGAGACAGTAGGAATGCAGCAGAGCAGATATTTACCTGCAGGTCATCCATGTTTGACAGCTAGTTTGAGTTAAAAATGATGTATTTTCAATCTTTGCCAGTTCCCAAATGCTGCTTTTTTAGAATGGGAGCCAAAGCTGATCCTGATCATAGATGAATGAATTATTTTGCTGTTGTTGCAGAAACGGCCTCAGGCTTCTGGCTTGACCAGTCCTGTGAGGAGCAAGAAGCAAAGGATGGAGCAGTAGCCCAGTTACATCCAGGCAGCAGCTGGTGGCCACTCTTCTTCCTGGCTGCTGCATTTGACATCCCATTCTACTTCTGACCTGTCTCCAAGTCTGGGCTCCATTTCCCCTGCACCCTTAAGGTTTCAAGAAAAAGACAAATTTGGAGTTCTAGAATGCCAGCCCTTGTGTGCAGACGACTACCATGTGCAAAAAGATGTGAAGAGAGCTGGGGAGGCTGAAGCTGTAGTGTCCCTTGGATTTCAATGAAGGTATTAATGTGCTGCTTTTCCTAACTCCAGTGTGGATACCAGTGGAGTAAAACTTGATTTTTAAGAGAAGCCTCTGTATGAATTAAGGTGCAAGCAAGACCATATTTCAGAGTTAATACTACAGATGTTATTTACAAGTAAATGTGAACTAGGGAGATAGAAAGAATAAAGGAGGAGGTGGGCCAGGTGGGGGGAAGTGCTGAGATGAACACCGAGGTGGGTTAGGCCCGGACGGGCCCTCCCTTCCTGCAGTGCAGTTGCACAGGCTCAGCTGCAGCAGTGGTGCTGCATCCCCTCATCGAATGTGCAGTGCAGGAGGGGAGGGAGAAGTGTGTGTGTGTGTGTGGTACAAACGACTGGAAATTGCTCCCAGCCTGTGTCAGAGCAGGGATGTTGGCAAGGGCAGTCAGGCCTCCTGCAGCTCTGGGCTCTGGGGCAGCTGCGGCCTTTGGAGCAGGCGCGGCAGGGCCCTGGGTCACACTGGATACAGCCAGGGATGCTCCGTGCAAGGCTGAGGGCAAGGCTGGCCCTGCAGGGGAGCAGTGCAGTCAGGCCTGTGCTGGGGCTCTTGCCAGCAAATGTCACTGGGCAGAAGGCAGCAGTGCAGGCTACTGCTTCTCAGGTGACTCCCAAAATGTTGAAAGGCATCTGTAGTTTTCTTTTCAAAATTATCCTGCACACCAGTCATGTGCATGTAGCCTGGGATGCATCTTTGGCACAAGTTGTTTTCAGTCCTGGTACTGAATTCCAACTTGTTAAAGATTTACTGCTTGTAAATATTAATATCAGGATGGCTTAAATTGTTTATTCCCTTGGGGAGGGAGATTTTGTGATCCAAAAAGAACCAGGTCTTCAGGCCCAG
This sequence comes from Molothrus ater, assembly GCF_012460135.2. Taxonomy (NCBI): domain Eukaryota; kingdom Metazoa; phylum Chordata; class Aves; order Passeriformes; family Icteridae; genus Molothrus; species Molothrus ater. Next base: position 64,099,258 of record NC_050511.2, read on the forward strand.
TGGAACAGAAGCATTGGTGTGAGAGTGTTGGGAAGTGGCATCTATTGTTCTCATTGGCACTTCATCTTGGATTTGTATCATAAGCTTGATAAACCACACTTTGTTGATTTGAGGGAGAAAGGATTGAAGAAGGTTTGACTTCTGTCAGTGGCTTTAGGCATTAATGTGTTTTGGCCTCCTTAGGAGCAGATGTGTCTTGGGTTGTTGTTGTTTTTGTTGTGGTTTCAGACTTGTCTAGCGTTTGGTTTTAGGTCTGTATTACAACTGCCTCAGTTTTGCAAACTTCCCAGAAGGGTGGTGGCTCACGGAGAAAAATAGCTCAAATGTCAAACTGAGAGTATTTGTACTGTTTTACATGAATAAAACAAACTGGCCAGGCTTGGTAACCTCTGAGTGTGCCTCCAAGCTCTTTTAAAGCAAAGATCATGAAATTCTAAACTCTGCAGAAATGTTGGCATGCCCTAATTTTCTTTTGATTTCTCCTTCCCAGGGTAGTCCCAGCTACTCTGAGATGAAGAGCAGGTGCCAGTACCTCCACAAGAAGCTGATCCACATTGAGCAATGAATGTCTGAATTTGGCCAGCAGCAAGAGGAGTCTGCATCAGCAAGGGAAAATCTCTGAACTCCGGCTTTTTTATTTTAAAAGAAGAAGATTAGTTGTTTTTGTTAAAAACATAGGATTAGTTCCTCTAGGATTATAGAAGTTAGCATTGAACTGTAGTAATAAAGAAGTTGCTTTATTTTTAACTCCTTCTCTTGTTGTCACTCATGTCATATTCAGAGTGTCGTTCTTCTGGTCAATTCTTCTCTTCAAGACTTAGGTTTGCCCACTGAATGAGTTTTGTCAGTAGAGGGTGTTAGCCCGCTGCCTCTACTGTGAAGTTGTGCACATTTTAAGAAAAGATTGCAGCAAATGGAAATTCTTTATTTTTAGAAGAAGCCTGTTTTCCGACCTTTCTTGTTAATTTAAGATCTTTGCCTGAAGTGGTGGAAGGTGTAGAGGTTTGTACAACTCCCTCCCACAATTGCCTTGTTCCAGAGGGTTACAGAGGAGTGCACATGGGCTGCTCTAAGGTCTCAACTGAAGTAGCTCTCAGGACTGCTTGTAAATCATGACCTCACCTTGTCAGTGAGCCAAGGAATATTCAGATCTTTGCAAGAGTTTTGTAAAACAGTTGGAGAAGTGTGGGAGACAAGGTGCTTCAATGGGTTTTAAAAGAAAAATTACGTTCAGGTGTCTCTATGGAAATGCTGTCCATTTCTTTGCGTATTTTAAACTGCTCTGTCTCAACCAGCCTTTCTAGAGAGACACAGATGTTGGTTCCTGCACAGACCTATGGGGACTGACGCCGGCAAGGAGGCCTGTTCACAGACACGAACAGGACGGGGCTGCTGTGGAAAGTGCCTCCAGCTGTTTTATTTTTCAGTATCAGTCTCATTACAGGATTATGACAATGGGAAGATGCTGGCAGCTCACATTCCAGGCAGCAGGCCAGAATACTTAATGTTACAACTTACTTTATAAGCTTCTTGACCAATCACACAAAGCAAAAGCATATTGACAGTAGTTCTAGCCAATCACCATAAGCACACATGCCTTTGGTTAAAACAATGCTTGCTTATTTGGAATACAATACCCACTTGTAAGCCTTAAAACACAACGCACAGAGCTCCTTTATTAAGCTTTAACCTTCCTAATATCTTGCTAGATAAGCTTTCTGCAACTTGGAGAGCTTTTCAGACAAGCATTAATACACAGGCCATTGTTCTATTTGCCCTTGCTTTTTCTACAGTTTAAATAATTTTTCTGCTGACCTATCTCATGACTGCTGCTTTAGCTCTACTCACAGTTCTGCTGTATCTGAGGCCTGCCTTTTGCAGCTTTCCCCAAAACCTTCTGATTTTGTGGATTCCCACAGGGACTTTGAAGTCAAGTCCTTTTCCTAAGTTTCCTGCCATTTATTTATTTAGCTGAAATGGTAGACCAGTTATCAGCAAAGCCATAACCTCTTTTGGGGAAAAACAGGAAATTGAAGGAGGATAACATTTGGGAAGACTCATTAGGACTGTGAATGCTTCTTTCTTCCTTGGAGAGTATGCTACCAATTCCTGAATTGTTTCCATGCAATGATGTTGAGCCCTCATACCTGAGAGACCTTGAGGTGTTTTGTGATTGAACAGCTGAGCCATCGTTGCCCTTCTGTTCTCCTTCAAGTGAAGTTCAACAAAATGTCACCTCTTAAACGTGGAAATTTGGGTCCATTTTTGCCTGGGTCAGGGGTTGCTCCTACAGCTCTGCAGTGCAGCAGTCCCAGGAATGCTGCCATGGGGGACATGGGGTGAATTGTGCTGGGGAACTGTGGGAACCCAGGAAATTCCTCTGGCTGCTCTGGAGGACTGGGGACCCTGTCAGGGGGCTCAGAGACCTTGGCCCAGAGCCCAAGACCCCTGTGCCTTTGATTTAGCTCTTGGAAAAAACCATTACCAACCTTGTATGAAGAATTACAAGCCACGAAAGTTAAAGTAGAAGGATAGTGAATTTATCACAGGGTAGAAAAATGGATTTTTGGGGTTTTTAGAATGGGGGTTCAGGGGGCAAGATGGAGGAATCTGGGCGTGTCCAGCCTTTCTCCTTCTTCTTGGCCTCCAACTTCTGCTGTGATGTTGGCACTTTTAGATCGGTTTAGAGTAGAAGCTCACTGTCTAACCTAGATGATCAATATTGGAAAGTAATTGTAAATATTGTACACGTAGTTTTTAGTATAAAAAGATAACACCGCCCAGGTGCAGGCAGAGTGCCTTGGACTGTCTTGCTGAGTGGACCTCGGCAGGACAGGAGAAAGAATTTTATAGATAAGATACAATAAACAACCTTGAGAATGAGAAATGAGGAGCTCTGACTCCTTCTTCGACCGCCGGGCAGGGAAAAGAGACTTTCTAACTCTTCTTGGGGTCACTCTGACCAGCGAGAGACCCTGAGAGGGAGCCTCCCGTTGGCCTGGGGGCTGCTGCTGGTTGACAGAGCAAGCAAGAGTGCTGCTGGCCAAAGGGTGAGCCGAGAATGAGGATTTTTCATGGTGACCCCTTCATGATTGATCTTTCCTTTTATGGAATTTCTTCTAACTAATTCTACACATCATAAAAAAGTTATATTTCCATGCTTTTACAAGTCTAATCTTCATGTTCTCGGCTGTTTCTATTTTCCCATCCAGTTCCCTGTGTGTTGGGGCTGGCTTCCCTAGGGGGCAGGTGTATCAATGTCCTGGTCCCATCCCCTTTTATTGCTGCAGGAGTGCTTGGGAACACTTCAAATGGTCCTTTCCACTTTTCTTTAAGTGCCTTGTTGCTGTGCTTTCTGACATAGACACTGTCCCCTGGTTGATGAGGATGTATCAGGGCATCCAAAGTAATCAGGGATGCTCATACCCAAAGTTTCAGCAGAGATGAGAGCACTTTTCACCAAGATGGTAAAAAAGGACTTCAATTATCATTTCCTATCACATGACTGCCTCTATCTTGAAGGGATAGGAACTTGGTAAGGTCTTCCATAGAGCGTTTCACGTGGGATGACTTTTTCTTTAAAAGCCACTGGAATTCTGATCCTCAGAAGTGGCAGGGGAAGCACTTTTGCCCACCTTATTGAAGTTTCCTGGAAAATTTTACTAATTTCTCTCTTTTGACTCTGATTTTTTCTCTCAGTCTTGATGCTGGGATAAGACCTCCATGGGCAGAGTAGGTCTCATTTAACTGGGAGTGTTTTGCATACATTTTGTACACTTTCAGCTATGAAATGAGAATCTTAATCTGCTGGCATTCCAAAAGGAATCCTTAATCAGAGTACTATTGATTTTTGACTGGAGGTATTTCTCTAGCTTTGTTGATGTGACAAGGAAAAGCCTCTGGCCATGCAGAAAATGTGTCCACTAAACCCAATAAGTATTTATATGTACTTTTTATTAACACAGAAAATTGTCCTTGTCATTAATATCTGGCAGTACTTCCCTGTTTTGGGATCCCGAAGGGCAGTCTTTTGTAAAACTGTGCATTGATCTATAAGCAGAGTTTACATTTCAGCTGTCACCGTCCTTGTCAGCCTAACACTAAGGAGCTGCCTTTCCAAATTGTCTCCTGTACCTTCAATACCCCAATGGGTTTCTTTGTCTTCTCTAGTTTATGTCATTATTGCTTGAGGCACTCTAACTTGTTGATTTGTTGATATGCATGACACTTAAAGACTAAATCAGACATTTAAGGATTTTGCTGAATGATTGTTTTCATTGTGGTGTTCTGTGTCTGATTTGGAAAGGCTCACAGCTTTGGAAAGAATTGCCAAGCAGATGCTTTGTTCTGCCACCTCTCTAGCAGTTTGGTCTGCTCATCAGTCTCCTTAGCTTGTCTGAACTGCTGAGCTTTGCAGTGCATTATTGCTACTTCAGCAGGGAACTGGATGCTCCCAAAGCTGTCCCTGTTTGATTGGAGATGCTGATTCCTTGCAGAAAGATTGAGGAGTACAGCAGGGTTCAAGACAGTAGCTGTCCTTAGCACCACATCATTTGTTCCAGGAGTAGCCCCCGTTACTTTAGGAAAACCAGTGAGCTCCTTTTTGCTCTACACCAGACATACCCATGTGTGGCACATAAACTGACATTTTTTTCCCATTTACTTTCACGCCTATTCTATCAATCAGGACTGTGGTGGCTCCTGCTCTCAGGTGCACTGGCCACCCCTTGGAGACAATGTTTTCTTCGGTGTTCTTCTAAGAATAATGCTCTTTTCCACAGGGTTCTTTCCTGCATTCCCAATCTTTGAGATAAATATGGAGTTACTGTGCAAGGCCAAGGCACTCATGTGTGAACAGGGCAAAGGGATCAGTCAAATCTGGTATCTCCACTGCAGAGGGTGTCATCAATGTCTTTTTAAGATATGGAAAGGCTGTTGGACATATTGGAGTCTGCTATAACACCTGATGGGATTCCTTTCATGGTTCATACAAAGGCTTTTCCAACAGTCCCTAACTGGGGATCCATAACCATCACAATCCAGTCATTCCCAAAAAGGGACACAGTTGTTTTACAGATGTCGGCTCTGATGTTTGAGAAAGTGCTTCCTTCCTTTCTGTCCCTAAAATGAACTGTCCTTGTGAGTGTGGCAGCCAGGAAAGCAAACATGGGCAGATATGGACATGGTACTGAAGACAAAGACAAGATTTTGTGATATCGTAAATGAGCTTTGGATGGTAATATTCAAGCCATTTTCAATGCCATGCTTTTATTCCCTCTGCCTGTAATGGGTTCTTTGATGCCAGCTGCGTGAAATCAGGAGTAAGCTTGGGTATGGGGAAAAGGGAAAGTAAAATGATCAAAAGCTGAGTATAAAATATTTTTCCAGATGCATCAGTAATTTCAATGGTCACCTGGAGTCAGCACAACTGTCAGCCTGGAATTGTGTTCATGGTTCTCCCTGGTCTTTCCATGTCAGCTCCTGCTGCAGAGCACCAGGGGGCCTGGGCATGCTGCAGGCTTGTTTCCTTTGAGGAGGCTGGGATGAGGAAAGGTCGGAGGGTTGTGTCAAAGAGATGATATCTGAGTGCCCGTGTACGTGCTGGAATCCTCACAGACTGAGGGGCCCACGACAGGATTGCCCAGAGCTGTCAGGGCTGCACCTTGCTGCCCTGGTGAGAGGTGTTCAGCTGCTCCTTTGCCTCAGAGAAAGCCAAGTGCAGCGCTTTTGTGCAGAAACACTTCATTAGCCCTGGTTTGCACAGCTGCAGCTACTGGGCTTGGTGGGGTGCCCCTTTCTGCACTTGGAAATGAGCAGAGTCAGTGATGGGACAGGACAGGGCATTCCCTACCTGTGCCCATTGTGAAATCCCTCTGCCCCCACTGTGTCACATCCCGCTCCTCAGTGACATCCCAGCCAGCCTGGCACATAGAACTCCCCGTTTCCAAGGACACGTGGACATTGTCACCGGCACAGGGCAGGACTGCTCAGAGCCTTCGGCAGCTGCAGCGAGAGCGGAGGTGTCAGAGCCACAGCGAGTGTTGCTCCAGCTTGGCTGGTTCCAGCACCCGTTGTTCAAGAGGCCGATCCACCCAGTGAGTGGAGGTAATTATTTACAGTTCTGTGCAGAAAGGGGGACTCAGGGACAAATTCACAAAGCCAGCAGCATGAGAACACAGAGTGTTTGAGTATTTATACATTTGAGCAAAGAAAGCAATTAGTGTTCATTGCCTGCAAGTTCCCTAGTTCTCTCCATAATGAGCCTCTCACTTCTCATGCTCATTAGTCTGCATGCTCAGTCTCTTGCTTCTTCTTAGGGAGAGGTTTCTTGAGTGGGTGGCCATGGTCTGGCCCTGCTGGAATGGCCTTTTACCCTGACAGAGCTGATGCTGCATTGCCTTTATCAGTTTGTTCCTTTTCTCGGGGGTTCTGCCAAATGTCCTTGTGCCCGTAAATTCTGCATTCTTTGTGTCCACCATCAGTGGTACACCCTTCTTCCCAAGCATTGCTGACCTTTCCTCTGTCTGAGGCCACTGAAGCCTTTCAAGCTCCGCACCTCAACAAGGCAATTCAGCCAAGAAGTCACCTGCCTTTCCAAGGCCCGGCCATCACTTCCAGCTTGCTGGCTACTTCCTCTTTCATGGGAGTCATCTCCTTTCTTGTTGATGAGCCTTGAAAGCTGCAATAGCCAAACATCCAAAACCACATTTTCCAAACAAGTATTTTGCATTTTGCAGATTTTTCAGCAGGATCAGTGTCTGTGAGGGAGCAGGAGCAGCCGAGGCAGAGCGGGATGGCGGAGCTGCAGGCCTGGGCAGGATCCAGGGAGTTCCGCAGGGCCCCAATCCGCACTGTGTCCCGCAGGGCCCCCACCAGCACTGCGATGCCCATCAGGGTGACCCAGAGGTGCCAGGAGCAACAGGTGAGGGGCAGGTGTGGGGCTCTGCGGGTTGGCAGCGGGTGGGGGCTTGGCCATGGTGTCGGTGTCAGGTGCTGCTGAGCCCGCGGGACCTGTTGGGCAGGGCTGGGGCCCCACTGGTGCTCCAAGGGCCCCTTTGAGGCAGCTGCCCGGGGGAAGCGACTCACAGGGATGACACGGAGGAGGTGCCAGTGGAAATGGGAGGTTCCTCTCACGGATTGAAGTGGCTCTCAGGGATGACACTGAGGAGGTGCCAGTGAAAGTCAGATATTCTCCAAACGGTGACACTCAGGGAATTCATGCTCTGGTCATGAGTCCTGGCCAAAATGCATGGATTTCTCATGGTTCCAAGTTTGTACTGCACTCATGGAGCTAGTCCAGAAAAAGGAAATTCTCTAACAGTATTTTCTACTATTAGGAGGATATATTACTGTATTTCTGGCTGTGATGCATAGTGGAGAACTCCAAACACATGTACACCATTTTCAAAGCTTTTCCACTTATTGATACATTTTTATCAAACAAAGAAATTAATCCTCATTAGTTCTAAATTAGAGTTCCATTAAGTAATGTTCTATATTTTTTTGCTATTGATGTCTCCCTACTCATGCTAATTAATTCACATTTTTCAGTCCATTTATCATAGCCTTTTAGATTTTATCTCAGCCACTTTTGCCTTCTGAATGAGGCAGTTGCATGGCAGTAGCTGTTTTTGTTAAAAAATGTACTTAGGCTGACAACCTTTTTAGTGATTTTTAACCTCTACCGGAATGTGGCACATTGTGTACTAAATGATGAGTTCAGCCAAGCAACCCAAATTTTGTTACATCTGATAAACTGTTTCCATTTCACATCTATGCAAAAAATTGCATCTAGAGCTGAGGAAAAGAGAAAGGGATTTCATGTGTGTTGAGAGTTGAAATTCAGATTGTGCAGATGAAATTCTTCTCAGAGCTGACCCTGTGATGTGCTTCCACAGTGCCAAATACATCCCAGTGCTGGGTCCTGCCCTGAGTTCTTGATCGTTTTGTGAACCACTCTCACCAGGAGTGTTAGCTGAGTCAAGCTGGCCAGGTCCATTGTACTCAGACACTTGATTTCAAGGGAAGCCTGTGCCTAGAAATTCCAGCAACTGGGAAAGGATGACTTGCTACTTGAAGGCTTGGCTGCATTAGAGGCTAAGTGAGGGTCGCTCTCTCAGAGCACTTTTGTAGCCGGCTGGTTTCAGAGGGAGAACTGTGTCAAAGTAGCCATTTTTAAGTGATGTGACAGCAAACCTTTGCAAATCCAGCTCTTGTTGAAAATGTTGGGCGTAGTTAATCAGCAGTAATGGAGAGTAGGCTGAAGATTTTACAGAAAATCTATTTTCCTTTTTAGTCAAACCCCCGTGAGGGATCGCACAATGGAAGTGCAAAGGATGTCAAATTGTATAACACACTTGGAGGTATGGCTGCCTTTCATATTTTGCTCAATGCCTGTAAGATTTTCAACTTGGTAATAAATTTTTGAAGCATATTCTCAGTACAGGGGATCTCTTGTGTTCAGAGATCTCAACCTGGAGCTGGTTTGCCCTCAGGTCAGCCTTGCAGTCACTACATTTAGCCACTGATTTGTTTTCCCCTGAGAAAGCCTGCCACTCCTTCCTTGTTCCCATACTGCTTGATGGGTTGGAATTTGGAGCATGGAGGTCAAGTTTTGGACCACCTTATACACTTAAATTCACAGTCTTGGCAGCTAAGATTTTGGGTTTGAAACACCTAGGCACTGCCATTATCCATTAAATCTAATTGGGAAATTGAAAGCAAATGACCTTGAAGAAGTCGCATAGAGAATTTCATAAGGTCAATATGGAAAACCATGCTTGATTTAATTGTTTGTCTGGGTCATTAATAAGTGAATGTTGCCACAATACTACACTGGGTTCTTTTCAAGGAAATTGAAAGGAAGATATTGATATCATCTTGCCCACAGATTCCAACATTCCCCTCAAAGCACAATTTGCTTAGGAGGTGCCATTTGTATTAATCTGTTCTGAGTGCTGTTTCCCCCAGGAGCCTGGCTCCAGGCAGACACGAGGTGCACATTCCCCTTCCAGGCACTCAGTGGTGCTGCCTGCAGCAGTGAGCTGAGCCAGGTCCAGCCAGCTGCCCTGAGCAAAACAGGCTCTCACCTGGCTGTGGCTGCAGTCACCTGCCTGCAGGGACATCGCTGCCCCTGCAAGTGCAGCTCTTGCTCTGCCTTAGCCTAGTGCACAACATTTTAAGGCAGCATCATGGTGGCTTTTTGGAGAGACAAAACTCAACTTCTGAATTTCTCATTTGGGATGTTTTGTTTCAAATGTGAGTGATGATTTGTGTGATTCTTGGTCGTTGTCTACATAGATCCTAAGGGAATATTTAACATTGAGTACCTGGGGTGTGAGGACTGGCAGTAGTGAATCAATTTTTGAACTTGGTGGCAATTTTGCTTTGGGCTGGCACAGAGAAACTCAGGTGAGACAGGTCTGGTTGCTGGTAGAGTACCAGGTGCCTTTGCAACAGGCTCCATAAAGGACCAGTTATGGACTGGGCTTTGTCACAGAATCAGAGAATATGCTGAGTTCAAAGGGATACACCAGGATATTCAAAATCAGCTCTGTCCCCAAGAATACCCATCATAATTTTAAATCAACTCTTTTGCCTTCTGCCAGCTTCCCATTTGACACTTCTTTTTCTGCTTTCCTTTCCTTTGGGAAAACAAGCAGATGAGAGAAGAGCCAAACCAAATGCTTCATGTCCTGCCCCTGAGGACAAGAGAACAAAGCCCATGAAGCCTGCAGAGAGGGAACAGAATCCTTGCAGTGCTGCTTATCGGTGACCCTACAGGGACAGGGTGATTCATTTACTTGCTCTGAGGACTTACAAGAAGCCAGAGTTACTTGCTCACTTGCAGAGAGATGGAGTCATGCAAAAGGACAAGGGCACCCTTGCAAAGATCCTCCAGCAGGTGAGATTGTGGAGTTTGTGCCAGCATTATTTCCACCATGCTATTCTTTTCTTCCTAATTGTCACTTGTTCCTCTACTTTTTAAATTAGATACAGATGAACAAGTTAGCAAATGCTCCCCTTTAATTTTTTCCATCAACTTCATCCAGAGGTCTCAAGCTGCAGTTCCATGTGACAAAAAAAGAAAACTTCAAATCTTTTGGGGCATTGTTGTTTTGCTAGAATGGCTGGCAATGAGTAACACTTTGTAATGTTGTTGCTCCTCGTGCCTTATTCCATTCTCTTTCTTTTCCATGCAATGTTTAACTGCTTCAGGGAGTAATTTCACAGGGCTTCCTTGATTGTGTGAAATGGTTTGTCATGGCACTTAAAATTTCCTGGGAGAAGTTCCAGAGCAGAGGAGATCAGGAACTGCAGAGGCCAGTATTTCATTTGAACGGTGCTGGTGGCCTCTCAATGGTACTTGGCTTCTCTGGGATCTGTGGGGATTGCCTTCCCAGGATGTTCCAGGCAAATCCTCCTTGATAAAGATGGTAGCCAAACTTTGAGTGGAGTGTTTCTTTACTGTCATGTGAATTAAATCTTCATCTTCCTTGGAACTCTTTTATTTGGTAACTTCTCCAGTGCTCCTCTGAATTCCATGGTGATTTTCTTATTACAGCCAACAATAGGATGCACATGCATTGAAAGATGCACTGGTTCTTTCCTCCCTTTTTTCAATATTCCCTGCTCCTCTAGGCTGTTGCTGAATTATGCCAGCATTATTACATCAAGCAGGAACATTTCCTTTTCAGCTAGGAAAACAGTGTCTTGGAACCTGCTCAATGGAGGAAAATTCAATACAATTGATCCCACAGTGACATTTAAGAACTCATTCCCTGAACCTGGGAAGTTTCTTGCTGAGTTTGCCCAGGGCAATGGCAGGGCTTTTTCACCCTGAAGATATTCACAATATAATGAGAGCCATGTTCTGCCATCCCAGCCGAATTAGCCCATTTAGATTTCAAGTTGATTATAAATTTTCAAAGCTGAGCTCCTTAGAAGGTAAAGGATGTAAACATTTTTTCCTGTTCCATTGCAATATTTGAGGAGATTTCCCTGGAGTCAATGTGCTGTAGGAGGTGTGAAGTGCCTCAGGGTCCAGGTTTGCATTCTTAAAATTCTGTGTGAGCAGTCCTGCAGCCTGAAATGCCTTGCTCAGGCTTTTGTGGACATCAGAGCAAGTGGGGGTTTCTTTGGTATAAATCTCAAATGGGCAGTGTGAGCTTGCTGAGATCTGGTACACACACACTGGCTTCCCTTCCAACACAACCTGAGTTCTGCTTTGAAAAAGTGAATCCCTGATTCTGGGTATCATTGTCACTTTTACATTTCTTATTCAGCTGCAGGCAGACAGGCATCAACACAGACCCAAATTGTCAATGTTTATCAAGTTTTCAAGGAGAAAAAAAAAAGTGAAAGTTGTGGCTGCTGTTGGTGGTGTGTTAGATGAGTTATTCAGTGTGTTGCAGGGGTCAAATTGATGGAGACTTTCCCAATGGGCTTTTCTGTGGAATTCTGATCAGGTGTCAGATGATGAAGTCTAAACCTGCACTTTAGATATCAATGGTCTCAAGGTTTTACTACCTCAATTTACCTTTTTGAGTAGACTTTGTGTGTGCCTGGAGGAAGATAGGAACCTCATTTCTTTGCAAAGGGATACAGCAAGGCATGTGCACAGCCTTCCCATGGCAGAACTTTGCTGGAAGGAACCCTGGGTCTGCCACATAAAGAGGGACTCTGGGCCTGACCTCCTCTCCTTACACATTGTAGCTCTCAATGTTGTTTTCAAAGGAACTCTTGCTGGATATGAATGGACATACTTGGTTGTTTCCAATTGGTGAAACATTAATATGGCTGAAAACTCATGTGATAGAGGAATAATCAAGCTCTGAGCAAAAAGACATAAATTAGTTGAAGCTGGGTTCTCACAAGCAGCTGTGCAGGACCAATCGTATTTCTGTAGTTTGCATGCAGCAAGCATAATAAAGATTTGTTTTCCTACATGTCTGCCTGTAGGTAGCCAAGTGGAATGCAAAGGATAATTCCTTCAGTCTGAAGGAACATCTATTTCAAACCCTTCAGACGGATTGGCCTGGCTACACTGAAATAGACAGACAGAATTTGAAGTTAATACTTTCTGGGTAAGTTCAGTCTTTCAGAGAAAGGAAAAAGAATCCCTGGGAAAAGAAGCTTAGATTGTTAGAACATGCTGAGGTAGCAGGGACCTGCCAGGATCCTGGCCCTGCACAGGACACCACAAGAAGCACACCCTGTGCCCAAGAGTGTTGTCCAAACACTTCCTGAAGCCTCTTGCAGTGACCACAGGGCTGGAGAGCCTGTTGCACTGCTCAAGCACCTGCTGGGGCACAAATGTTTTCTGATATCCTGCCTAAAGCTCCCCCAACTCAGCTTCATGCTGTTTCCTTGAGTCCTGACACTGAAGGTCTCTGTTTTCCTGCAAGGCCTTGTAACATGAAATATTTGACCATCCATACAGAAAATCAGCTCCATCTCTGAACACTACCAACATCAGTCAAGTGACATCTCTGGGACCTTCTGAGAGAGACGCTCCAGCAAGACCTGCCCAGGTATTTGATGCATTTTTAACATTCTGGACTTTCTGGTAAGTTTTAGCAGACTTGCTGGTGGTGTAAAATTGTCATGTGAATGTGCAGGATCTTCCCTTTTGGGGAAGCCTTTGATGGAGCTCCTGAAGGGAATGTCTTTCTCCCAAAGCTTTTTAGCTACAGACTGGAAGTAGGACTTGCTGAGTGCTAAGATGGGAAAGTAGGAATGAGACAGAGCCTGTATTCACCTGCAGTACTTCCTGGTTTGAATGTATGTTTTAGTGAAGAAAGATGTGTGTTCAAACTCTACCCAATCGGAAATACTACTTTTTTCAGAATGGGAGCAAAAGCTGATCCTGATCATAGGTTAATGAATGAATTATTTTGTTATTGATGCAGAAACGGCCTCTGCCTTCTGAGGTTTCCAGTCCTGTGATGAGCAAGAAGAGGAGAATTGGCCACCAGCCCAATCATGTCCAGGCAGCAGCTGGTGGCCACTTTTCTTCCTTCCTTCTGCCTTCCACATCTCTTTTCCCTTTGGACATGTCTCCAAGTGCCGGCTCCCTTTCTCCCTGCACCCATGTGGTGCAAGCGACAGAGAAATTTCAGAGTTCCAGGGCCCCAGCACCTGCCAGGGAGCAGAAGGAGATCCCCAATTCAAATGGGGAGAAAAATGAATTGGGGAGGCTGAAGCAGTGGCACCGCTTGGATTTCGATGAAGGTAATGATGTGCTGGTTTTCCTGACTCCTGTGTGGGTAACTGTGGTGTAAAGATTTCCTTATTAAGAGAAGCTTCTGCCCAAATTAAGGTGCAAGCATGACTCTTTTCCACAGTCAATTGTAAAAATGTTATTGAAGAGGAAATGCAAACTAAGGAGATAGGAAGAAATAAGGGAAGAGAGGCAGGGTGAGGGGAAGAGAGAGACTTTAGGTGGGGAGATATCATCACCACATGGACTCTCTGCTGTCCGGCCAGTCCTTCTTAACCCTTGGTCTTCTCAGTGGTGGGGATCCCCAAGACTGTCTGGAAGTACCACCTTTATACTCTCCAAGATTGGAGAATCCATGGGGTGGTCACAGCTGTCCCCTCATCCTAGGCTAGAAGCCATGCAAGCAGTGATTATCCTTACCCACAATCTCTACAGTGGAGGTTTTTGTCTGGTGTCCTAATTCCAAACCTTCACCTCTGTTAGGCCAAGGCTTTGTGCTTTTCTTCTTGCCAATTGTACTTCTCTCAAATTCCAGTTGTGGTGGCTTGTCTTATGGGAACATCCTTCTTTGAGAATGCTCTGAAATATTTAATTGTGCTCTTGCACCTGGTGAAAAGGGAGCTTTGAAAGTGGGCACTGGATACACGAAGGCACTGCTCTACCATTCCATTATCCCTGCTGTATGGCCATGATAAATCAAGACTTTTTTTTTTTTCTGCCATTACTTTAGATTGTAACTCTTGGTTTAAAAGACAACAGCAAAGCCCGGAAACTGTGCTGCTGGAACCTTTTCTAAAAGTACATTGATTTTTAGAAATTCTCCCTCTAAGTAGTTCAAAACCAATCAAGAACAAAGAGATGTGAAATAGATTGCTGTTGGGAGAATCTGGTTCAAAGAAAGAGCCAGACACTAGAAGCCAAAGGTAATGGATGTTTTCCTTTCCCTCTGATTTCAAGTAAAATGACAAGTGTTGACTGAGACAGCACTTTTTCCATCAGCAGATTTTCAAGACTGCATGCTGAAGGCAGAAATCTGTCACACATTTATTGCAGACCAGTTTACTGAAACCTGTGGATCAAATCTCAGTGATTCCATGGTTGTTCATTGAACTCAGCCTTTTCATGGAAACTGCAAAAGCTACAAAACCTGGGCTGAGGTTTCCTGGAGTTCTACTTTGAACTGGGCTGAGAGTTTCCTCTCCATCCTAGCTGCAGAATTTCATTCTTCCAAAGCTGTGGGAATGGTACAGGCTGGAAACAACATTGAAAAGGAAACAGAAATGCATAAAGAACACTTGATTGCTTATGACAGGGACACACCCAGCAAGGCAGAGTTCAGTTGCTTGGTTAAATCTGTGGGTTCTCCCTTTTGGAGGTTGACCTTGCAAATGACAAGCTGGGCTCAGCCTGGAGGCAGGTTTGGAGTGTGCAGATGCCTCTTGCAAGTGGTGGTGTGCTTGTAGAGACAGGTGCTTTGAGATGGTCTTTCCACATTTCTTCTAGACATACACATGGTACCTGCAAATTTTGGGATGCCTTTGGAAGGATTCCTGCTTGAATCCATAAACACATCAGCAGCTTTCTTCAGGAGCCAGTTCCCAAATTCTGCCCATCTGGTGAAGGAAAAATCTGTTCTTTGTTTGAAGTTTGAGGCTTAGGCTGAAGCTGTCATGTGGATTGAGCCATGAGAGCAAATGCACTTTTGGAAATGAAATGCTCACAGCAAAGCTGTTCTTCCAAGTTGTGTTGATCATACTGTGACTATTGGTATTTCTGTCCAGTTTTATTACCACTATTACACTTCTTTTTGTACTTCTGCTATACAACTAAAATCAACAAAAGCAAGTGTAATATCACAGCTCTTTCCTCAAGAATTGATGCTCAGGGAGCTTAAAGATTGTCAAGAATGGCTGAGTTTTTACAAGATTACTTTGTGTAACCAACAGCAATGGAAGCTCATAAGGAATGTAAAGGATTGTGTGGGCTTTTTATGCTTGGCACAAAACCTGAAATGGAAAGCAGAGAGAGACTATCATGATCTTGATTGTTCCTTCCTGTTTCAGCTGACTATTCCTTATGGCAGCTCTTTTTATTATCATCATAATTCTTCAACATTTCTTTGGAAAGACGGCTTTGAGGTTATGTGTGCAATGCTTCCCAAATCCCTTTGCTAAGAGGCAAAGGGCAATTCCCAAGTGCAGAGCTGTTTCCAACCCCATCCTGCCACGTTAATGAGGAGCACTGGGTTTTGGCTGCAGGGTATTGGAGCCTTAGTGCCAGTAAGCCCTAGAGAATGGAATTGGCTTTCCTGCTGACAAGAGTGCAGGCACTCATCGGAACTTTGGGCCCCTGGAATTTGCAGGGAAGTGGGGATAAAAAGATGGCATGAGAAGAACTTCTGCTTTCTTCTTTCTTTCTTGTTAGAAACTTGATATTGATCTTTCTCAAGCTGTTGTATTTTGTGAAGCTGCATCTATTGCATCTGTTGTTGCATGACTTGAACGGCTGTGCAGATGCCACCTCATGCCTTCAAATAAGAAAAGCTGAGCTGGGGCTCACACTGTGGGAATGCACAACCAGTAGAATATAGTGGCCATTCCCTCTTTCTGAACACCGGGACTGTATAGTGTGGAGGTCGTGTCTGTCCTATTATTAAATTTTGTTGCTTCTTGTGAGTAATTTGATGTGAGAAGAATGCTCTGAGGGACTTTTTCAAGACTGTCAAAGTGGAATCTTTTGACCTTTTAATCATCTCCTGATGAAGAGTGTTAAAATTCTGCTTCTCTGCAGGAACAAGAAAAGATACTTCCATTGCCTCCACATGCTCTGCAAGAAGTGACCAACCAGACTACTTGAGGTGAGTAAAATAGTGATTAAATCTTGCCTCTCTGAGTGGGGTGCAGTGTCAAGCTCTTTCATGTGCTGAAAGGATGAGTTTGAGCAGGTTTAGTTGGGCCTGGAAGGCTCAGAGCAGAGATGAACACTGAGGTGGGTTAGGCCCGGACGGGCCCTCCCTTCCTGCAGTGCAGTTGCACAGGCTCAGCTGTAGCAGTGGTGCTGCATCCCCTCATCGAATTTGCAGCGCAGGAGGGGAGGGAGAAGTGTGTGTGTGTGTGGTACAAAAGACTGGAAATTGCTCCCAGCCTGTGTCAGAGCAGGGATGTTGGCAAGGGCAGTCAGGCCTCCTGCAGCTCTGGGGCTCTGGGGCAGCTGCGGCCTTTGGAGCAGGCGTGGCAGGGCCCTGGGTCACATTGCTCTGCTGCCTCCCAAAATATTGCAAGGCATCTGCAATTTTCTTTTCAAACTTATCATGCAGACTAATTAGGTGCATCTGGCCTGAGATGCATCCTGGGCACAAGTTGTTTTCAGTCCTGGTACTGAATTTCAACTAGTTAAAAATTTACTCAGGATGGTCTGAAATGTTTATTCCCATGTTAAAGGTGTTAGTGTCATCCAAAAGGAACCAGATCTTCAGGCCTGGAGGAGCAGAAGCATTGGTGTGAGTGTGTTGGGAAGTGGCATCTCTTATTTTCATTGACACTTCATTTGGATTTGTATCATGAGCTTGATAAACCTCATGCCTGTTGATTTGAGGGAGAAGGGAATGAAGAAGGTTTTACTTCCATCAGTGGCTTTAGGCATTAATGAATTTTGCCCTCCCTAGGAGGAGATATGGTTTGGGTAGTAGTTGTAGTTTTAGGCTGACATAGAGATTGTTTTTGTGGCTGTGTTACCAATGCGTCAGTTTCATGGTCAGTGATGTAACTGCTGTCTGCTTGAAGAATCCAATATTATCATTAACTCTGCCATTAGACAGACAAGAATGTAGCCCTAAAGTCCAACTCTGTGCACTCAACTGCATAAATGCCTTCTCTGACAAATATGTTTTAGAGATGTATTGTCGCAAGTAAATTAACTAAATTAAGCTTTTCCTACAGAGGAAGAGATTATAATTTAGTAATGTATCTCCTCTTCCTGAAGCTGCTGTGTTTGTTTGTCCTTTGACATTTGAAATGAAGGCAAATGTTTTCTAAGTGTGCTCCACTTGCTAATGAACAAAACCTCCACAATGTAAGCTGTTAGTAATTAAGTGTCATAGAAATCTGAAAGATTCCTGAGTTACCTGACTGCATTCTCTTGAAGAACATGAGCTTGAAAGCAGAAACTGTCAGTCCCAGAGCAACTGACTCAAAGCTTGGGTGTCTGTGTTTGACATTACCCTGTGCTTGGTGTAAATTACACCTGTGTTTTATGGACTAGAAGTGTACTGGAATGTTCTCCTTGAGTTTACTCATAGAAAAATGTTCTCATTTTTCCCATTAGAAAATATGTAGCCATTGTCTCCTTGGAGCAACGGCAGCGCTACAAGGATGACTTCAATGCAGAGTATGAGGAATACCGGAATTTACATTCTCTGATTGACAAGACCACAAAGAAGTACAGGCAGTTTCAGGAGCAATGGAAGTCTCTGACTCCCGGCTCTGAAGCCTATCAGGTAAAGAAGGATAAAACCATGAAGACTGTGCTTCATCATCGCTGCAGTGTTTTGGATTCTCTGGAACTGCTCAGTGAGACAAAGGAACTGTGGGATTGGCATATATGCTGAGACACTGCTTGGGCTGGGTCTGATTGTTGCCAGACCCTGCCCAAAACACCTTTTTTGAGCTTTCTATGAAGAAACAGTAAGGAGAGAGGTGTCTCAAACAGAGTCTTAGAGCATGTGCTCCTCCTGTTGCCCATTGTGAGGCTTAATTGCAGATCTTGGGTGATGCTGGGAGATGGAGATTAGTTTTTGCAAATGTCTCACTCTTGAGACCAAATTTGGCAATGCCTTTTTCAAAGGCATTTGGGTAGAGACCAAAGAGACCACTTTTCTGGGAGTGGAAGATGACAGAGAAGAAAATCTCTAGAATCAGACTGATTGTATTTTTAGTGTTTTACCAAAGTTTGCATTTTATGGTGGTGGTGAAACATTCCTCATATTTTTCTCTTGTAGATGCTGCATCATCGAATCCTAGCACATTATCAGCAATTACAACAGGTACTTGTAACACCAGAGCTGCAGGGCCATGGTAACTGCTGAGTCTGCCTCAAGGCTTTTTTAAAGCAAAGGACATCAGACTCCAGACTCTGCAGAAGTGTTTGCATGCCCTAATTTTCTTTTGCTTTCTCCTTCACAGGGTAGCCCCAGCTACTCTGAAATGAAGAGCAGGTGCCTGTACCTCCACAACAAGCTGGCCCATATTCAGAGCCGCATTTCTGAATATGACCAGCAGTGAGTGGAGTCCTGGCACCAGACATCTGCTTCAGCCTGGTGAAATCTGTAAACCCTGGATTTTTTATTTCAACTAGAAGATTAGGTTTTTAGGATATTAAAGTTAGTATCGGACAGTAGGTTACATTAGCACTGAGCAGTAGATTATTTCTTAAAAACGTAGGATTAGTTCAAAGAAGTTTAGTAAGTTTAAGAAGTGGAAAGATGATAGTATTGAACATTAACAATAAAGAAATCTCACTATTTGTAATTCTTTCTCTCGTTGCTTGTATCATATTTGGAGTGGGTTTCTTCCGGTCAATTCTGTTCTTGAAGTTTTACGTTTCTCCACTGAAATAAATTTATCAGTAGAGGGAATAAGCCCACTAACTGTACTATGAAGTTGTGCTCATTTTAAGAAAAGATTGTGGCAGATGGAAATTGTTTAAGATAAGTATAGGGCTGTTTTTTGACCTTTCTTTTTAAAGCAAACTCTTCACCTAAGTCATCAAAGGCATTGAAGTTTGGATAGCCCCCTCCGCAAATCACCTTGTTCTGGAGGGTTACGGAGGAGTGCACATGGGCTGCTCTAAGCTGTCAGCTGAAGCAGCTCTCAGGACTGCTTGTAAATCATGGCCTCACCTTGTCAGTGATCCAAGGAATATCCAGATCTTTGCAAGAGTTTTGTAAAACACGTGGAGAAGTGTTGGAGGCAAGGTACTTCAATGGATTTTAAAGAGAAATTGGGTTCAGGTGTCCCCAAAGGAATCTCTATGAGTTTTGTAGTTTTTTCCAAACTAGTCTGTCACAACCCATCTTTCTAGAAATACACAGATGTTAATTCATGCACAGACCTATGGGGACTTTGAAGTCTAGACTCCTTCATAAGTTTCTCATCAGGAATATATTCAGCTGACAGGGTAGAGGTGTGGCCAGCAATGCCAGAACCTTCTTTTAGGAGAGATATGAAATTGACTGAGGGCGGATAACATTTGGGAACACTCAAGTAGGGCCTTCCTTGGAGAGTATTCTGCAAATTCCTGAATTATCTCTGTGCCAACAATGTTGAGTCGCCATTCCTGAGAATTCTTGGGACATTTTGAGACTGAACACCTGAGCCATTTTTGCCCTTCTGTTCTTCTTCAAGTGAAGTACATTAAAATGTCACTTCTTAAACCCTGAGACTTGGGTGCTTTTTTGCCTGGGGCAGGGGTTGCTCCTACAGCTCTGCAGTGCAGCAGCCCCAGGAACGCTGCTGTGGGGGACATGGGGTGAATTGTGCTGGGGAGCCTCCCCTTGGCCTGGTGGCTGCTGCTGGGTGACAGAGCATGCAGGAGTGCTGCCGGTGAGGGTGGGCTGAGACAGATGTTTTACAAGCACATCCTTATTCTGGGTCACATTTCACTCTTTCTGTAAACTGACTTTAGGGTGTGTAGTGTCCACGTACTTAGTAGGCCTGTGTATTTTTGGCTGTCATTTTTGTCCAGATTCCTTTAAAAACCAAATGAAAAATAAAAAACACTCTACTCCAAACAGGAAAAAAATCAAAAAACACAACACATTTAAGTGGAAAAAGACTTGAATTTTACAATAAAAAAGTCATCAATCCAATAAGTTGTAGTTGCTGGAAAGTTGCTGTTTTTTATGCCTGTCAAAAGTTATTATATGAACTCATGAGGCTCTGTGTAGCTTGGATCTAACTCTGCAAGTTCATATCTTGAACAAAGCAGGAGCATCCCTGAGGACTAGAAGGATGCTTGAGACCCCTGGGAGTGGGGCAGGGCACCGTGTCCTTGGCAAAGGAATATGATGGGGGCTGCCACCTGCTGGCTTCACCAGAAGCCTGTCACCACTCCTCTCTCCCATGCCTGCCCACGGTTGGGATAATCTGCGCTGCAAAACAGATCTGAGCATCCCAGCTTGCAGTGCTGCTTGTGCGGCTGCACCCATGCTTGGGGTGGTCCCCACCTGCTGCTGCAGGCGAGAAGATTTTGGTATAGGAAAAAGCAGAACTCATCAGGTTAATGAATAAAAAGATATCCCAGTCTTTAGAAAGTCTTTGTATATGAACTGGAGTATCCTTGGTCTTCAAAAGGATGGGCATGTCATGGCCCAGGCTTGTCCAGCTGATTTCTCTTGTTAACTGAGCATGGCTGAACATATAAAGGAATGTAGGTAGTTGTTGATTTGCATTTACAGCCTATAGCCAGCCCCCCAGTCTTTATCCTTTTGAGCAAAGAATATTGAGAATTTCATGTCTTCAGCTTGGAGTTCCTAGGTGAATCTCCAGATCACATGGAAAATCTTTCAGGTTAAAAACCCTAAAACAGTCTTCACTCTGACAGACACAAAAATCAGAATCAGGGCTGGCTTTCCTCATGACATCTGCCTCCCTGACACACAAAGAACTTGACCAGCGGCTTGCACACGATGAAGATGTATAGAGCGATATTCCTGTTGGCCTCAGCCTTTGTTTTCAGCTGTCCTTGAACAAGAGGCTGGGAGTGGAGCAGGACTGAGAAAAGGGATGGATCTCAATACTGGAGGATTGGATGTTTTCCCCACCACTTGACCTGAACCACCTCCTCCTTTCCAAATGTGACAGCCACATATACAGGCTAATAATGGCTTCAAGACTTAATAAGATGTTTTCAAAATAGCTATTTTCAAAATAATAACATTCACTGCAAAATACACACAGTAAAAACATTCTGTGAAGACATCACTTTACCAAAAAGTCAGAAGTACTGACCTGGAGAAGAATAACTGCAAACCTTTTAAAAATAAAGCTTTGACCAGAATTCAACCTTCCACCCCAAACTACCCGCTGTACTTGGGTGAAGTGTTGCTGCCTTAGGTGTTTGCCTTCTCTGTCTTTAACCTCAGGCTTCTGGAGCAGACCTGGACTGGCTGCTATGTCTGTCTTTGTACTGACACCAGTTTTTGTAGTGTTTTCTAAGAGCTGCTGTGGACTTACAATAACAGCAAATACTGTTTCACTTGCTCTCCACCAGCAGAGCTTCCCCTAGTACACTGAAGTGAAGTGGGCATGAATGATCTCAGGTAACTCATGATGGCTGAATACCCTGTCACAACCCTGGAAAGAAGATGCCATCTACAGCAAAGTTAGTGCCAATCCTCTGCATGATTTCTAATTATCCACCCATCCATCCCTTTCCACAGTAAATTTCTTGCAGTTCTGCACTTGCCACAAGATAGCAAAAATCTCACCAGACAAGCTTTTAGGAAAAAGATGAGCAGGTTCCCACAGATTTACAGTGAAGATGGAATGAGTCTTAATAGTGTCCTTGTTGCCTCCTGTTTTCAGAACCACTGCAAAAGTCTGACAGGTAACAAAAAAATGCAGGGAGCCTACATATACTTACCTATAAAATAGTACCCCCACAGAGCCTGGGTGGGGAACTAGCTGGATCAATGCTGGACCCAAGACTGGTGATCCTCTCCTATCTGATCTCCCCTTCCTTTTTCTTCCCTCTTTCTTCAATGCTTCATAAACCAAACCATTCCTCTCTTCCTCCCAAATTCTCCCCTGCTGCCTGAACACACTCTGGCTTGTGAGACAGTGCCTGCAGCTTCCATCAGTGCTCAGTGCTGCTCTTGTGGCTCAGTGGGTGCTCACTTGAGGATCTGGGTGTCACAGGTGAGGCTAGGGTTTTAACCAGCCTGGTCTAATGGAAAGTGTCCATACTCATGACAGGGATGTTGGGGCAAGATGATCTTTAAGTCCCTTGCAACTCAAGCCAATGGCTCTTCCCAAGCCATTATGGTTCTATGATTCCAATAAGCTACAAAACATATCACCAGTGTAACACTCAAGTATGTTAATACATATCCATAAGTAATCACATAAGGCTGATTAGAGAATTTTTTTTTAAATTTTGTATCAAAATTTTTACATATTCAATCTAAAAATGTGTTATTTAGTCAGGGTACATTAAAAGAAAAACATACAAGTGTTTCAGGATGTGCCTAATAAAATAGTTAATATTTTTTCTAACAGGTTGGTGGGTTTTGTTTGGTTTTTTTTGTTTTGTTTTTTTGGTTTTTTGTTGTTTTTTTTTTTTCAAATCAACCCCACCATGGCTTAAGGACAATAGCAAAGGTTTTCTGACTATCGTGTGGAAAACCTTACTAGTGCAGAAAAATTTTTTTTTAGTCTCTATAAAGCTTAGTGCTAGTTTGGGACAAGAACACACATATATAGGATAGCAAAAATTAAGTCTAAAACTTAAGCCTAAATATATAATTTCAAATGCTATAGGTACTGCCTAGGGACATCCAAATTCACCACTGGCCTCTTTCTTTCATCCAAATGCTGCTAGTGTCAGGGGAGTTTGGGAGGTGTTGGAACCAGTGGAAGCATTCCAGAAACATTTTTTTTTAAATACCACTTCCTAAAATAACTTTTTTTTCCTAATTGGTTCCCGGTTTTTACTTTATACCATAGTATAAGGTGGGTGGGTTTATATCAAAGCAGTTTTTACTTTATGCCATACACAGTTATAAATAAATACCAAATTCAGTACTGCCCTAATTCCTGACTATCTGCGATGGATACAGTCCTAAAGCCTCCACTAAAACCAGCTAAGAATAGCAACTCACAAAGCATCATTATCCACTTTCAGTCATGTTTCCAAATGCTAAAAAAGATTTTAAAATAGCTCTAAGGTACATACTTTTCTACAGAAAATCATCTTACAGATGAAAGTAAGAATGTCTACTAAGATTTCTTCTAAGACTTAAAATATATCAGATGGTGTATGTCTGCAAGTACAACACATCTGCACCTGATACAGGCAGCATTATGGGGATACAAAACAAAATGGAAACTTGGTTTATTGTCTGAACAGTAGTAAGCATTAATCTCTGAATCTCTGAATAAATACTAAATATTTTATACTGCCTGACTTGTCTGTGTAAAACCTGTGGCTATCACTGTCTAAAATGCATAATAGCAAAATATTTCTCTGGTTTGGATATAAAGTGTTTATATTTCCATTAAGCCTATTTTTAAATACCTATAAAACATTTACAGAAAATTAAAACCAGTACTTTCTTATGTGTTATCTATACACAAATCATTGGCAACAGACTAATTCCTAGTGAAAAAACTGGGAAAGCTTTCAAAATATTAAAAATGCAGTACTACATGAAGCTTAGACTAACATTCACAGAGCTTTTGTGTCACTTTTGCACAGGTTGTCAGTATGAAGCATTTAATCCCTACTTTTGATAACTGAGCTGACTTCTGGTAGAAGCACCAAGGATGCTATCAGATGTCTAGACAAGCTGTAGTTTAACTGCATGCACAAATTTTTCCATGACTTTAAGCTTCAAAAAACTTACAGTTTTATTAATATCTATCCAGTAATTTCATTTTTGCTTAAATTTTTGATGACTATATAACTATAAAAACATCTTTTTTCATGTGTAAGTTCCATACATATTACTTTCCTACTAATTTTTCACTTTAATAATTTCAGTTTTCTTTCATGATCTTGAAAAAACATTATCATTTTCTATATTTTAGGCTCCCTATATGGAAAATGTAGATAAGTATATTCATCTTTTAAATAACTTTAGGATCTGCAGATGAAGAGTGGTTTTTTGTTTTTTTTAAAAAATCATTCTTGCCTAAAAGGAACCTTGGAATTTTGAGTCTGCAGCAGCTAGCTGAGTCATAAACTCTTTTTTATTTTGTGTGCATACAAAAATAGGGAAGGAAACACCCTCTCAAGTTCTGCAAAGTATCACAAAAAAAAATCTCTATGACTCTAGAATGGAATTTGAAAAGAACAATTTATCTAGAAAATGGTATTGAAAAATATAACAATTCTTATACCTTTAAAAAAAAGATTCAGCTCCAGCAATTTTGCAATGTTTTTGCACCTTCTCATAGATGCATTTTCCAGATACATTTGATGTGGTAGCAATGCCACAGTCTCAGGCTACATACCACATTAGAAACGCAGATGAAAAGCCAGAATTGAAAGTACAAGAATGATAATGAGGTGTTTAGTTCCTTGATTAGATTTTGCTTCTAGAAAAGCACCTATGCTCAGGAAAAGGCTCAGTTAATTTTGGCATTAGCTCATGTATATACAAGTCAGCAGCATGACAAGTTGTTTTGGTCAAGAAAATGATAAATAGCATCTGCAAGGATCATGCCAGTCATAATATTCTGGGTTTTTCTCTTGTGTCTCAGAAAGGATCCACAGCTAGGTTTGTCTCACACGGTGTAGCTTACGAGCACATGATGATAACTAAACTTGAACTGAGTCCCTGCTGGGGAGGTTTGACCTCGAAGTCCCACCACAAAAGCCAACATCCCAAATCTGTGAGGGCCATCTCCCTCATAGCCAGCACATCTAACATGTATTGTGGTGACCATGACTACTAGACACACTTTTCCCAAAAAAGCCACTTCTACTAGTGAGATTTTTTGCTCAAACCCTAAGAAAGGCTGTTGACCCCTATGCCTTTCTTCCCTGTCCATCAGTACCATACAGATTTGCTCTGTGCATATGTAATTTTCCCTCTCTTTATTCCTCATGGGGAAAAATACAATATGACCACACTATCAAAGGTGTTCTGCAGATTGTGAAAACAGGCTTTCTTCTCCTACCTACTGGCAGGAAAAATTACGTCAATCTTTAGATATTTGGAGGCACTAGAGAGTACCGTGATGCATAGGCATTCCTCTGGAATGAAAATATCTACTCATAGAGTTGTAACAGAACTACAGGCTTTCTCTGGAGTAATAAATTAATAGTAACTACAATGCTTCTTAAGCCTACCCGTTATATTGTGAACTAACAAATGCTGCAGAAAATTTTTGCATCCTGAAGTATATGAAGAACCTATGACCTGGCTTCTCAGCTTCCCTGCACTGCTACTGTACTCTTATGCTTCTATTACACACAGATTTACAAAACCAGTCTATTTTCAACAGATTCAGTTTAGCAGCCATAAATAACCATGAAAAACAATAAAATAAACAAAAAGGAAATTAGAAAGGGGAGCGGATGCCAGTCATCACACTGTCCTGTAATACATTTAATCCCCATGAATATGAAGTCCTTGTGCTTAAAATAAATCTTCAACATACATTTCTCAATGTTTCAAGGTAAAAATTAGAGTGATTTGTTAGCAAAACAAACAATGTCTGTAATTTCCAGAGGAGGTAAGAATCAGGTTTCACTCTTGACATAGTTTTTATATTCTGTATAATCCCCAATCTGAAATTTTGCAGTTGAAATGTACTTTGTATGTACTCAGTCTCTTTACATTACTGTGCAGTGGCATTTCTGAGAGTGGATATAATTCCTGTAATCAGCAAGCTGCTTCAGGTACAAGTTTGAAGGCCATCGGTGCATCTCTACAAAATTGCGCTCTTCCACTAGAAAAAGAAATAAAGAAATTAAATGCAGTATATAGACATAGAGCAAATGTGCACAGGCTGCAAAAAGTATTTTAAAATAGATAAAAACTCCATTAAAGATATAAATAAAATTGCAAAAATAAAGGTGAGTGCTGCCTGTTTTGCTTTAAGCTCTACTATGGCATAGACGTAAGAGTTTCCACACAATGTTTCCTTATTATTAAGTTAGTAATAAAAAAGGTTTTTTGAAAAAATGAATACAATACTCATTAAGGAGAGCAGAAAGATATTCCTAAAGATGAGCATACTTTATTCCTAGAGAACAGTCATATGTGGTATGCAAGGATTTTTTTTATACTGCAGAACTATAAAGCAGGGTTTATCAATTCCTGTGCCAGTAGTTTGTCTCAAGATCAGTGCAGAAAGCAAGGTGAGGAATGCAGCTAAGAATTCAGCAAGACATTAATCTCTTATTGCATATGGTTTTTAATCACTGACATAGTCATATAAGAGTCTTTTAACCATATTATGTAGATTACTCTTCTCTGCATTTGCAGAAAGATACATTTTCATCCCCTAACCCCAGATATTCCAGAGTCAGATTGCATCCATTGCTCCTTGAGGGCAACAGACAAAGGCAGAGAGTTCACAGCTGGGAGAGCCTGAGGGCAGGCAAACTCCACTCACCTGGGCCCAAGGCAGGGCTTCAATCCTCAGGGGAATATCCTGCTAATCAAATCTGATTTCCTCTATGGCAAGGTAACCTAACTGATCAAGGGAAGCCAGTTGATGTAATGTTTTTGCATGTCAGTAAAGCTTTTTGTACTGTTTCTCACTAAAACCAGATCTTTCTTGACAAAATGTCCAGCCCACAGCTGGATAAACACATCATGTGAAGGGTGAGCAGCTGGCTCACAGGTCAGGCACAAAGGGTTACTGGGGTGACATCAGACTGGGGACGTGTCACTAGTGGGGTTCCAAAGGCCTCCATCCTTGGCCCTGTGCTCTCCAACATCTTCATAACTGCCCCAGATGGAAGACTGGAAAGGACACAGGCAAGTTTGCAGATGCTACAAATCTGGAAGGAGCTGCTGACTTCCTCAAAGGCAGGGAGGCCCTTTCAGAGAGGCCTCAATGAATTAGAAGACTGGGTGATCACCAAACATAGGAAGTTCAGAAGGGAAAGTGCTGGACTCTGCACCTGGGATGGGGTAACCCTGGATGTATGGGCAGACTGAGGAATGAGGTGTTGGAGAGCAGTGCCCTGGAAAGGGATCTGGGGGTCCTGGTCGATGACAAGTTGAGTCAGCAGTGTCCTGGCAGCCAGGAGGGACATTCCTGTCCTGGGGGTACCAGGCCCAGCATGGCCAGCCAGGCAAGAGAGGGGATTGTCCTGCTCTGCTGTCCACTGGGATGGCACCACCTCAAGTCTGGGGCAGACTGGGGCACTACAGTGTAAGGATGACATTAAAACTATTAGAGAGTGTCCAAAGGAGGGCAGCAAAGGGCCTTGAGTGGAAGCTGTGTGAGGAGCATCTGAGGGCACTTGGTCTGTTCAGCCTGGAGGAGACTGAGGGGAGACCTCAGTGGGGTCTGTAACTTCCTTGTGAGGGGAAGAAGATGGGCAGACAGGAAAAGGAGGGGCAGACACTCGAAGGGTATGGCCTGAAGTTGTGTTCAGACCTCCTTGGGGAGATTTAGGCTGGATTAGGAAAAGGTTCTTCCCACAGTGTGTATTTCGGCTTTGGAACAGGCTCCCCAGGGGAGTGGTCACAGCACCAGCCTGACAGTATTCATGAAGCTTTTGGACAATACTCCATGGTGTGACTCTTGGGGATGGTGGTGTGCAGATCCAGGAGTTGCACTCAGTGATCCTTTTGTGTTCTTCCAACTCAGCTAATTCTGCATTTCTATGAAGGTCTCAGGAATTGGAAAGCCCTTGGAGAGCCGCTGCCTGCTGCTGTGTTGCTGTCCTGAACCTTAAGATGATGAGGTGTCGCCGGTCAAAGAGATGCACCCCTCATCAGGGTAAATGAAAATCACACAGGCAATGAGCAAAACTTTCTAGTTACACCACCAGAAGCATATACAAATGCTTGGAAAAATAAACATCAGGTCCCTGGAAGAAAGTGGATTTATTTACTTGAATGGGCCATCATTTTTTCATTTTATAAGATCTGCTGGAGCCTACTATAAGCATCCTACTTTCTTAAAGGAAAACCCCAGTACTTGAAGAAGTATCAAAAATGACCCATTTACCTTGATTTAAATTAGCATGATAATATGAAGGGGTTGACATACAATGACCAAACTGGTCCAGTAAATTCAGTTATAGGTGGGAACCTGGCCGTCCCAACAGGACCGATAAAAATGGTGATGCAGTGCTGGCTGTGTCATGTTGTGTGCTGATCCTATGCCAGAGTGGTGAAACAGCCTGCTGGAATATCCTAAAGAAACCCTAATTATTTTCTCATGCAAAAATGGTATTATCCAGAACATCACTTTTTACCTCAGCAAAACATAAAAACATTTGTCTTTTCAAATTGAACAGAAAAATACCTGAAAGTTCTTGGAATTCAGGCTTTTGACTGAAGATGAGGTAGTTAGTGGCAATAAAATGAAGAAGCCAAGTTGAAAGGCAATCAGAATTGTGAAACTGTGGGAAGAAAGAAAAGACAAGAAACCACTTAAATGCTATCATGTCTAAAACATAACCACATCTCACATGTCAAAATATTTCTGGTTTCCACTGTGAAGCAATTTACTAAATAAAGTTTTGACTATAGAAGATAATGAAGGAAAAGTAATTTAATGGAAATACATAAACAGGTGAACACACAAGAACAAATTAACAAAGTCTCTCTCCCAGAGGTAGAAAAAAACCCTGAGGTATCATGAATCTTGGAAATTTTGACATCTGCACAGAGGCAGAGCTTCACAGGAATCGAGGGAAGGAATGTGGCATGTTGGTTTTGTGGTCTCCTCTTGCTGCAGAAAATCCTATTTGATTAAGGCAATATCCTACAATCTAGTTTTTATTTTCCTCTTCTGTTTTCCAACCCTGTCTTTATTGTCTCTCTTTTTTAGCATCTAATCTTTACTTTTCCTGCCTTTATGCATTTCTCTCAATATTCTATGCAGTTGGAACTCCTTTGTCACCTGCATACCACATAATTTTCTTTTTTGACTAAAAGAGGAATGAGCACATCTTTATTTGCCTAAAACCCATCTTTCCTGGAACAAGCTGTAGTTAAGTTGAATTACTGCAGTGTGTCCATGATAAAAGAAATTTTACAGATGAGGCTGTGACTAGAGGGTCTGGAGCCCAAATCTTATGGGGAGCAGCTGAAGGAGGTGGGGTTTTTATCCTGGAAAAAAAAAGAGGCTCTGGGAGACCTTATCACACTCTACAACTCCCTGAAAGGAAGTTGTGGACAGGTGGGGGGTCAGTCTCTGCTCCCCGATAAAAAGTGACAGGACAAGAGGAAATAGCCTCAGGTTGTGCCAGGGAGGTTTAGGTTGAATAGTAGGAAAAATTTCTTCATGGTAAAGGTTGTCAAGCTCTGGAGCAGGCTTGGGTACAGTTGTAGAGGCAATTCTGTGATTCTGTAACTGCACAATCAGCAATTAAAGGCTGAAGGATTTCTTCTGGCCACCCTTGTGTCACCAGTTATCCCTAATAAACAAATTTTATACCAACATGTTTCCTTGGGAACAGAAATTCTTCTTGATATTCTTAAAATTTTTAAAACAACATATAAAAGTCAACAAATATATTCTCATTTCATATATACAGTAAGTACCTTAGCTTTTTTGAGCAAGCTAACAATACTGAGGCTTGTGGAAGCCAGTTCCCTGCTAGGCATGCTCTGAAGCTGCGTGATGATGTAAAGTTCACAAATATGCTGGAGTCTCATTACTTGGTACATCTCTGCACAGATCAGCAGAGACATCGCCTGGAGAATACTGGCTAAAAAACAAGAAGACACAAGTTACATGTATTTTGCCTTTCTGACAGGATGATCAAAGCTACTTTTCACCAAGTTGAATTTTAAATACCTAACAAAAACCACAAAATCAGACTCCTGTGATCACCCTGTTATATTTTTTTCATTATTATAAATTTTTGTTTGCTGGATCATCTTATTTTTCCAGATAAGCTATTCAATTAAGAAGAAAAAATGTGTTTAGAACTTTTTGGCAGATGGGTGTAAAGAATTGCTGACAATATTGTGGATCTTGAAGATGATGAGTCAAGTGCTGCTGATTTATTTAGAGTAACTGAGAAGTAATAAGTGGATTTAGCTAAGTTCTCTTTCAGAAAAGCACTTTTATGATAGAAGAATATATAGCCAAAAGTCCAAAGACAAAAAAGAGAAACTTTTTTTTTTTAAATATAGCACAGTAGTTGCATTTTTAAACTGATAAACAGGAAGTGGTAGGTGGAGTGAAAACAGAAACATTGAATATCTAAGAATAAGGTATAATAATTATTTCAAAAGAAAACCAAAGAAAAAATACATATCAAAATATCATTTATTCATTATATCAAGGAAAAATTAGCTAAATTTAAATCAAGTTTTAGATTTAGTATTCAGATTTTCTTCTCACAAGAAAGATAAAGAGCGAGATGTAAAGAATATTTTAGCTCAATTTTTTTTTGCCAAACACTCCTGTTGGCATATTTTTCTGGGTTTACATACATATAAAATAACCATGTGTATAAATAAGATATTCCTGCAATTTAGTCTTGTTTAAAATACACTCAGCTACATGCATGTTCAAGAAGTGACAACTTTTAAATTTAACACAGAATCCAGACTAGAAAACAGTATTACTGTAATGTAAAAAAAAATTAAAATATTATAATGGATCAGAAATTAAATTGAAACTTCTTTGAGTCTTGTTATGTGAGCACAAAGCAAATAAATAATTTTATTAGAAATATTTCTTCTATTTTACTCGTATAGGACGGATTTCCTTTTTTATTGTATAATAAAAAAATGTTATCTTTCTCAAGACATTGCACATTCAAATATTGGCATTTTTCAATCAAAGAGATGCTGCTACATTACTCTCTATCCATGCCCTGCTGTGGAAAAATGAGTTACAGATATAGAACTGTATTTTACAGTTTCCTTACCTGGGCAGCAGGAGTCAGTGTAAAGGTACTCTAGGAAAGACAGGAAAGTGTCTTTGGAAACCCCATACACTGGAACCTGAATGCTATTTGCTTCTAGATAATTACCATTAAACATAGCTGCCATAACCTCACAGCGAGCCACCAGAACTGCCCTGTGGGCTGGAACAGTTGCACCTGCAGGATGCAAGACAAAAATAAATATGCAATGATTTTATATAAGACAGAAAGATCTTCATTTTAAAGTTCATGTCTTCTTAGGAGGTCTTCACCCCACTGAACCTGATTAAAGTGTTGAAAGTTGACAATGACTAACAACACACTCACGTCATACTAGTTAGGATGAATAATGAATAGTAAAATAAAACAAAATCAACAAACAAAAAATTATTTATCCAAAATGCAATAGACTAAACCAACTGAGAATAGACAAAATAGAATAAATCTGTTCACACCAACTGAACCTCCAGCCCATTTCGTAAATATTCAGTATTATGAATTGTTATGCAAATGGCTAATGGTTGGACTTGATGATCTTAGGGGTCATTTCCAACCTGAATTATTCTATGAAGAGTCATTTATGTTCACCAGTAACCCTGCTGGTAAGTGATATTTGTACAGAATGACCATACAAAGCAGAGAAAAGCAAATTTTTCCAGATGAAATTCCATTAAGTCCAATAAGTAAGTATAAATTTAACTAGATTAAATACTGTGCCTAAGTGAATTTCCTGAATGGTTGTCTTATGAAAAAACCACTGATGATTTTTTCCCAGAAATTTATTCATTTTCTATTATTTGCAAGTGAACCCTTTGCTTTTCCACAGCCTTTGGAAGACATGGAGAGGCCAAAAGCCCAGGATGGTAGAGGTTTTTCAGGCTGCAGAGTCCAGCTGGACTGATCAGTCCCACTCAGTATGCAAGAAAGTGCCAAGCAAGTGCCAGTCAGGACAGCAACCAAACCCAAAATGAACATTTAGAGTTGGATGTAAATGTTTTAATCTAAATTATAATAAACAGATCAACTCACATGCAATATACTGTATATACTTACAAAGAAGTTACTGTTTAAATTAAAGACATTAAATGTCTTTAATCACAACATTGGTACCTGAGTAATTTTTTGAAATCTTCTGGCATTTTTTGTCTTCTGTTTCTACCTCCTGTACTTCCACTTTCAAAATGTCTAAGCTGCATGCTATATGTCCTGTACGTGCTTGTGAATGGACACTTATGCACTAATTAAGATGTTCAGTCACGTTCTGTGTCTTTACACAGACACAATGGGCTCCAATTTTTCCTGGCTTCCATACTTCTGTAAGCTAGAAAACTCAAAGTAATGCTAAGTATCCAAGGAATTGCTCAAAACCTTACAAATTTGGTTGTCTGGTTAAGATTAGGGCCTTCAATTTATCTTAGTAGTTATTTAATTTTGATACAATTGCTCTGATGGATGAATTTGAGGAAAAAAATTAGAAGATGGATCAATTATTAGGAAAAACAGTTCACATTTTATTAGTGGATAAGCATGCTTTTTAAAAATACTCGTCAACCCAGATATTTGGGTTTTATTTCTGTAAAATACATAGCGTTGTGTGGGAATCTATAAAATTAGAGGGTTTTGGGAAAGCTGCAAAAGGCTGCAAAAGGCATCAGCTTCCCACAAAGACTCTCTCAGGAGTGGGACACTGAGGTGAATTGTTCATGTCATTGAGGTCAAAATCAGTATTTTCCTCTCCTTTACAATGATATTTTTGAGGAGGTTTTCTGTGTGTTAAACAGAACATCTAGAAAGAGTCTCCTTGACCTGTGCTTATATTTGAGGAGCTAATGCTTCATATTTGTCCCTGAAATATACAGCTGAAAATAATTATGTAATTCTAGAAGGCCATTTCTGCATGAAGGGCGAGTATGGACAGACTAAGAAATAGCGTTAGCTTCTAAAAACCATCTCATTCTTATTCTTACAAAAGCATGCAACACATTTCTCACACTGCATCTTTCGTTGTAACAATGAACACATTTAATTTCCAGACAAAACATTGAATCCTGACACTGCAGCACATTTGGAGTAAACCAAAATAGAATAAAATAGAATAAAAAATAATGTCAATCAGGGAGGCACAGTGTGCCATGACAGGGAGAGGGAATTCCTATAGGCTCAGCCCAGATGAACCATGGTGCAGGGCATTCACAGGGACAAGATTTCCCTGCTTTCCACAGTGACAGCAAAGCACTCATAATTCCTTAGTTTTGATACCATAGTCACCTCCATGTCCCACATTCTTGAAGAGGGGAAAAAGGGTAAAGGATGGATGCCTTTTTGTGGTACTGTACCTTGTATTTTGAAGATTACATCAGCCAGCACAGGTGTGTTAAAGAATAGCCTGAGAGAAGTATTATAGAGCTGTTTTATCTGGTGAGACTTGCAGTCCTTTACAGTGTTTAGCTGAAAAATAAATTTGTAATAAAGCGCTGTCATGTGTGGCTGCCCACAGAACTAAATATTATGGGACATCATTTATATGGGAAAATAAACAACAGCTTCTGGCATGTGCATTCCTCTGTAATCACCTTTTATCTTCTAATTCCTTATTCCCTGCAGTGCAGCAGCTCTGAGGGGTCTCTTGTCCCTCACAGTCACACCTCAGCTCTCTTCTTGGAATTCTTGAGCTCCCCCATCCAGCCCCTACAAGCAGGTTGGGCTTCACCAGTTTTCTGGAGTCCCAACCTTTGCAGACATTCCTTGTGCAGACCCAATGCTGCAGCAGAACGAGGTCTGAGGGCTCTGGGGGGAGCAGGGATGGGACACACATCCACCCTGCAGTGATGCCGTGTATAAAGGCAAGGCAGCTCAAAGTTTGGTGTTTATATTGCCCTGGAATTACCTCCACAGAGGCAGGGGGAGCTCACAGGCTGGAGGACAGACTCCTCTTACAATAACCTGGTAGTGTCAAGACCCTCCAAAACCCAGTACTCCCACCCAGTTAGTTTTCAGTTTTGGTTTTCTTACCTTAAAAGCATAATCTAAAGCTGACAAAAGGAACTATATTAAAATTGTGTTGCTAGATTCTGACAAGTGAAATTCAGATGAGGTTGAATTTATGGTTAAAATGTTAAATTTATAACATTTTTAGTTTTATGAAGAAAAAAATCACAATTCCTTCTTTTTGACTTAAAAAAAAAAGCTTAAATGAGAAATAAGAGTACCCTAAAAGCATAAAAAAAGAATAAAAGAAACTACAACAGCTCAGGCTCACTATCTTAAAAGTCATCAGGCTCTCCAAGGCCAAACCTATAAATGTTTTAGCTGTGGGCACTAAGGGCTGGTAAACCTAAAACAGAGCAGTCATAAGCTAAAAACAGTTCAGTGACTTTTTGATGTCTATGCTCCCAGAAAAAATGTCTGTAAAAACTAATTCTGTATTAAAACTAATTCTACATTGTGACCTTTTATTAACTTAATAATAAGTTACATTTTTTGTGTGGTCTTCTACTGAATTAAATATATTGAGTTACAGACAGCTTTACACATCACAGCATTTATATGAGGAACCACCCCTCTAGATCTATTGCAGAAGCCCAACTTTTGGCTTATGTTCAGGAGCAAATCTTTCCTGGGAAACCTCTATTACATGGGAATTAGCAACAGATAATCATATTGGCAGACAATGTTTAAAGCTATGAATACAAGTAATCCCTTTAGAATACCTGCTTGTGTGGTTTTTACCAATTACATTAATTCTGCATGTTACATCAAGATCTCTGTGTATGTGCCTGCAAACTACCCACTGAAAGCATGAAAAAGTACAGGCTGTTTAATCCAAAGTAACTTTAAAACAAAGACTGACAAGAAAACCTTGTCTACAAAACAATTTCTCAAAAATTTAAGTAACAAATGGTGACCCAAGGGAGTTAGATGTACCTTTCCTGGAGTTTTCAGGATGCATTTAACTTTCTCAAGCACATGTTCTGTTTTATCTGGATCCTTCAGCTTCTTTCTTATGTCCTCTTCTAATCGTTCCCACTGGAAAGCACCTATCACAAAACCAGGGGGAGACAGATAATAATTCAGCAAGGCACAGGCCTCAGCAGGCAGAGGAAAGATGACATCAATGCCAAACACATCCTGCAGAAATGGTAGGAGGTTTGCACATAAATCAGCCAGATCTTTGCTTTTAGGAAGGGCAGAATGCAATTTTTGCTCATTAAATTTCCATGGTACTTTTGATTGTGCAACCAAGTACCAACAGACTAGAACATCTCACTTGCTTTCACACTCAATCTATTCATTCCTCCCAGTTCAGTCACTACAAATTGCAGGTAGAAATTCAGAAAAAAAAAAATCCTTAATGTTTCAACATTTGTGGAAATTTTTTAGCTTCTGCTTCTGCTGCTGGCTGCATTGTTCTGTAGGGGTCAGGCTAGAAAAATTTAATGCACAGTTACATTCTTAATCCTCACAGCTAAAATCAGCACAAAATTTGCAGCATAATTTCTTTTATTCTTGTTTTCACAGTCAAAGCCATGACATTCACTGAGGTGTCTCAATAGCTTTCTTGGAAAAATGAAGAGAGTGAAAACAAAGATAGTTTATCCTCATGCACTTTGCTGGAGTAAGTCTCAGAGGCAAAGTGAGGTTTTGTGGTAACTTTCAGTTCTAAGCCAGGACAAGAAGGAGACAGAAACAGATCAAGCTCAGTAACAAGCCCAACTCAGCACAGCCCTGAAGATGCTCTGCTGTCAGGAGGCTCAATCAGCATCTACAGCACACAGCATCCTCAGCTCAATTATATCCCATCTATACCAGACTGGTTAAGGGTTTATAACCTCATGGGCATTATGTCACAGCCCTGAAAATCTGAAAACTCATTATTTGTTCTCTTCTCAGCCTCTACCTCAAGGACTTTCACCTCTCAGAGGCACCAAAACATAAAGCAGAGCTCTGCCTGCAAGTGCAAAGTTTCACAGCTCCTTGGCTGACATAAAGGAAAGTAAAAAAGGAAAATTAGCACACACAAGGCACTAGATCCAAGCTGTAGATGGTAACAGATGAAGATGTTTACAAAGATATTTAGACTGGAGGAAAGGAGGCTCAGGGGTGAACTGGTTGCTCTCTTCAACTGCCAGGAAGGAGGTTGTAGCCTGGCTGGGGACAGCCTCTTCTCCCAGGTAATAAGTAACAAAACAAGGGGAAACAGCCTCAAGTTGCACCAGGGGAGGTTTAGATTCCGTATCAGGAAAATTTCTTCACCTCAAGGGTTGTCAAGCACTGGAACAAGGTGCCCAAGGCAGTGGTAGGGTCACCATCCCTGGAGACACTTCAAAGATGTGGCACCTAGGGACGTGGTTTAAGTGATGGGTTTGGCAGTGATGGGTTAGTGGTTAGACTTGATAATCTTAAAGGTCTTTTCCAACCCAAATTATTAAATTATTCTATGAATTAAAAATATTGTATTTATCCATCACCTGCTGAAAATCCAGTTTTCATCCCCTGTCCTTGGCTCAAATAAATAAGAACAAAAAAATTAATCTATTCATGGATTTTTTTTCAGTGGAAAACTTCTTCATCTATTCTTTATGTTTGTTACTATTTTGGAAAGAAGTGTCTTAGATTTAAAAACTCCAACTGAAAGCTGAAAGATTCTCTGACAGGTTGTAAAATATTTTACAAAGAACAAACAGGCATTCCAGAAAAAACCCCAAATCTTTCTGCTGAGTAATTCTAAGCAACATCTGAAACGTTAAAAAAATATCAATGCCATTTTGAAAGCTGGCATTAGGTAGGTGAGGTCACAGACTGTACCAACTGGTAGCAGAACTCATGCAACACATCAAAGGTCTCCACACTCCAGCCACTTATCACTGTTTTCTCTTCAGCTGCACCACACTCAGAATAAAAATTACTTGAGTTTTCTTAAGCAACTCTGCACTCTTGCCCTTGTGTTTAGAACATGCAACCATTTACAATATTTAAAAGCCTAGGATCTAAAACTGACTCAAACTCCAAATTTGTTTTGGCAAAATTTTGAATGTTATTGATATTAGCCTATGGACTAATTTAATTTAGGCCCATTAAATCTGGAATGACAACTAACCTAATTTTTGTTATAGGCGATGGTGTTTTCATTGTGCATAGTAATCACAAGGGATAAAATTGGTGTGGAAACAAGGTGAGACATCATCTAGCAACAGCAAAGCCAAGTTCCTTAGGGCGATGCACATATTCCTCCATGAGACAATAGGAAATAAGTTCCCGATCTGTTCCCTGCAGGTACCTGAATAAATGAAGTGGAGGATATCTGGGAGACAAGAGCAGAAGACAGAATCCTTCACCACCACCCTGACTGGTGGGACACAGGGTGGGACAGCCCGGGGGGAGGAGGGGAAGGGATCCCCCGCCTGCACCGTGAAGAGGCTCTGTGCCAGCTGCACCACGGAGGCGTCGTGCGCGTCGGACGGGCTCTTCACCCCGAACAGCAGCATGAAGAGGTGGCTGACAGAGCAGAGGATGATCTTGTGAGCCTCCACCACTGTGCTGAGGTCCTCAGTGTAGAAGGCCACATCTGCACACTGGCAGCAGCAGAGCAGATTGTGCAGGTCTGCATTGTAGTGCGAGGCTTCGCCCTTTAGGATCGGCATCTTTTCTGCAAAAGAAGTCAGGCTGTAAAACCTAAGTTTTACAGCCTTTGCAAGTGCTAAACACAGGACAACTGACCTTATCAAGTCAGTTTAATTTTTAAAAGAGATCTTCAATATGAATATTTCTTATATGCTGTTTGAATATCTTGAGTAAAATACTTGAAAAATGGAAATACTTAATACAGTAAGTAAATTAAGAAATGCTTAGTTTAATAGTAAGTGTCTGTCCTTTCATGAACCCTCTATAGAAAGTTACACTATAAAGAAACTTGGACTGTGTATTCCAAATCTAAGAGGTCTGAGCAAATTTTTAGAACTTGGAAGAAGAGAAAACTACAGGTTTATAGGTAACTACTTGTCAGTACTTTTTTCACTGAGCAAATGCATCAGATGCTCAGAAATCACATACAGGTGAGTACTTCTCTCCCTTGCTTTATCTGCAGCAAACAAAAACACTATCTGAATATACTGTAGAGTAATAATTCATGCTCTAACAACTATCTTTTTTAATCTGTCTGCTAAGACTTCATGTAAAGCTTTTATCAATTCATGTTTTTGTAAGTCCACCAGAAAACCATTCCTATTAGTTATATCTAAAATAAACTAGAAATCCATTGCGATGTTATATATTGCCATACAATTCTCCCCAAGTAAATTAAACTATCACTAAAAGGAGATGCAACATAACCAGAACAGCTGATAATAGAAAGCACAGCTCATAGTAACAATTGTTACTTAAAAATGTAGTAAAAAATACTGATTGTGCAAATAAAGTGATACACATAAGGAATTATACTAGAGACCAGATATCAATGAGCACCTGGCTGTTCAAGCTGAGGTGGTTGGACTCGACGGCACTTCTGTGTCTTTTTCCTTTTCTTCATTTTTTCAGATGACTTCTGATTCAAACTTTGGATCATAAAATATTCAAGCTAAGACAAGAAATGTATTTTTTTTTAAAAAAAATTGTTATTTAATAACAACCTATACATCAAATTAAGGGGTATAACAGGTTCTGTATGCAGGACTAAAGCTGCTGACACTATTACCAGTCATCCAGGAGAGTCCCAAAACTCATTTCTGAGAAGCTACCATATTTAGATAGAACTAGCACAATTTACTAGACTATTTATTCAAATGATTGTGGTTAATTCTTGTGTATTTAATCTTTCTAGAACTGACAGACACAACGACATTCAATTTACCGACCTCTTTAGATGCTAATTCTATCTTGGGGAGTGGCCTCGTTCAGCTGGATGTTAGCCAGCAAGATAAAAGGACAAGAATACAAGTGGAAAACTTACTGCAGTGCGTCAAATAGCTTTCCTAAATCTTCCTACTTAAAACCAGAGCAACCTTGGTACTGCTAATTCAGATAGCATCATAGACTCACAGAATCCTAGAATAGTTTTGCTTGGAAAGCCCCTTGAAGACCACTGAGTTCTTCCAATCCCCCTGCCATAGGCAGGGACACTTTCCACAGATCAGGTTGCTCCAAGCCCCTTCCAACCCAGCCAAGAACACTGCCAAGGACAGGGCACTCACAGCCCCCCAGACCATTCTGTTCCACTGTCTGACCACCCTCACTGGGAAGAATCTCTTTCTAACTGGAATTTTGCCTTGGTGGGAACTTGATACTTGGTGGAAGGGCCCATGGTGTGCCTCCCCCGGCTCTCTGAAGCCCTCACATCTGCCATGCATCTCATGCATGTTCCACCCTGCTTCCAAAGCTGCAGATTCTCACTCACCACTCCTCCAAAGTATTTCTGGATGTAGAAGTCATTAAGAGTGTGCAGTTCAAGGTAAGTGGCTCCGAGTTCCTTCGCAAGCTGGACTCCTTCAGAGGCTGTGACACAGCTCCTCCTGTCTGAAGTGCACAGGGGACAGGTGCAAGGCACTTCTGGGGTAAAAAGTGATGGAAAATAACCATTTTGGCCAAATAATGCACAATTCTTAGATTCTTAAATAACTATAAAGATATTTTACTTATAGGAGAACAAAGAGGGAAATGAAAACATAGGAATTTTATACAATAAATCTGTAATGATAGAAAAAAACCCAACTTCATATTAATCAATTCAAAACACTAGTCACTCTACAAACCACTGTATACATTACATTAGTATTACTTTATTGATTTTGTTAAGTTGGAAGAGTTCAGCCAGACTTATGGATGCCAGATTTGGCTTTGGCTCAATAGCTTTGCATGCTCAGGTCTTGTACTAGCCTGCAGGTGTTATCATTCATGAATGTCACCCTCAAACCTGTTGAATTGTTGTGGCCTGTCCATGCAGGAAGTACACACAGTAGTGAAAGAAGAAAATTTCCACTCCAGACCAGCCTTTGATGGGTTTGTACATACTGCAGGATCTGATTCATCTACATGTACTTCACATACATTTTTTGAAAACACAAAATAGGTACTTTTAAGATTATGCCATTTAAATGTTAAAAATCTTCCAGCCACATTGGGTGAGCTTGGCGTAATGACAGTAAGAATGTGCCAGCCATGCATGTGCTTTCAAATGTGCTGTGCATGCTCCCTGCTAATGTCCTCTGCCTAGACCTATGGATAACATAATAAAAGAGCTTTTGCTGGGTTTTTTTAATAATTTGTTTTGGCATCAACATTTACCACTACAGAGGATTAAGATCTTAGTAATCTGTATGAGCAAACTGCTGTGTTCACAAATAACTTCTAGAAACAAAAGGGTTCTGTGTGTGCACAGCAGTTTGCTCTGACAGGTCCCAGGATAAACCCAGAGGTCCAGCCTGGTGTCTCTCATGGCCACATTACTTAGGGAGGAAGAGAGAAAAAAAACTAAGTGGAAAGAAAAAATAACCACTAGAGGAGTCACTCAGTTTGGTGATGTCCTCTTCCTAAACAAAAAGTGTAAGGAAATTCTTGGGGAATACAAACAATTCACTAAGACCTTGCACTTAGAATGGGAGATTTATTACTCCTGTATATACCAGAGCATGAAAATTCTTGGTCATGATCACTGAATTACTAAATGGAAGAAAATAAATATTTAACTGTTATGCAGCTCTTTAACTGTCCTATATCCGTCACTAAGCTAAGAGGTTTATAAGTAGACCCTAGCAACACAGAGCATCCACAGAGGATATACTTCATATGGATTGATATTTCTCTGTACAGTACAAAATAAATGTCTACATATACATCCATCATGTCTCTTACTCATTAAAAGAGGGACGCTCAGAACCACTTGTTTTAGTAAAGTATCATGAAGTAAAAGACAAGCCAGGCTTGTGGTTTTCAGTCATTGCTTTAGGAAGAAAATCCCAGAGAATTTCAAGGTTTTTCCCAACCACTCTCCAGTATTTTTAGAATGCTGGATATAATTTTAATCTCATAGACTAGAGATACTTTATACCCCAATGTATGTTGCTTAATCCAAATTACTAGATTTAATCCTCATGTGTGACGGCTCCACAAGAAGAGTCATTGCAGAGGTCAAAGAAGGATAGGTTGCCTATCATTACTGAGGTTAATTAAGCACAGTGTTCTTGCCAGCACATCAGTCTAGGGAGCCAAAATACATGCACATATTACTGTCATCCTGACAGACTAATTTTTCTGTTAGCAGCTTGGAAAAACAACCAGCTTCTACTGAAATTACATTATACCCAACTTCCAAATGAGATTTTATCTGTTGTTACAGGAGGCTGGATACATACCGTTTTTTCTTGCACCAATAGCAGAAATTATTACTGGAACTGAGCAGTGATTTAGTGCTTTTTTTACCATTGGCACATAGCTGTCCTTTAGTTCTTGAAATGAAGTCTTGTCATTGACAGAGTATTTAATCACAATAATATCAGCTCCTCCAATGAGCCTGCAGGAAGTGTACCAGTCACTGTCAAATATATCCTAAAAAGAATAAAAACACCAATCAAGAATTTACTGACTTAAAGAAAAAGATGAAATATTCTATATTCTTAATGCAAAACTCTACATAATTGTTTCTGTCTGATTAGATCTTATTTGAAGACACGCAACAATGAGCAGACTTCCTGCTTTGTAATTTCCTTGTTTGGAGAGCAAGTTGTTTGTTATAATAAATCATAAATATTTTCCATTAATTCAGGAATTCTGTCAGAAGAATTAAAAATAGGGTTTATCAGGGAATACTCTTTTCAGGAAGAATCTTTGCTGCTTTAATTACTTAACTTTAAAATTGTTTCCTTTAGGAAATAAAAGCACCTTCAGTGGTAGATGTTTTCAGCAACACATACAAAAACATTATTAATCACAACACTTTAGAGAAAGGGTTACACAGAATTATCCTATGTACCTATGAACTTTTAAATACAAACTCAATCATTCAGTGTGGCTTTTGTAACTAGAGCTTCTACATAGCTTCACCAGGTGTTAATGTCTTCAGGATGAGGACTTAAATCACATACCTAAACTTTCTTTTTCAATTTCACATTCAAATTTTCATTGTTCTGTGCTGAGGACTTAACCTGTAAAATTGTTTGATATTCTTACATTTACAGCTGTGCTGTATCCACATGCAACATATGGTTATTACTTGCGTACCTGTCATGGAACTGTGATTCCACAATTTCTGCTTCACCTGGAGGTAGCTCATAAATACCAGGGGAACCTTGGCTTTGAATGTATGCTAAATTGAAAACTCTTGAGAGAAGTCTGGAAGTGGTCCAGAGAACTGAATAAAACCTCCAATGACCCAAAATACTCTACTTCTTAAAACAGAGAGGCTTTTTGCCCTTTTTATACTTGAAGGGGGCTTGTAAGAAAGATGGGGACAAACTTTTTGGCAGGGCCTGTTGTGATAGGACAGGGGACAATGGTTTTAAACTAAAAGAGGGTAGATTTAGGTTGGACATAAGGCAGACATTTTTTATACAGAGGATGGTGAGGCCCTGGCACAGT
Organism: Molothrus ater; assembly: GCF_012460135.2. Taxonomy (NCBI): domain Eukaryota; kingdom Metazoa; phylum Chordata; class Aves; order Passeriformes; family Icteridae; genus Molothrus; species Molothrus ater. The sequence goes on from NC_050511.2 coordinate 64,141,841, forward strand.
TTGCCGCAAGATGCTGTGGGTGCCCCATGCCTGGCAGTGCTCAGGGCCAAGCTGGATGAGGCTCTAAGCAATCTGGTCTAGTGGAAGGTGTTCCTGTGCATGGCAGGAAAGAACTAACAAATCTCAAGCACATGTTTATGCAACCTCTCCCCAGCACGGCAGGGGTAGCTGGAACGAGATGATCTCTAAGGTTCCTTCCAACCCAAATCATTCAGGGATTCTGCGATTCTATGGCAGCCCTGCGTAGCATGTGAGGCAAAACTAGAAGAACTTGGGATATTGAGGGAAAAAAAAAAAAGGAAATTAGCAGTAATGAAATAAAGACAGTGTGAAAATAGAAATAATTGAACAGAGAAAAAGTGACAAAAGGGCAGAACTCAAAGTTTGGGTAGTGGGAAGCAATTTAAGTTTTGTAAAGCAAGTACAGAAATAAGAGCATTACAAATGGGAGTGAACTACATAAAAGGTTAGTAATATCAACAACAAGTGGCGTGGCTTGCATTGTCAACATAACTATTTTTGATCACTTCAAAAGGGTCATTGTTTGAAATCTGGTGAGGTAGCTGCAATGCTCTTAACTACAAGAAGTAGTAGCATGAACTTGATGGAAGTCAAAGTCAGGGAGTATTTGCCTAAAGTGTCAGTTCACATCATTCCAAATTCAGGTCTTGACCTTACAAAGAAATAAGTCAGGAAATAAATTACAGTAGACATTCCCATTGATGTCTATAATAGAAGCTTTTGTTCTGCAATAAGTAAACCAGAATTAAAAATTTATCAGGAATAGCTCTCACATGATTAACCATGTTGACAACAGAGGAGGTCAAGTGCACTGCCCTTGATATTTTTTTTTTTGAGACAACTCAGTTAGAGACTGTTATAATCCCAGTGTAAGGACAGTGTCAATTAGCACTTAATACAATCATTTAGGCCTGGTTAATGATATAACATTTACACAGAAATGCACATTTAGCACCTCTAGAAGTAGGACTACCAGCCTCAGTGCTTAGAGACAGCCATCTAGATGGACATTTGGAGAACTTGATCACACAAGCAGGCAAAAATTGAGAATTTTCAAGGGAAAGCTTTAGTACACTTTAATTGGTGAAGATCTCAACGAAGAATTTTTAACAGAGTTGCACACATTTAACACAACAAAGGTTTAAAGGAAAAATACAACACAACCCCCAAAAATAACATGGGATATTTATCTGTTCTGTTCTGTTGGCAGACAGAAAGCACATCTGTTCCTTTGCAATTTCCTTCCAGCTGACCATTTTCAAGATCAGCCCAGATTTGCATCTGCCCATCTCTACAAGACTGAAGACAATGTGTGGTATCATAAGCAAAGAGTAGAGCACAGGTGCACAAATACACTGTAACTGCACAGCTTTAAGCATGAGTAATAAAAAATGCTTATGAAATCTTTCTATGGAATTTAATATGTATATTTTTATATTGTTTGTATATTGGTTTTGTGGTATGTTGGTATATTGTTTTTCACTCACTCCAGAGTAGAACTGATATAAATCTCATCTGCCAAGAAAATCCTCCAAAAATATCTCTGACAATGGGTTATTTGCACAAGATATCCCTAAGACAGAGCATCTAGAGCCTCCTTCATTATTGCTTTTAGAGAACCTTTCATGCAAAAATGACAGGGGGAATGTCATCATATGATGAACAGCTATTCAGATTCAGGAATAACCTTAATTTCAGGTTCCATCTGTGAAATTTTTGTAACAGCTACTCCTTATCATGCTTCCTGCTCCATTTCACAAATCAGACATTGGCAAAAGGAAAGAGTATCTGTACAGCTAAGATTATTTTATTATGACCTTATTAATTATAATTTTAATTATACTTCTGTTGCTGTTCCACTCAGGACATACTAGGAAAAAACTTCATTTTTTTCCTTCCATGCCTTCATTCTAAGTGTCTCATAACATATTCTTGCCATTAGTAAATTATACTTCTCAACACTCAGTATTGAAAATAAAGCTTTCAGAGGCATTGAAGATATGATTTTCCTACAAAATCACATGATCCCAGAAGACAACAATACCTGCTTTGTTAAAAATGATTTATGAATGCCTTTCTGAACGGCAGTGAAGTTCCTCACACAAGCGCCCTTGCAATGCCCACGCTCTTTCTGAAAGCTGCTCATAAGTGTCCCCATGTCCAACCACCCCAGCGCTGGATCTGAGGCAGCAGCAAAGCCAACCACTCTTTGTGGGGAAAAGGGCGCCTGGACACCCTGTAGGAATGCTCCCCTGGGATTACCCCAGGATCCAAGAGAACTGCGTTGGGAACACCTGGAGAGTTATCCCTCTCTATGATCCATCTACAGACCCAATCTCCATTACCAAAACCTTCACACTGATGTCCTCCACACCACATACCAGAGCCTTCTCTGTTTTTATTTTAAGATTCCTCTGCAGTTTCTTATCAGGTCTGCAGCAGGACAAATTTTATGGGTATACTCTCCATACCTTACTTGTCCCCTGAACTTACTCAGATGAGTAATCTGCAGCACAGATGGAAGTATCTCCTCCAGAAATCCCCCTAAACATCTCCCTCACAAAACAAAGGAAGCTCATATTAGCCTCTGTCATCCTCTCATAAATGAATTTAATAGTACTTTTTACAAGGATTTGATAATTTGTTGTAAATTGCCACTTCAGGCATTCAAGCTCATTCAAGCTTAAAAATGAGAAGGGATGACATACTGAAAAATGAAAATTACTTACTAGCTGTCATTTTTTACTGAAGCAGTCATATGCCTAGATTTCTAAAAATAGTACATAAAATCTGAACATGGTGCAGATTCCTGTACCTTTAGACATGGTAAGGGCTGGCCAGCATAAGGAGCACAAGGCACATTAAGGAGCACAAGAATTAGGATAAAGAGAAAAAAGATAGAGAACTACACAATGGATGATATCGCTGGCATAAGAAAACTCACAGTGTTTGAGGGACTACTCCTGTTGGTACAGTAAATAGCAAGGAAAAAATATAAAAAGGTTCAGGGAAAGAGATTGTTGTAAGGGAGAATTAGAAAAAAATTCACAGAGTACCTTCTCAAAATTGTAGTTAATATATTTGTGTACTAGTGAGCCCCATGGAGATCTGCAGCTCTGTTCAAGGCTCTGAGCAGACACAGCAGAGCATCCAGCCCTCTTCAAGTATCTAACCCAGCACAAGACAATCTCCAAAACCCAGCTGCTCTATATTCCCCTTTTGTAAACATTTCTGTACTTGATGATGTCAGTAATTCTCTAGAAGCTCAGCAGTTTTTATAAAATAGGGGAAAGCTAGAAAAATTCTGGGGGGTATTGTTTCTCATGGGGAAAATAAACCCAAATAAACCAAACAAAAGCCACAAAAACAAAACAAACAAACAAAACAAACAAACAAAACCAGGAGGGTCTTAGTAGAAAAAGTTAAAAATGGCAGCAAGACCCCCAGGCCAGGACAGAAACATTCTCATATCCTTAGGGTTTTGCTCCAGGTAAGAGAGGGGAGGACAAGAGTTAATTCAGGTAGGGAACATTACAAAGGACTTTTTATTTTGCCATTTATTTTCCAGCACTACAATTAAGTGAATCAAAACATGAATTACAGCTTCTATACTATGCTTAATTCTGGACTTGAAGAAGATTCACTTAATTAGATATTAAAAATTCTGCCTGCATTTTTTCTGGAGAAGCATAAACAAATTCAGAGTAAAGTGGAATTGCAAAATACAGCTAAGTCAATAAAATGGCATCTCAGTCCTGAAGACTGTCAAATCTAACACAGATTGTTAATTAAAGCAGTGTTTTCCAAAGCAAGTCTTAAAACTCATCTTGCGAATTTCTCCTTTTGAGTTATTAGCTCCATACAGAGGTTCAACCCTGCAAAATTAGAAAAACTGGGTCATTCTTACTCAATATGCCTTATTATTGAGCAGCTTAAGGATACATTAGCAACTGATCAGCTGTTAAAACCACAATACTCAGGAGGGATGTTAGCACACATGTGTTTTCCCTAGTTCTTTATGTCTTCTCTTACCCTAGGTTTGCATTTTTTGAGAAAACATTTTGAGGCCACATGGTTGACAACGATGTCAGTGCTCTGTGCTCCTGCCCCCTGCACACAGCTCTGCCAGAGCAAGCCACAGTGGTACACCCCAAGAGCAGCACACATAGAGCAACCTGGCCTTGGAAACTCTGACATTTTGCCCCAGATTTTGAAAAGCGTGATGTTCCACTGCTGTCTCTACAGCCCTGTGATATTATAAGGTCCCCAGAGTCAGCATTTCCCTCCTGCACCCTGCAATTGCCACGAGAAGGAGAGGTCCTCACAAGACGCTCGTTTGCATGTTGGCAAACATGAATTTATCTTTGTAATTTCCTAAAGACACCTGACCTGCTGACCCTCCTGGAGACTCAAAAAAGGCTGAGCAGTATCCTGGGCTGACAGACAGGTGCAGCAGCAGACTCAAACTCAAGAAAATTAAACTGCACCACAATCTGCCACGCAAAAGGATCCCCCCACTCACTGCGGAACTCTACTCAGTAAAACCACATCAACACTGCTTTTCCAGACTCGTGGCTGTGGAAGACAAAGAACAGATGGGCACCTTTGAGTTTTGAGACTCACAGCTATCAGTGTACTCAGTTGCCAAGCTCATGTCTAGGACTCTCTGGACTTAATCATTTGGGTTTAATCTAGTACAAATCCCAGGTAAAATGCAAATCTCTCTTGGGCTCAGACAGTAGAGGCTGAAATACTGCAAGGCCCACCATACCACCTCCTCTATGTTTTGGTAAGATGAAACAGGGATCCTTTTCCATGCAGAATATGGCCGGAGGCAACATCTGTCAACATCTTGAGTTGTTCTGTGCTGTTTCCCCAGGCTAGCAGAGGAGCAGCTCTGAAGGATCTACTGTGATATAGTAAACCTCAAGCACTCAGGCTGTGGGAAATGGTCCTGCTCTGCCTTACCCTAGCAAGGATACTGCTTTATGCATGACACATAAAGAGTCATGCAGAGTCCAGTCCTGCTATCTGACATGTCTTCCATGAAGAGAAAAATGCTAATTTGTCCTCCACATTCTCAGTAATATATTTCCTGCCTCCTTTAACTGATAGAGGAAAAAAAAACTGAGGCTGCAGAAATGCAGTGACTCGGACAATAACAAGCTAACTTTTGAAGGGCAGAAATTAAAAGGTGTCCAGAACTGAACAACCTTGTTCTGCAGAAGGCCAAATGCAATTAAAGCAATGTAAAAACACATCAACTCTGTCTCCCACCTATGTCCTTGCTTCCCCTTCTCCAGCTACCCTCACTTACATTCCCACCTCCCTTACCCACCTCCCTCCATCCCTCTGAAACAGCCTTTGAAGCCCTACAGACTTCATTTATATTCAGGAGATTTTACTCTTTGCTGTGCTCTGGTTACTCCAGCAAACTGCACATGCAGGTCACATGCAGCTTCACAGATTAGAAACAGGATCCCTCAGTCCATCTGAACTGGTGTCTGTAAGCAGCTGGCAAAAAGAAATAAAGAGCAGAAGGACAGCTAAACTGGATAGTTTCATTTTAAGATTGTTGGCTTCTGATAATTTCATGGAGCTGTTATGGCTCCTGCAGATTCTACAAAAGGTTTCCCTTACAGGAGTACAAAAATCATCCAAAGGATAGAATTATGGAGCTGAAACTGATTATTGTTTTAATTTCTAAAAGCTGGTAAACTGAGGTTTTATTTTTTTAAGGCTGCTAAGTAGTAAATATGTTTTAATTCAAATTATCAGTATCATTTCTTACATAATCATTGCTCTGCTCCAAACTTAAGTTTTCTCACTTACTAACAAAAGTGCTGACAACTAGCAACAGTGCCAAAGTCTTTGTTATTTACCATCAGATAAAGTCAATAATGTTAAGACATGATTATTCTTTGTAGGAGGAGTAAAATTATTCCCTTTATTATTATATGAATAATATATAATTCATATAATATATAAACAATCAGATCTTTTAATCTGTCATTTTTCACAGCTCAAAAACTTACAGCCTTTATTTACAGAAAAATAAAGTTTCATTTTATTGTTGGCAAATATTTGGAGAGAGAACTTATGGTGCAGTGTCACAAGGCATTCTTGTTTACTTCTAGATTGTCTTTCACAAAATTTCCATTAAGCAACACAGTTGAAAAAAACACCTTCTTCCAGGGAAGGCCGAACAGAGGTTGGTTTATGAGAACCTTTTTATAGCACCTTTGAGATTTCCCAGCATTTGCCTGGTTACATTTTTAAAGTTTTTTTTACTAAATGCAGTAATAAAACTACAAATAAAATCCCACAACAATGAAAACCATTTAAAATTAGGATATGGTTTCATTTAGTAAAAGAGCTCACACTGTTAATTGTAGTTAAAAAGACTGAGATGGATCTCTTACCCAGACACGACAGTCGTGTACCACCAGTCTGACATTTCCAAATACACAGGCTTGATACTCAGTAAAAACTGGGTTTCCAACATGACTGGCAGACAAGCTGCTGTCGATCTGGGAAATGAGAGCACTTCTCCCGAGATAGCTCCAGATCAGGCTGGGCTGCTGATTGTCCTCAGAAAAACCATCTCTTTCATTCCCAAAAGCTACAATATTAACCGACCTAAAATAAAAATAATAAAGATGAAGTTGTGTTAACAAAGATGAAGGGCAGGGATAAGGGGAAAGAAAATAAAATCCCCTTAAAAATCAAAACTAACATATTAATCCCTCTGAATCCTCTTCCCTCCCTAGATTTTAACACCCTCCTGTAATCAACAGCAAAACCACATACATGATCTCAAATCCAACAGCAGGGTGGGAGCAAAGCAGAAAAGAAATCTGGAAAGGCTGCCTGCATTGCAAATCCCCAGCGGTTTTGGTTTGTTATTCCTCGGTGTCCAGGCTCAGTCTCGCTGCAGTGACCTCGGGGACTCCTGCCGCATTGCCCCGGCTGTGGCCAGGCTGGGCAGCTCCGGCGATGGAGCTGCAGCAGCAGCAGCGGGATCGGCAGCAGCCGCAACAACAGCAGCAGCGGCAGCAGCAGGATCTGCAGCAGGATCGGGATACGTAGCAGGATCGCGTTCTGCGGCAGGATGGGGATCTGCAGCAGCAGCGGGATGAGCAGCAGCCCGGGCTGCGGTGGCAGCGCTGCCCCGGCGCCGTCGGGGAAGGCGAAGCCGCGTCCGGCCGGGCGGTCCCGGGCACCGCACCCTGACGTCAGCCAGCCCCGAGAGGCCATGGGCAGAGCGAGATGACGCGCCGAGGGCAGGTGCACCAGGTGAGCAGGGCAGGGAGAGGCGCTGGGGCAGAGCCGGGTCCTACCCCGCACGAACAGGACCAACATCCCCGCACCGCTTGTCTGCACCAGGGGAGGGACCTGGGACTGTCACAGCCAAAGGAGAGAGCAGTGTAAACTTCCTCTTTTAAAGTATTTAAACTTTTTAAAAAAAATATTACTATTTAAATAATATCTATCTTTTCAATAGTAGGCTGATTAGTAATACAATTTCTTAAATGCTGCGTGGGCTTTTTAGCGCTCATGTGATGTTTAAAGTACAATTTTCCAAAAGGATGCTCTTGCATTATAGTAAAACAAACACAAATCACAGAACGGTTTAGGTTGCAAGGCACCTCTGAAGATTACCTAGCCCAACCCCCAATGCAGGGTCACCTGCAGAGGTTACACAGGAAATATACCAGATCCATTATAAAAATACCATCAGCTGTCACATACCACTGTGTACACTAAAATAAAAAAAATAAACAAAACAGAGTAAACGTTTTAGGCATACTAGATGGTACACAATACTCTGTGTTATGGTTATGTGAACACATGCTGCTGTTAATCCCACGGGCAAGAACTCACTCAAAACAGGACTTGATACAATTATCAACAGAATAATGATAGAGCTTTGCTTGCAACAATCCATACTTTAAGAAAAGTACTATTCCACTATTAGCAAATTTAGGAGATTCCATTTGATGGCACTAACAAAGTTTTATACAGATATAGTACTGAATAGCAAGACCATTTTAATAAATCGTAAGTATTATTATCTGCTAATGAATGCTAATTTATTATTTTTATTTTTATTATAAATGGTACAGGGCCTACTGAAAAAGAAAAATCCCAAAGAACAAAACAACAGATAATTTCCCAGCCTGTTTGTTTTCACCCATTTTATCCCATCCTAGCTTCTGCTTTTTAATCTAGCTTTGCTCTAGAAAACTAAAAGACAAATGACAAGTGGAGGTTGTTGTTTTGTTTCATCTTGGAAAAAAAGTTGGAATGCATGTTTCATAGATAAGTTTTAAAAAGTATCACAGGAAACCACAATTTTTTCCCCAGATGATCCTCTGACTGTGATGTATCACTGTCCACATCCAAAGCCTCAGTGGTCTCCAAACTCTGGGTACATGATGTTGTGAGTCGGCAGAGCAGCCAACATTTTGCAACCATGACTATTTGTGTACATTTTAAAGGTCACTGAAGATCCCTTGGAATTCTTAAATTTGCGCTTGTAGCAATCTACCCATTGAAAATGAGGAAACCTTTGGGAGAAAATTTCTTCTCATCACTAATGAGCCTGATCTAGTATAGCTAAAAGCATAAATAGCTATATACATAAAAAAATATGCACATGCATATATAGACAAAAATACACATACACAGGTTTATATAAGCATATGTTTAAAATACATGCACATATATTATAAATACAACACACCCATACATGCAGATGTGGACACTCAAATAGATAGTTGTAATACTAAGAAAAACCGGACTGCTAAATAAGGCAGTACTAATGAGGAGTGACCCAATTAACCCAAACTCCAGTTAGCATAGCTTACTCATTGCTGCAGACCTAGTGCTGCCCAGGGGGGACAAGGGTAGCAGTACCAACTGAGATGGAGGGTCACAGAAAACATTTTTGTTTTCCTCCCACTTCTTCCTTCAACCACCTGGGAAGCTTGGGACTGAGAGAAGTGTCAGCTTTGGCAAAGTGTACATGGTGGATGTGAGATTCATCTCAACTGATGAAAAGCACTTAAAACTTACATACTAAAATACACTGAAATACACTGTCTTAATAACAGCTTTCCAGCAATCAGATGACTATAAACAGTGTTTAAAAAGCAAGCATTAAAATTGGAGAATGCTGTCTGTTCTCCTGTCAAAGTAGGTCCATAACCCCATTTTTGCTTGCATTGCTCAGGGATTGTACAATGCATTTCAAATAAACAAACAAACTAAACAGGAAAGGAAATAAGTTCACTTTGGCAGGATAATAAATACCACAAACAGGGAAGCTGCTTGGCACCCCTACCCTAGATGCATTCTACAAGTTACACGGGCACTGCAAGGAAAAGCTGCAAAGGATTGTTTAACCTAGAGGATTACAGAGGATTGCCTGACTGTTCTCTGTTTGGCAATCGGAAAGTTGAATACCCTCCTATGATCAGCAAACCTTTCATCCACCAAGCATTTGCCACTGCTACTGACAAACAAAGACTAAACTGCAGAGAAGGGAGTCTTTGACAAGGTCCAGGAAACAATCACATATTCAGTCTTGTGTAGTTTGTGCTGGAACTTTTTTTTTCTTCCAAACCATTTCCGTTGTAGCTTTCCGGTGAGTACCTCAGATAAAGCACTGAAAACAAATACACAGTCGTTAATGACAAAGGGGAATGATATTTGCCAGTGAAAGGAGGTAAGTGCAGGCAAGTCAAGGAGGAGGATTTTTTCCCTAGTGGAAGCTGTAGCCTTATGTGCATTGATCCATGCAGAATTATCCAGCTTGTATTTTCAGGACAGTGAGGAGATTTAATGTACTTGAAGTCAAAGTCATTGCCAAACCTTCTTATTAGCTGAATCTGCACACTGCACAATGCTGCTGCTGGTGATGCTGGTGTAGTCAGCTTCAGGTGCAAGAGAAAACATGTTAACATGTTGCTCTAGGACAGGTAAATTTCCAGGGGTTTGTTTTTTTTTTTTTTTTTCAAAGATAGACTATAATTCCAAATAACACGAATACACTTTGCTGTATAGGCCTGTTGCCTGATAATACTGAAAAAAAAAAAAAAAATCCTGTGATAGTCTTGGTTTTACTGGTGCTTGTCCAGAGTAGACACGGCTGCTGCATGATCTGCCAGCCAAGATCCCCTGCTCAGACAAAGCACCAGAAAACAAAAAGGAGGTTTTCTGTTGCTGTAGCCATCTGCCACATCCCCACCAACAAAAGCCATCTGTGTGTGTGTGTGGGAAATGAATGGAGGGACAGTGTTCAGGATCAGTAGTATTTCTGGGCATAACCATGCCACAAAAATCATGTAGTGTTGTTCAAACTTGGAAGCAATTTTTTTTTTTTTTAATTTCCACACATAAAGCATAGAATGGTTTGAGTTGAAAAGGACTTTAAGGACCACCACCAAGTGACCATAACGACAGCCAGTGAGTGCCTCTCCAGCCCAACAGCTTTCTAGAGGTCACAGATAGATGCATCAAGAAAAAAACAGCTCAAATTCTAAGGCTTTTGTGGAATGGCTATCCTTGGGCACATTCAAGTTTCACTGAAGAAGTCCTTGCATAACCTTAGCCCTTTAGACATGCTTGGAGAGGAGGCTGGGTTAGATGGCCTTCAGAGGTCCCTTCCAACCTGAATTATCCCCTGACTGCATAAATCTCCTCCTTCCTGGAGAGTGACCACTAAGCCCTGTCCCTCACTTCCTCTTCTTATACCAGCTTTCAACTCCAAAACCAGCCTTTCATCCAATCTTGTGGCAACTTATTTTCTTTACAAAGTTTAATAAGCTTTGCAAAAAGTTTCTCAAAGGCTTTTTGAAAGTGCAAGAGGATTATTATGCCCACACAACCCCTTTTATTGGCATACTTACCACCCTTCCTCCAGAAAGCAGTGATGCTGAACTTCACTGGAGCCTCTCCAACAGCTTCCAAAGAGACTGTGTTCATCCCTGGATCTCATTTTCTCACAGACTGTGTCATCTCACCAGGAGTGGTAGCTGCTCCCACTGCTTTGGCATTATCCAGGCCTTGCTAAAAGAGTTTTTGAGTATATTGGTGGCCTCCTATGATACACAGACCCGAGACACAATTTTTTTTTCTTGCCACAGTTTCTTATGACTGTTCTCAAAAATTTTATCTAATCCTGCCTATTTATTAACATCTATTTTACTACTTTTTTTTCTAGTCTTAGTGAATCAGATCAAGGAGTACCAGTGCTGATGCCATGACAATTTTTTTGCCTTTTCTTTTAAATACCTTTTATGTATTCTCAGTGCCCTTAGCATGCATGCATGCAATTCCTTAAGTCTGATAACTTAGCATAGTCCTGGTATTCTGTTAGGCCACAAGACCAAACATGCCAAAGGCCTTGCAGTTGGAGGCCAGAAATACTACACTATCTTGAGAAACCAAGGTTCCCTCTAGAATGTACCCTGTAAACTAAGATTAGGCCCATTTAAGGGGGGATACTTCTAGATAAGGAGATATCATGCTATTCATTCAAATCTCTCATTAGAGCATCTTTGTTAGATGTGCTAATTGTATATGAAATCTACTGTGTGTGTGTGTGCATTTCTAAGTATTCCACCTTGGAGAAGTGTCACACCATAAAAATCCTTACTCAATACCAAAGTAAAATACCTTTATCCTTTAACAACATCTGGCTCTTAATTTTAGGATGAAGGAAAAGGCATCAGTGCAATATTGAAACAAAAATATGAAGGGAGTGGGAAATTATCTGAGAGGAGAAGGAGAAAGAAAAATGTATGTCACTTTTAAATTTAAAACTAGATCCACTTTGTGGCAGAACAGAGCTCTGCAAACAACTGGCAAGCTGTGGAAAGCTGCAAACCCTGTGAGGGTGAGATGTGGAAAACAAGAGCCAGGTCTGCTGCTGCAGATGTGCAACACAAGAATTGCTCAACAAGCTGGTTGATTTTGGCAGTGAAAGAAAGGTCTGGTGCATGAGGAGGGGACCCATCTGGTGCCTAAATACCCCAATCTGCCTCAGAGGTGAAGGGCTGAAAGAACAAAATGCTGCACAAGAAGAAACCCCACTCACACTGGTGAAAATCCCCAACTGTAGGTGCAGAGCTGCACCCTGTAGTTCTTATGTCATAGTTAAATAAATAAGTGTTACAAATTGCGTTAGAATGAAGGTCAAAGGATCATAAAAAAAAGTAGCTCATACGTTGTTTCTGCTGTTTTAGAAAAGGAAGCCATTGCCACAAGGTGGACACAGACCATTGTGTCATGCAGAGGAGCAACACCCCCACCCCAGCCTGCCCTACTTCCCCTCCCCAAGGCTTGACTTGGACTTGAGCTGAGGCTGAGCTGCAGGGAGAGATGGGCATGGAGCAAGAACCACAGAGAAGGGGGGGGTGGCACATGATCCTCACTAGAGAGCAGGGAAAGATCCCTTCTGGCACCGCCTGGCCACACATACTGACCAAACCCCTTCAACAAATCTCAGCTGCCTGGGTGTCCTCTCCCACAAGGCACTCAGAAAAGTACCACCCTGGCCAGAGATGCTGCTGATATTTGGGGCCAGAGAAGGGATGGCATACACTCAGCATGTTTTGAAAGTTCTGAGCTATTTTAATCCACCTTATGATCCCCCGGATAAGCACTTAGGACTGAGTGACCTAGCATGTGAATTTTACTGAGAGAAGTGCCTCAAACTGCTTCTGCAGAAGCTCAGCCCTTTGTCTGCCCACGTGTTTTTTCAGTAACGTATAAGTTTCTAGTTTTTCTTACTAAAATCATGTTTCCACTTTTTCTTATGAAAAACATTCAATATGATTGCAGATAATACTCATTAGCATGTTAAATGAAAATTATCTAATAATGTCAGCAAAACATATGAGTTAAAATCCATTTTAAGAAGAGAAAATTAAAAAACAAATATTATACCTAGATATACAAATATCTGCAATAGCTTCTGTGCATATACAAACAGTTATTTGCTTATCAAAGTTGTAAGGTCTCAATGAATCATAAATATATTTTAATTTTTATATAACTGCACTTTTCCAGAATCAGAAGGCACAGCACATTGTTAATTAACTTTCCTTATACAGGTGTTAAACATCTGCCATTGGATGACCATTTCATATTTTAAAAAAATATTTAAGAAAATCCTTCAATTTACTAAAATTCACAGAGCCATTTCAGAGTTAGTCTTTCAATCAGCTATTTCCTTTTTAACTTACTTTCCTGATTTCTATTTTCTTTTTTTCCTTTCTGTTATGATTTCACTGCTATTTCTAGTTTTCAGCCTCCTTTTCTGTCGGCATACCTGTAAATACAGAAGCAATTATCAGGGCAGCAAGAGAGGATGAACAGTGTGTGATAACTGAATGTTCTTCATGGATCTGAATGTTCTCCTTACTGCTTTGAGAAATTAACTTAATTTTAGCTTTGTAGCCTCTTGAATTATCCTGCACCCTCATATTACTTACTCTCTCAGAGCGGTTTGGCTGCTTAGAGCCTTTGCTGCATCATAATTCTCTATGTGGTGTGAGAAATGGCTTCTCATAAAAGGACATAAATAAATCTGTCTTTGGAAATGGGTTATTCATGTCCAGCTTTTCATCCACCAGCATACACCAGCATCCACTGTTCTCAACAGGGCTGCTTCCAAGTATTTCCTCCCCAGGTCTGTGCTAATGCTTGGGATTGCTAATGCTTGGTGCAGCACCAACACCTGGCCTTGTTGAACCTCATGAGGTTGTCATGGGCCCACTACTCAAGTCTGTCCAGGTGCCCCTGGATGGATCCCATCCTTCTGTTGTGCCAACTGCACCAACCAGCTCAGTGTCATTTGCAAAAGTGCTGAGGGTCCACTAAATCCCTCTGCCTGTGTCATCAACAAAAACAGCAAAGAGCACAAGCCCAAAGACACAAGAGGAACACCACTTGTCATCAGCCTCCACCTGGACACTGGGCCATGGACCACAACTCTGTCTGCACCCACCCAGCCAATTCCTTATCCATGCAGCAGTCCACCTTCAGCTGCATGTCTCCCTGATCTGGACATGAGGATGCCATGTGGGACCGTGGCATCAAAGGCCTTACACAAGTTTAGGTGGATGACACTAATCAGCCTTTCCTTGTCAGTCCTTGCAGTCACCACAGAAGGCCACAGTTTGCTCAGTAGTCCCTTTATCCCCTATTTAAAAATAGGAATGATGCTTTCATTTTCAGAGTCACTGGGGGCTTTGCCTGGCTGCTGTGACTTTACAAACATCACAAGGGTGTCCTGGCAACAATGTCATCCCTCAGGGCACAGGAGTGCCTCTCACCAGGTCCCATAGGCTTGTGCCCATTCAGTTCCATCAGGTGCTCTTGAACCTGCTCTTGACTGACAATGGGGGTGATTTCACTTCACCAACCCCCACCTGCAGCCTCAGGGAATCAAGAGGCACAGGAAGCCTGATGGCCACTGAAGTCTGAGGCAAAGAACTCACTGAGTACCTCAGCCTTCTCCAACTGCTGTCGCCAGTTCTCTTTTCTCCTTTATCAGTGGTACACTGTCCTTGGTCTTTCTTCCCAACTGATTTCCTTATAGAATCCCTTCTGGTTACTCTTCACACCTATTTCCAAGCCTTGTTTCATTTTTGCTTTGGCCTTCCTGATGCCATCCTTACATATCCAAACAGTATCCCTGTACTCTCCCCAGGTCACCAGTTCCTGCTCCCACTGGCAGTGTCTTCCTCTTACTCCTCAGTTTCAGGAGAAGATCCCTGCTTTTCTGTGGAACTTTACTGTCCACCTTACTTGGTTCTTTACACATCTGTGATGGTGTTCACAGGGGTCTTAGGATGAGGGAAGATGACTCCATGTTTCAGAAGGCTTGATTTATTGTTTTATGATATATATAATATTAAAACTATACTAAAAGAATAGAAGAAAGGATTTGATCAGAAGGCTTGCAAGCAATAGAAAAAGAATTATAACAAAATCTTGTGACTGATCAGACAGTCCAGACAGCTGGACTGTTTAGAAACAACCACACGAGACCAATCACAGATCCACCTGTTGCAGCGGATAATCATTGTTTACATGTTGTTCCTGAGGCCTCTCAGCTTCTCAGGAGAAAAAAATCCTAAGGAAAGGATTTTTCATAAAATGTGTCTGTGACACACATCAGCTTGGAAAGGTCTTCTGCTCCAAGAAAAGTCTCCTTAAAAGGTTCCCAGCTCTGATCAGGTCCTTTGTTCCTAAGGACATCCCAGCAGATCTCACCCACTAATTCTTTGTACATCTGGAAATTCTTTCTGCTGAAGTTTAGAGTCCTGACTTGTCTCCTCACCAGGCCAGTGTTCTTCAAGATCAGGAGCTCACCCAGGGCAGGGTCACTACAGTCCAGAAGAGAATTAATGTTGGCTTTGATGATGGGATGGCTTTGGCACCTTCCCCCTGTGGGTGATGTGCACAGATCCCTGTGCACGTGCAGAGGTGCACAGAGCCCTTGTGCCACACAGCAGGACTCAGGGTGGAGGGTGAGGGGGCCATGGAGTTCTTTCCACACCCTGCACAGTGCTGCTCTTCACTGGCCCTTGCCAGCAATTTGGGCCAAATTATAATCATAAAATGTCCTGACTGGGAAGGGACACATCAGGATCTTGAAGTCAGCTCCTGGCCCTGCACCAACACAGCTTCACGAATCCCACCATGTCCAAATACTTCTTGAACCCTGTCAGGCTTGGTGCAATGACCAAGGGGAGCATGTTCCAGTGCTCAACCAATCCCTGGATGGAAAATTGTTCCCTGATATCCAACCTAAGACCCCCTGACACAGCTCCATGTCATTCTGACTTAGAGCAGCACTTAAAATTGGGAAAGGCAGAGCCAGGGCAGCAGAGCCTGGGATGCACCGGGGCTTCTTGACCTGCTGGATCCTCCTGCATTTTTTTCTGTCCCCTTCTTCTTCTCTCCTCCTCCTTTCCTTTCCTGGCCAACATTCCATCTCATTTTCCCTGGCCTCCAACCTTTTTTTTGTCTTTGGTTTTCATTTTCCTGGAAGGACCCTGCAAACCTGTCCACCCCACAGGCAGGGAAAGCCAGTATTGACTGGAGTCAGTTCTTGTTTTTAACCAAAGAGAGCTCAATTTACCTCCTTTCCTCTGAAAGGCTTATCCGCCATTCCACACCTACCAGGGACTCTGCCACATTCTCAGGGGCATTAGGAAGCAAAGCTGGAGGTGCCTAAACCAGTCAGTCAGGGGTTAATGCTTGGCAGAAGGCAGCCTGGAGGTGTGACTAATTGCCTAATTATCACCTCAGTTCTGCAGAGAAGATGCTCGTTTTCATCATTCACATCTTGCACAGTCCATCCACCCCAAAACAGACTGGATGAAGCTGTGATAAAGTACAAGCCGAGCAAAAATCCTCTGAAGTTGACAGCTACACTTTCTCTGTTTTTCAAGAGAAAGTTTTGGAATTTGATTAAATACATGTCACAGACACATTTCATGAAAAATCCTTTCCTTAGGATTTTTTTCTCCTGAGAAGTTGAGAGGCCTCAGGAACAAAATGTAAACAATGATTATCTGCTGCTGTGGAATGCAACAGGTGGATCTTTGATTGGTCTCGTGTGGTTATTTCTAATTAATGGCCAATCACAGTCAGCTGGCTCAGACTGTCTGGTCATCACAAGATTTTATTATCATTCCATTCTTTTTCTATTGCTTGCAAGCCTTCTGATGAAATCCTTTCTTCCATTCTTTTAGTATAGTGTTAATATATCTTTTCTTTTTAATATAATATATATCAAAAAACAATAAATCAGCCTTCTGAAACACGGAGTCAGATCCTCATCTCTTCCCTCTTCCTGGGACTCCTGTGAACACCACCACAAATACATTCCTAATACATTTGATAAAAAAACTCCAATTTGGGGTTACAATGTATTATTGCAGTGGCACAAGGCATCCAATAATCCCAGGAGATGGGTTGCTTTTGGGAGGCACATCAGAAAAGTACTTCACTGCCCAAGACACCTTATTCCAGTGTTTGTGGAGCTGACATACACCTGCCTTTTGGATTCTCTCTCTTCTTTGTCTGGCAGAGAGGGGGATGCATCCATCCAGGTTTTGCCTGGTAATCCCACCTGTTCCGCTTTACTGCTTCACTCTTCCAAATGCTTGTCCACAAAGCGAAAGTTTGTGTAGCAGTGTCTTCTCGGAAGTCAAGAAGACCTGAAGCAAAACCCACCCAGAGCCCTTCCCCTGTTGTCTTCTTGACTTTGAGGTCTCTGGAATCCCAAACCTCAGACTGTGAGAGCACTCTGTTCCTCCTCATACCTGTCACTGGCCATGGGGGTCTCCTCAGCTGATGGACAGGGCAGGCCAGCCATCACCTCCCCCCGCACAGTTTTCAACTACAAATTCCATCAGTACCTTTACCTGCACACATCAAAACCTTTTTCTCAGCCCAAAAGCTGGAAAAGTTGTGAAGCAGCCCCCTCCACAGAAGGCTGCGGATGTGGAGCAGCTCTTCCAGCAGCTTCCCCACCAGCGCTTGTTGGAGAGAAGAGGCTGCCAGGGACTTCTGAGCACCCAGACTCTGGTGGGACAGGAAGACCTGCAGCTGGCTGGTCCAGAGACATCTTCTCCATCAACTCCACATGGCTTTCAATAGGAGGCCTCATCCTGCTGTCTGGGATTTGGCCCCACACAGATAGCTGGGTTGCTGGAGGTCACCCTGCTGGTGGCTGCGTTGTGGCCAGTGTGCTGGACAAGGGCCAGGCAGCAACTTCAGAAGGAGGAGATTGGCCACAAGCAACTCCTCAGCCACCCAGAGGGAGCAGGAACACAGGGCCAACAAGGCAGAAATTGTCCATGGGCAGCTGCCTATTTGAAAGTGGCATGAGACAGGGGAGAGGTGGCAGCTCTGCTGCACCACTGATTTACGGGTGCTACAATACTCCTCATCTTAAGGCTTCTAATTTTTCTGTTGGAATCTGGATTATCAAGCTCTGAAAAGGATGAACATGTGAAGGAAGACGGGATCTCAAAGATATCTCATTTACAATTCACCATTTGCTGCCACCTGGCAGACAGAGCTTTCTCTACTCAGAAACCTTGCCTAATTTACATATATATGCATAGCAGTGTACCATAGCTCCCCTCAATCCTAAATAAAATAAGCCTGTGACTACAGTGTATTCCCAGGTACCATAGGGTGTCCTGCCAAGATCCCTTCTCAGCAGTAAGCATCACACAAGCCTCACTCTCATCAGGATGGGACACACCTGCAATCAGCTCAGATGTGCAAGCTGCCAAGCACTGCTGGGCTAGAAAAGCTCTTACAAGGACTGAAGGAAGTTTGTTTTGGAAACTCAATTCCTCCCCTTTGAAATAAAGGCCTGAATTCTGCTGGTTGTCAGGCAGCTTGCCCTCCATTGTTCCATTTCCCTGGATGCAAGGAAGGAAACTTGGAGATGGGTGATATGTGAAAGATCTTGAGAGCGATTTTTGTTAGCAGTATCCACTGTAATTAATGTTTAATATCACTCCTGAGGTACAGAGGTGACATTGCAGAGCATGTCATCCAGCTGTTTAAAACTAAACACCAGGAGTCTGTCAATGTGAAGTTGACAGGCATTTTTAGTTTTTTTTAATTTCAGCTGGAATAACTCTATCTAAATAATCTGATATTCTTCCCACCCACAACTCTTGTAGAAAGGGACTTAGAGGAATGTGACAGTGGCAAAAGATATTCCTTCCTCCTTTCCCCTACCATCTCTGATGGGCAATGTGGTTTGTCCTAAGACTGGAACAAAAGGAGGGAATTGCAGGAGGAACTGCCTGTGCACTCTCATAATTAATGCATTCCAGAGATGGGGGAGCAGAGATGTTTGCTTTTGGTGCACATCTGCCTGCAAAAATGCATAAAATACTGTTGGAGACTGGGACAACTGGACTCATGAAGTTGCAGGCAGCTTCTGAATGGAACACACACAAATCCCCACATCCCCTGCAGGAATGCCTGCAGGTTACATTAACTGGAAGTCTGGGGAACACTCACCTCTGGACAGAACAGAGATAAAACTCCATAAAGTGTCTCTCTAGGTGTTTTGTTCCTTTGTTATTGTGCATTCCACAAGGCCAAAGACTGTAAACCTGTATTTCCAGCTGAACCTGCTGATACAAGAACCCTTCAGACAGAGGCTGTCAAGCAAATCTGAGACTTGCTGGACCAAGCCACACCTGCTCTGAGGTGAGTTCTGCAGAGCCAGGGACAGGGAGGGTTCGGGAGCTCTCTGACAAGCTGCCTTATGCAGGTAAGGAGAGGGTAAATATGTCACAGCTGTGGAAACAGGACAGCTTGTCACCACTGTGGGACAGCAGAGCTGCTGCCCTGGGGAAGGGGCAGCCACCATATGCTTCATTGTTTATCTGTCATCTCGAAAGGGAACTTAGAACAGCTCTGGTTTTGTCCCATTTGAACTTCAATAGACAAGAAGTCAAGACTTATTTTTTTAGCCCAAGGGAAATTTTGGGTTCTGTCTTGTTTCAGTTTTGCAGTAGGGAGGAGTTGGGGAGAGTGTTTGGGTAAATGCCAAAACCACATTTGGTATTTTTATTGTTTCAGTTAGAGTATTTGCACTTTTTTAATAGAAGACTAATACTCTATACCAATACTAGGAAACACTTAAAATGTTTATTTCTGCTTCAGTTTCACAGCCATCAGCTATTAAAAAACAATGGGAAAAGTAACCACAGTATCACATCACATAAAGTCATAAAATCACAGAATTGTTTGGGTTGCAAGGGACACTTAAAAAGTGTCAGGGATGTCATCCACCAGACCTGCTCATACAAAGCCCACCCATGCTGGCCTTGAGCACTTCCAGGGATGGGGCAGCCACAGCTTCTCTGGGCACCCTGTGTCTGGGCCTTGTCCCCTCACAGGGAAGAATTTCTTCCCAATGCCCAATCTAAACCTGCCCCCTGTCAGTTCGAAGCAATTCCCCCTTTTCCTGTCACTCCAGGCCCTTGTCAAAAGTCCCTCTCCAGCTCTCTTGGAGTACCTTTACAGACTGGAAGGGACTCTGAGATCTCCCCAGAACCTTCTCCAGGCTAATCAACCCCAGCTCTCTCAGCCTGTCTCCATAGCAGAGGGGTTCCAGCCTCAGGTCATCTTCATCGCCTTCTCAGCACTTGCTCCAACAGGTCCACATCCCTCTGTAGTGTGGCCCCAGAGCTGGATGCAGCCCTGCAGGTAGGGTCTCACCTGAGAGCAGCTGTGGAATCACCTCCTTCAACCTGCTGCCCACACTGCTATTTCTGCTCCAGCACATTTTTGGCTTTCTGGGCTGTCTGAGCTCATTGCCAGCTCATCTTGAACTTCTCATCTCCCAACACCCCAAGTCCTTCTCCTCGCAGCTTCCATTCTCTGCCCTGCCTGTATTTGCGCCTGGTATTGCCCTAATCCAGGTGCAGGACCTTGCATATCCATTCAGTTACATCAAAACTCCATTCTGCTTAGCACAAGAAAACTGATAATGAAAATTGGTGTGAACACCTGCACCTCCAAACTTAATCTTAGCTTTAGGTATTCTTTCAGTGCTGAGTCTCGTGAAAAATACCATGAGCACTGCAAGGTGACACAGCCTCCAGGGAAGTGCTGCTGATCCTGAGCATACTTGGCTTTTCAAATGATGGCATGCTGGTCTCCTGGGTGCTGAGCCAGTGTCAAGCCAGGAATACTGAAGGCCTTATAATGAATGTAAGGGGGGGCATTACTTCACTGTTCTTCTGTGCTTTCCTGGGCCAAAACAAAGCTACACAAGTATTCAGTTTTTCCTGGGGCAATCTGTGCCAAGTAAATATGTAAATTTATTTTTTTGGGGGGAGGGAGGGGTGGGAGGGGGATGTTCAGCACACACTGTAATTAAAAAAAGTAGTTTTCCCTTGAATGTGAATCTTAGATGTTAATTGAAATCACAGATGGACATATGTGTGCAGAGGTGAAACCTCTCATCGAGCAACTGTCATATAAACATTAAAAATCCAAAAACCTTTAGGTGCAGCTGACCTACCTTAGTAGGGGCAAAAGCTTCACCATTTTTTCCACTGTAGTGACTGTCTTAATAAAGAGGGATCACCTCTACTGGTAATCTCTGCATTATCTGGATCCTTAGTCAGCCACAGCTGCAGAAAAAATTAATTGTAATTGGAACAGTTAAATTAATTAATATTTAATAATTAATAAATATTAATAAATAAATAATTATTTTTAAAACTGTTTGTTTGTTGGTTGATTTGTTTGTTTGTTTTAAAAAGATAACACGTATTTTACTTTCAGGTAGAATAATTATTCTGGAGTTGTCTTCATAAGTCTTGGATTTCTAACTACTATTGTTGGCAACAATAAACCATACTTCTCTGACATCTTTCAGGAAAACAATTCCACTGTTCAGGTACTGCTTGTCAGGGAACGCTCTTCATCTCATGGAGGAAGAGTCATAAATGGGCTAATCAGGATATCTACACTGCTTTTCCAGTTTTTCTTACTGACAGGCAAAACTTTCACTTTTAATCTACTTCAGTAGTTTATAGATGGCAGAGGCTGAAAACTGTGCTCAACTCTTCATTCAGCTAAAAAAATCCACTAAATGAAATCCATGGTTCTGCATGAATAAATGCCACATCAAAAACAGCGTTTGCAGAATGGAGTTTGAAGAGCTGACCCAATTTGTCTCACCCTTTGAAGCCTCACTGACTCCTGCCTCTCTCTGCATGGTCCTGCTCACCTGCTGATGAAGCTGGCTGGATTTGCTGGCCCAGAAGAAAACCACAACCCAGTTGTTATAGGTAAAAGTTAAGTTATGTTAAGTTAGGGTATAGTTCAATTATATTGTATTAGTTATGGTATATTAATTGCATTACGTTAAGACTGGGGGGGCTGATTAGAATGTGCTAGGAGAAGGGTCCAGGGTTTGGTGGAAGGGTGGTCTGGCGGGGCAAGGCGAGGTCAAAGAGGGATTGGATGGAAGATCTGACCAATCATTCGAAGCCCTGCAGAAACAATTGGTCCAGAATGAACGGCGGTAAAGACCAATGAGAAGCCTGGAAATGGAACAATCACCATGTGGATCCAAAATGGACCATTCTGGACTCAAAGGGTGTTAAAAATTGGAGGAGTTTGGTTGGGCCGGGGTTCTTCTTTTTGGAAACTTGTTTTCTGGGGAGAACCCAGTGCACTTGGGGGTAGCGCACTGTTCTGGTTTTGGCTCACTGTGTGGGTGCTTGGGCTTATCCTGGGTACTCCGTCCCTTGCAGCTATTTTAATAAACGAGAACCTCTTTCTCCAGAGAAAGTTTGGTCTTGTTCATATTCATAACACCGGCACCTCAGGTGCAACCGTGGCCAGGTCTGCAGTGGCAGCCGCTCTCCCAGGGCTCTGCCAACCAAGGGCAGCCTCCCCCCACACACACACAGAGGCTGAAGGATCTCTCCACTGGTATTATTTCCATTCCTCATCCCCTGCTTCCCCTAGTAACCTTGGAAAGAAGTTGCCAAGCCAGTGGTGCAGAGTGATGGGGGTTGGTGAGCTCTGACTCTCACAGTCCGTGTTTGTACCAGCAGCAAGGGAACCAGATAAGATACTTCCGGTCATTTCAGGAACCAGGGATGCAAAATTCAGAACTGATTTCATTCCAATATTAAGTATAAAATTAGGAACTGCACAAAGCTATTGAAAAGGGCTTCAGTGGTGAAAATTTGTTTTTTAAAAAAAAATTTCTTTCCTACAGAATGAACATTTTTCTCTCTCTGTGTTCTGCCATCCTGCAAACTGTCCTCCCCCAAGTTATATGCTCCATAATGAACTTCTCATTCCCAGCTTAATGGCATGTTTTACATTGGAAGGGTCCTTAATTTAATGTGCAGCCATGGGAGCATTGCAAATCAAGGCACTACAAATAGAAGGAAAAGGACAGCCCCCAGATTTATAGCCAGCACCATCTAATCAGAGTTTGCAGCGCAGGCACATCAGGTCAAGGCTCACTCTGCACTTCAAACTGCTAAACAGTTTCACTTGTCTTTCTAGAAAAGATGATTCCATGATAGCATAACATAATTTATTTACTGTCTTCAAACTGCTTGTTTATTATAGAGACTTAATACCATCCCAAATCATCACAAAAATTTTCCTTCCAAAGCAAAGAAGGTATTTCTCTGCTCCCTGCCTGGCTGATCTGTGATGAAAAACAGATGGTATTTGTTCATTTGTCAAATTAAACTAAACTTCCCTTCCTGCCATCAAAGAAAACACTCTTCTGGAATGGCTTGGCTGATTGCTGTCATTAACACACCTCTCTAGGAAGCAGTAATTATCCAGCCACTGACTCACTGACCTCTGCCCACAGCTACTCATTCCTCCTGCCTCTTCATTGTGCCTTAAGTGCCACATGAGAGACTCAGAATGTTCAACTATAGGACATTAAATATTTAAATTATTTTCAAATTAGGTGCACAGTCTAGCACTTCAAAGCTCAAAACAGTGCATGCATTTTTTTAAAGGTAGCGACTTTACTATATTGAAAGAGAGGTTTTGTTCTTTGCTGTCAAAAATTAAAAAAAAAGGAAAGAGAAAAGAAAGAGAAAAGAAGAAAGAAAAAAATGAAAAAGGAAAAAAGGGAAAAGTAGAAAGGTGAAAGGGTAAAATAAAATAAAAAACTAACAGCCCACCAGCCTTCCCTGCTCTGTTCACAGCTGCCTAAGTTAACAATTTTCTGTTCCTTCTGTGATCATCAACAGGAAAATCGAGGGGAATGAAATCTAATGGGCAAACTTCCTGGGAAAGAACACTTAAGAAAAAAAAGAGGCAAAATAGCCATAAACTCTTGCAGATAGCTGTTATGCTTGAGAAGTACTGAAGAGAAAGGATTTACCTATGCCTGGACATGCAGTTGCATTTATTCAATATGATTAAGTGTAAGCCCATGATTAAACACTTTTCTGAATTTTAGCCAGTAAATGAAATTCTGCAGAATCCTGAGTACTCTTCCACTAGCGAGAACATGTCCATGAAGCTTTCAAATAAAAATTCCTATTTTCATCATTCTTCTAAACATCATAGAGATAATAGCATATTGTTCAGAGTCAGTGCTATCTGAAAATGAACTGCATCTTTGTTAATTTAAAGAGTGAATTTCCAGTAATGCACTACTTCAAGAAAAGTCAGTGAAAATACTATCTCAGCAATCACATGAGTTAATGCAGGTGTATCTGAAGTTCTTGCAATACTCTCCTTTTATGTGATCCGTGTCTTTGACTAGGACACAACGTCTGTGGTCAAGTTTAATCTCAGGTGCAGGTAGCTGGGTGAGGAGGGAGGGAAGGGCAGCAATTCTGCACCCCCATGACACCACCCAAGCCCCTTGGGGCTCCATGTGGGGTAGATGGCAGGAAGGTACCTGCTCCACCTTCCTGCCATCTACCCAGTGGCTTCAAGAGAAAAGAGTTAATCTATTCATTTAAAAGCAAACAAATTGTGATAAAAAACCCCAACAAATCACAGAACTGGTCAGTTCAGAACAGCATTTCATAGCAGATAATCAAGGTGTGATTCACCTGAAGGAGGGCAGGCATTTGCATCTGATCATGGGCACTGGCTGGCTGAGTGGTCAGGGAGAGGAAGAGGAGGAGGAGGAAGAGGACGATGGCAAGAAAAGCATTTCTGTGCTGTAGTTCTTATAAAATGCAGAACTGGGTTGGGTCAGCTCAGCAGCACTTTCAAGGTAACACTTTTCCCTGTCAACTGCAAAAACCATGTCAAGGAGGCATGACCAGAGGTGGTTTCCTCTCAATCTAGCTGTAGTGAAATTAATTGATTGTGTACTTTGCTTTATTCATTGTGATCAATGCAGTACAAATTTTCCTTTCACTCTTCCCTCTGCCTCACTACTTCTAAACAGATTTGTATCAACAACAGTGTTGACACAGGCCTAGTTACCCGTGACAGGCATTAAAAGCAAGACAGCCTGCGGCAAACACAAGAGGAACTTAGAGATGAACAGCAGGCATTTCAAACTGAACCTGGCTATGAATGAACTTTGCAAAAAAACAACAAATCACACCAAAAAAAATCCCACACTGAAGGATTGCAGCCATGCAGAATGGCGTATTTAAAAGGAGTGTAGATGTGGCATTTGGGGACATGGTGGGCTTGGCAGTGCTGATCTAAGGGTTGGGTTTGATGGTCTTAGAGGTGTTTCCAGCCTCAATGACTCTGTGTTCTGTCTCTGCACTCTACAGGCTGAACAGTAGAACCCACCACATCCTGGAGTGCAGCAGAGCTCAGAGAGGAACTTCCTTAGAAGGGGTTTTTGGGGTAGATCTGATATTGGACAGCAAACACAGAGAGAAAAACACAGGATTTGCCTCTACATAGACAGCACTTTTTTTTTTCAAATGAATGTAGAAAAATATGGTTACAATAAAGAAAAACAAGCAAACAAGGGTCACTAATTTATATATCACACCAAACAGCTCTCTCTTTAACCAACAGAACCAGGAAGAACAAGCTATACACGATAAATTCTTGCTGCATTATTCAATGAACTAACAAGAGGAATTCAGTGAGAAGAAGGAAAAGAAATGCATCTATATACTCAAGGTAGTAATGCATAAATAGGCATAAAAGAGTGCACTAAAAATTCTGAAATTCTGTGCTTCCCTTTTTGGCATTTAATAAATAGCTAGAGATCACACAAATATCTCAAAAGTTAAAAGTTTCCATGTCATTTTTACCACAGGCATTAGAAGTATAAACTGTTAAGTATATAAAGATAACCTTTACACCTGATTATCCACTTTTAATTATGTATTAAGTTTTATAAGCTATAGTATACTATATCCCCTCTTAAAAATTAAAAGAGTTCTAGCAAAATATCAAATATT
This sequence comes from Molothrus ater, assembly GCF_012460135.2. Classification (NCBI taxonomy): domain Eukaryota; kingdom Metazoa; phylum Chordata; class Aves; order Passeriformes; family Icteridae; genus Molothrus; species Molothrus ater. Next base: position 64,167,820 of record NC_050511.2, read on the forward strand.
GTGAGGCACTCTGCTGTAATTAAGTCTTTTTTTTTGAAATGCAAGTGAAAAAAATATCCTCAGAACAAAATCAGTCACATTTCTGACAAAGCAGTTCTTATCCTGCTCATTTCTATGTATTTCAATGCTTTAACATAACATTATTAGAATTTAATTTGGAGACAATCTTCATGGCACAGTACATTTTTATTTCCCAGCAGATTCTTCATTTGTGCATTCCCCAGGATTCTGGCTGTCTGGCCATGACCTACTCTGTGGCTTCTGAGTGGCTTGTTTTCCCATAGCTAATTCACCACCTTGTTTGAACTTTTCAGCATAATAATCAGAGTCAAAGCTAACAGACAAATCTGGAGGACTCACATAAACATTTCCATTGTCTATTGTGAGCTTATAAATCCTCTGTTTGACTCCTTTTGATTGCCACTTTGGTGTTGGTGATGGCTCCTGAGGATTTATTCCTTCATACAATCCTTCTCCTGTTTCCAAGGTAATTTTAAAGTTATGCCAAGGACAAACAATACATGCTTGTCCATCGATATCCTGCAGGAAGAAGAAGAAAAGATAGCAAGTCATCTTCTAGGACAAAAGGTATGTTTGGTTGTAAGGCTGTCTGAGGTTATAAGTTTCTCTATATAATGTTCAGATAAAAGCATTACAAAAAATCCATTACAGTTTTCACATGACCCTATGCCTCTGCATTATTTTTATTTTGCTTACATACCTCTATTTCTCCATGACATAAAGGGCCTCCTTCATCTGAAACATGGCAGAATACCATATTAATTTATGCAGCAGATTTTATGCTTAATTCTAACAACACTGAGATCACACAGGCAAATATCTTACGGTAGCAGCGAGAATCCAGAGCGTGAAATTTCCCCTCATGGTAGAAAACAACAATTTCTCTGCCATCGATTTTGGCTGTTATTCTTTGGGACTTCTTTATGTCATCTTCTTTGCCAATGAATATAAGACCATCTGACTGCACTTCAGCTCCTCCTGTGCTTGAGCTGTGTGAATCCACTTCCTTAGAACGCATGGACAAATAAATGAAAAGGTCACTTAGAAAGCAATTCACATTTGGATTTCATGTGAGGAGAGGGAGAAAAGGTTTCAAAGACTATCAAGATGAAGAGGTAGAAAAGCCCAAGAGCTTGGTGACAATGTTCAGTTAGTGTGTTCACAAACAGAACTGACAGGACAAGGAAAACCTGCTGCTGGAAACGAGATACCTGAGGCGCAGGCAAGATAAACTCTAAATCACTATTTGTTTACTCTGCACCGAAACCACTTTCACCCCTCAAAACCCACATGCAAACAAATATAAGGATGGCAAATGTAAAATACTATACAGTTCAGGTATGCAACAGGTAACATTTACATGTAAATCAAATAATTTTACACAATATGGCTAGAAATATAAAGTTATTCAAGTTAATAAAATATTATTCTGCAAAGGAAATAAGACATTTTTTATTGAGAAGCTGTATTCAACCCAACATTTCCAGCAAATTTTCCTGTCTTTCCTTCCCTCCTCTTACCTATTTCAAACATATATCAGACTCTCCCTTTCACAAAAGAGAATATAAGCAGTTTTATGAAAGCAACCTTCCCTTTAAATTGACTTACAATTAGCTACTGTGTTCCAGTTCTTCCCAAATTCCCAATACAACCTTGCTTCCTCAGAAAAAAAAAAGCTAAACCAGGTCTTTATAAACACAGAAAAGGGAACCATGGATGGGGGGAGGAGGGGGTGTCTCTCTGGCTGCAGGGGGCTGTACCTTTGATCCATACCAGGTTGCAATGGAGATGAGAAAGCAGATGAAGAAATGAAGGCTGAGGATGATGAGGTCCAACATGGCCTCCCTTCAGGTCTGTCACCACTGCCCTGCCTTGTCCCCATGTGTCACAAGGTGCTTCTCAGCCCCTCTTTAAGTGCAAGCTGGAGGCAATGGGGCCAGGCCCTGCAGCACCCTGTGACAGGACTTCAGAGGCTCAGTGCATCAGAAACTGGCTCTGCCAGGGCTGATAAGAGCCAGGGACACGCTGGGGCTGGCCTGATAAGGGAAGAGCAGAACTTCCAGTTCCCCCTGCTGCTGTCCTCACCATGAGCCCAGTCCTGCTGCCTGCTCCCAGAACCCTGCTCAGAGCCACACATGGCCTGTCCTCAGGATCAGCAAATGCAGGTTTCCTCTGAAGCCACCGTGCTGGGGAGCCTGGTTTAAGTGCCAGTGTGGCATTTCCAAGACCAGTTGTGAACTGATCTGCACGTGATCAACTGCTCAGACCAACTCCCTGCTTTCCAGTTCAAGGAACTGCCACCCAGTCTTACCCAGAAAGTGAAACGTCACTGCCAGGCTCACAGGATGATCCAGTAAAACATTCACACTTAGTTTTTTCAGGAGATAAGCAAGCTAACCACAGGAACAAGAGTAGGAAATCCCCAGTTTTTTCTATCCCCTTTTGGCTGACTCTCTCTATAAACTTTCCAAATTACCAAAGACACTAAAATGCAGAAGCCTGTAATTAAAACTTCTCTTATTAAGATGCCTCTGAAAAACCCTGTGTTTATAAATGCATACATTTCTAGAAACAGAAACATGCACACACACACACATGCGTATTTGTGTACGCACATATCTGTTTGTATCTCCCAGCCAGTATTAGAATACATCTAATCTCCAGCTCATTTAGATGACTTCTTACACTCAGCTTAGATTTTGCACAAATGAATTATCCAGGCTCCCATTCTGAAACCTGACTGAGACCATCAGCAGCACATCGTGGACCCCGAGCAGCCTAAACTGTGCAAGCAATCAGTAGCCAAAAAGTTCCTTTCGCAGCTGATACTTGCACACTTATCTGTGAACAAATGTAGGATAAGGACTACGCTGACACGTCAGGGGCCCTCCAAAAGAAAACACTCAAGGCTACTTTCTTCCTTTAGATAAGAGGAAATGGGTCACATCACCTCCTCACAGATCCTAAGACAGAATCCTGAGCTATCGGAGCAATTCCAAGTCGTGCAAGTGAGTACACTTCAGTCAGTAAGAGGAAAGGTTGTTTCCAGGCTTATGCAGAGTAATTTAGCCTTCTAACAGTTTTTTCCTGATATTTTCTTAAGAGGTTGGCTGCTTTGATATTTTCTGAATTACTGCAGACAGTATGGACGGAATTGTTCCTGCTGCCAAGTGCCACATGGTGGGAACAGCAAAGGGGTTTGCAAGTAGTGTAAGGGCTCCTTCTCCAGCTGGAAACAGAGCTGGATTTGTATTTGTAATTTGTGGCAATTCACTGCTGTACCCTGCTCTGAATAATTTTTCCTTATTTTGGGTAAAAGGAAAAGTACCCCTGCTGCAGGGCATATTTTATTTTACTTTATTTTATTTTATTTTATTTTATTTTATTTTATTTTATTTTATTTTATTTTATTTTATTTTATTTTATTTTATTTTATTTTATTTCGTTTCGTTTCATTTCATTTCATTTTCTCCCCACTATGTTTCCTTGTCAAACTTCAAAAAGCATGTAAGATCAGCGGGATGGCAGTTGCTACACAAATTGCCCAGATGTTATTCTCATTCGGAATTCTGAATTCTCATTCAGAACCCGAGTTTTGGTTATCATTACAAAGCCTTACCAATATTTTGGTCATATTTGTGGATTTTGGGATACATCATTCAGAAATAAAATTGGCCAGTCTGTTGTTGGGAGTTTTTTTGGTAGTTGCTGTTGTTTAAACCCACCAGAAGAGTCTGGATGTGACCATTTCATTTCAAGCAGGCTGGTGCAATTCTTGCAGTAGTTAACTAATGAGCTGCACAGACTGAATAGGGGACTGTAACAGGCACACTGCAATGGGATGTACATGTCTGAAACCTGCCCTGCTTGTGGCCAAAGGTGTCTAAAAAATTGTTATAATTATTCCTGCCTGGTGTGTTTTAAGGCAGAGCAATGAAGACTGTATCCTCCTCATTTATCTCTGTTGCTGTTCATAAGATTTTTCACTGCACTCACTGAATCAGCTGACTTTTTCTTTTTTTTTCATCATTTTGACATTACAAATAAAACCTATACTTTTCTGTGATGTGAGAGCTCTGTTTCTGTGTGATTGGGCAAGAGCAACTTGCAATCTTTACAGCTGGTAGCAAATGTGTTATTAAAACCCTCAGCACTATGATGACAGCTCACGTGTACAAAAATGATGGACAAACCAAAGCAGGTGGCATTAAAATCTAAGTGGCTGCTTTTTTGGTAATAATGGTGAAGCCTAAACCACCCCCTCCCCAAACACAAAGGGGCTGTAAAGCACATTCCCAGTGACTTGTGTCAGCCTCCCTATCTTGTGCAGGATCAAATCTACTTTGGCCATTCTTGACAAATATTTTGAACTAAATTTCAGTGGCAGAGTTTAGATAGCTTGGCAGGCTGTTTTCATGTTTAAACACTTGGTATTCTTCACTTTTTTCCTCCAAATTGCTCATCAGAAGAGGCCTGCCTGAAAACCAAAATAATTTCTCTTTCCTGCTCTTGGTGGCAGCATTTTCCAGGCTGTGAAGCCTTAGTCACTGCAGAGGACTCCTCAAGGTTCCTCTGACAGCTGATACCTCATACAATTCACAGGTCCCTTGCTTATATTATTTTCCTCGAAATGCTCTCATCTTTTTATGATCCGTCTTAAAAGATAAAGTCACAAAGCAGAATCAATACCCTGAGCAGTCACTGCAGTTAATCAAACAGTTGCCTCTTGTGACTCCTTTAAGTCATACCCACATGTCACTCATTTCCTTTTCCACCACATCATGTGGTTGGCTAATATTCTCCTTCAATTTCTCTAAAATTTTCAGGTGTATTGCACTTTTTTTGAACTGAAAAAATGCAGCCTAGACAGTTTTTTGTTCACCATTTTAATGGTTTTCCCTTTCCTTTTCTTTTGACTTCAAACTAGTCCATGATTATTTTGCCTGATTGATTTCAGATACTTTTCCAGCTAATCAAGACTCCTTTGGATTTTAGCCTATCCTGAGGAGCCCTGGTAGCTCTCCCAGGGTGCATTTTCCCAAGCTTAGCTAGGAGTGCATACTCCTGCATTCAGTTACTTTCCAAAAAATTACGAAACAGCACTACATTGAATTCTTGCAGACCAATTATTTTATCTGGGGAAAAGGCACAAAGTAAAATACAAGACTTTTAAAACTCATTATCTATATAAATATTTGATATAAATAGTTGGAAGACAAAACTATTCAGATTTTATGTCCTATTTTATGTCCTATTTGATAACTGGTTGCAAATATTTGAGAAGAGACAAGCAAACAAATCTTTTGTTCTGCTTTTAGAAAATGAAAGTGAAACAATATAGGATTTTTCACTGGCTTTCACTGCCAGAAGGGCAGTTTTATCTCCTGCTCCATATTCTCTCCAGAAACTGCAGTTTACACGACAGTTCTAAAAGAGCAAGTTTTGCAGCCTGTATTGCAAAGAATGTTTTCCTGAGCATTAGCATAAAAGATCTCAGATAAACCTTGAACACTGACTTATCTAATGTCTAGTTTCAATAAGATTCATCTCCTACATGTTTTATCAGAGCTCACTTCAAAAATTTACTGTTAGTGGTAATTTTCATGTGTGTTTAGGTAAATCAATGTCAGTCTTATTTGTTTCATTCTCTGTCTCATAATGAGTGCGTGCATATCCAAGGAGGTAAGAACTACAGCCATTTTAATATCTTATTATTATGTTATTACATATTATCCTGCTTGTCCAGATCAATGGTACATTTCCTATACGGAGTCTTTATCACATTTCTTCCTCATAACCCTTCACAATGGAAGTTTCTTTGATAAGCTAATGAACCTGCCATCCTTTCATGTTTAATATTATTCCTGGATGCATTTGTGCTATCATTTCTATAGTAAACTGTTAGGCATGACTGCTAGCAAAGACTGTTTGCATCTAAACCTCTTTTTGTAACAATAAATATTTCTGAATCTAATAATTCCCTGTAGTTGTGTTGATGACAGTAACAGTAATAAGGAAATTGTTTTTGTAAGAAGCCAGATATCTCATAGAGCTGAAAATATATCATGTGCCACAAGAAAAATGTACTTTCAAAATACTCCTTCCACTTCCGTACCAGTGAGGGAGCATGCCCCAGGGAATCCTGATTTCCAGTCCTAGAGGGTTGGAAATTCCCCTCTGTGCACAGAAGGCAAAGCCTTCAACCCAGATTAATTTACAGTCACCAAGGAGATGCACAGGTCTGGCTTCCAGTGAAGAGTGGAGGGGACTGAACAACAACCATAAAAAATGCCAAAAGGCAAGGATGCACCATAGGTAAAGCTGTTATCATTGCTTTTGTGTTGCTTTTAGCATAACTACTAACAGTGATTTCAACAGCAGCAAAACAGAGCATCAGAAGGCCTGACACTGCATTGAGGGTGAAGGACTGCTAGCAGTATCCACCTTATATATAATCAGTGGAAGTTCCTCCTTCCTGTGCCTACATCCGTATAGAAGCCCTCAGTTCCTGTTAGGGGATTTTTTTTTCCCCTCATAAATTTCTGTTGTGTCTCACTACTTCTTTCTCATAAAATGTGAAAGAATAATTAAGTGTCTTTTAAATTATTTCATCATTCCAATGTTGCGGAAAAAACCTAGCTTTTTAATTCAAGAACCTCATATTAGAATGCACGGAAGTTCTTGTTCTTTCAAATCAAGAAATATGAGTACTGTAAATTAAGATCAATTTGTACTATCATTTTTATGTATGAAGACCTTACTGGAAATTAGGATGATTTCTGAATGCCCAATTAATTCTTTCTTCTAAACTGTCAATAATCTGCTGCTAAGGAAGACTTCAAGAATAACCTTACTGTTTAGTCTATGCACAACAGCACCTCATCCATGCCCTAAAATTACTCTCTCCCTCCAGCTCTGCTTTGCCAGTCTGTCCCATTCACAACTATTTCCATAATTTCAGTCAACACTTGGTCCTCTTGTTTGTTCTTTAGTTAGTTCCTCAGTTCTCTTGCACGAGCCACATAAAACATGCCATATTTTACTGCAGGTACTGTGCCTCTGACTGCTTCTCATGATTACTTTTCAGAGTACTCTGACTTCATCTTGCAACAGATTCAAAAGTTATCCAGTTATTTGTCTTGTAGACTGGGTAAGCAACATCCACATACTTACTCCCAGATCTTTTTTTCTTCCCCCTGCCAAAGACCAGCCTGTCAGTATTTTAAAAAAAAATCAGCAATACCTACCAAGTGTGGCATCTGTCCCTGTACATACAGCATAATAAAATACTTTATTTTCTCACTTCTTGCTCTGAGAACTGTCCTGTGCAATTCTTGGTGTACAATGAGTAATAATCTACTGGATGCACCTCTGCAACCATTTGGCCATTTTAATAGTTTCATAAGTTACATAAAGGTAAGAAGAAATTACTTTAAATACTTTAAATACTTTAGAAATTAACTTTAAATACTTTAGCAACTAAATTTAACACATTTTTTAAAAAATCACAAAACCCCCCAAAACTAAACAAAAAAACCTCAGATGTAATTAAAAACCTTTTACTATAATTTATCATTTTCAGGCTGTGGCCCCAGAAACACAGAGGCTAATCTGTTACACAGCACTGTTACCTCCTTCATGTTCTCCCTCTGCTTCCACAGATATCAAGCTATTTTAAAAGATGCCTACAAAAACCAGCTAGAAACAAAGCCTAGGAGCCAGAAATATGTGCTTTATCAGCCCATGTCTTTTTTTAAGAGAGGTACTGCAGAAAAATCTCCTAAAATTTTACTCTGCAGAAAGTACAGAAACACTGGCATAGCATCTCATTAACTGTGGCATAACTATAAATCATAAAGATTGGGTATTATGTGGGACTACAGAACAATATGGAAATTCACTTAGCCTAGAAAGGTCTTCAGGACAGTGCATGACAGATCTTGACACCTTGATAGAAAGAATTCAGTACATTAGACCAATTTTATAGTATTTTTTTTTTTTTAAAACAGGTTCCAGTCCATTTAGTTATAAAGAAGTGTAAGATAATCCTGTTGTTTTCTGTGGTGATTCAGGGCTATAAAAGAAGTCACATGCCTGGAAAAAGTGCTAGCTTCTGCAAAATGCAGAGGACCATCAGCTCAACAACACAAGGTTTCACAAACATATTTTGCTGGTATTCTGTTCTGTATTGCCACCCCAGCAGACTCAAAACTTAATTTAAACTCCTCATCAATGCGCTTGAAAGAGAGATTGATATTTGTCATTTTCAAAATAGAGTTGCACTCCAGAACAATCAGCAAATGGTCAGTAAATGGTGGCATTCATCAGCAAATGGTGGTTCACATACTGGGACTGTGAAGTAGTGGTGGAAAGGACCTCAGTAACCTATGCAGTTTACATATTCTAACTGGATTAAGGATGAGAAAAATTTAACAGATATGTTAGAACTCTGTCTGTGATCTGTAAAAAAAAGGAACCTCTGCTTTCCAGGACACATCTCATCTAGCAATTAGCACCTAGAAAGTTTTCCTTCGTATGCAAGCTAGATTTTGCTTTTTGCAAATATTTTCCCCCCATGCTCTCCTTATCCCCCAAAACTTCTCACCATTCCTAGAAGAAAAGAACCACAACCCTATATACAATGACATTCGCGTTTCTCAGACTTCATTTTTATGTCCTTGTTTCCAAGTATTTCTGATTTTATTGCACACAGAGATTTTACAGTTCTGAAATAGAAAAGGCCATAAGTTGCATAAGTTCCATAAGGTGATTTTTTGTTTTAAGTAAACATAACTTATTTTCAAACCTAATATTCTGTTCTTCAGCAGATGCTGCTGACTTTATGTGGTGAAAGCTGTTGTAAGCCACTTACATTTTTGTAGCAGATAGTGGTGCCTGAAGACACAATGTGAGACAGAATAAAAAACATCCACTTTTTTGGAATGTACTTCTTAGCAAGTATTATTTGTTAGTTTTCCATATAACAAGAGTTTTCTGCACTCTGAAAACACTGAAAAGCTACAGCAGCACAGAAGGGGTTTAAGAGAAAAGAAAGATTTCTGTTGTGTCTCACTACTTCACATCCAAGGTTCATATATTCACAATACACCTCAGAGAGAATGATTGCATAAATTGTCACTTCAAACAAGCACCATGCAGACTGTCCTAAACCATGAACTTCAGATACATACTGAAAAAAAAAATACAGCTAAGTATAGCAACAATTTCCTTCTGTTTAATATCAGCAAAGCCTTCCTCATGCTGTGGCTGTGGGGTATCAGGAGAACTTGAGGGCACAGGATACAAGCAGAGAGGTGACATTTGAGCACAGACCTCTGGTCCACATCTGCTTCTTCCCAGCTTCACCATCCCTGTCTCTTCTCCTCTGCTGATACTTCCACGTGTCTTCTCTCACTCCACCTTGGTCCTGAAGTAAAGATGTACTAAATATTGGAAGCATCCTGCCACTTCTGGTCAAAGAAAGCATTTTGGTAGAAAATGCTGTGGCCATGTGGAACTTCACAAACTGGCCGTCATCTGGGGGAAGTGGAGAGGAAAGTGCTGACCTCTTCTCCCTGGGATTCATGGCAGGACACATGGAAATGACTCAGAGCTGCGTCAGGGGAGGTTCAGACTTGACATGAGGAAGCATTTTTTTACCAAGAGCGGGGGGCAAACTTTGGAACAGGCTTCTTGTAGAGGTGTTCAATGCCCCAAGCCTGTCAGTGTTCCAGAGGCATTTGGAATACTGTTTTTAATGTGACTTTAACATTGGGTCATCCCTGAAGGGATCAGGGAGTTGGAAGAGATAATTCTTCCAGGTCTCTTCCAAATGAAAAAATCCTTTATTCTTTGCCTTGCCTTGCCTTGCCTTGCCTTGCCCTTTCCCCTTGCCTTTGCCTCTCCTCCCCTCCCACTTCCCCTCCACTCCCCTTCCCCTTCCCCTCCCCCTTCCTCTCCCCCTTCCCCTCCCCCTTCCCTGAACTGCCCTGAACTTCCCTGAATTTCCCTGAACTTCCCTTCCCTTTTCTTTTGTGAACTTTTCTAAACTCTGAACTTTTCTGAATTTTCCATTTCTGAACTTTTATTTTCTTTTCTGTACTTTCCTTTCCAGAATTTTTCTTTTCTTTCCTAAAGTTTCCTGAACTTTCCTAAACTACCCCAGAAATCCTTCTTCCCCTTCCTCTTCCTCTTCCCCTTCCCTTTCCCCTTCCCCTTCCCCTTCCCTTTCCCCTTCCTTTTCCCCTTCCCCTTCCCCTTCCCCTTCCCCTTCCCCTTCCCCTTCCCCTTCCCCTTCCCCTTCCCCTTCCCCTTCCCCTTCCCTTCTTTACTTTCTTTTCCTTTCTTTTCCTTTCTTTTCTCTACTCTAATTCACCAACATACTGTTTGCATGGAGGTTCTCAGGTTGTTTTTCTCCCCATCTCAAGGGACTATGGTGGCTGATTATTGTGTAAAGTGTTGCAAAGCCTTTGCAAATAAAAAAATAATTCAGAACAGAAGAAGTCTCTTCTCTGCTTGCCTAAGGCAAGTAATTTGAATAGAAGTGAGAAAAATATCATTTTGCCCATTATCAGCTCCACACAAAGTGGATAATGGGTTTGTTCTGGACAGATGCTGGGGCTTTTAATAAAAATTCTCCCAAATAACTCTCTCAGGCTGCTATTCAACTGCAAGACATACTTATCATCATCCTCCTTATTATTATTATTATTACACCACCAGCATTACCATCACAATTATCCCTCAAAATATCCAATAGCTCAATTGTAGAAGATCCCAAAGGACATGACAGAAAGAAAAATCCAATTTCCAATTATCCTGTTGGAGCTAAAATGCTCTCATTACTATCAGACCTGTTCTACAACATCTGAGAGACTGAGCCCTTGTGAGAGATGCTGTCAGATAAACACTGGCACAGCTCTTGAAGGGAGATGATTCTCCCACTGAAATCTACAATGTTTATTAGGAAAATAAGCTTTTTAAATTTTATTTTTTTAGTCTGTATCTGTTTTTAAAACAACCATTTCAAACAAAAGCTATATCTAACCTAACATTCTCCTATATTAAACATTAGACATTAGATATAGCATCAGTTGCGTAAGTTTCTTTCTGTCTTCATCTTTTCCAGAATATAGATCAGATAATCCTTACTATCAATTTCATACTCCACTCTTTTTGTAACTTGGGAGATATGTCTCCAAATTAACACTTCAGTATTTACTATTTGAAATTTCTGTAATAATCTCTGAGAGTAAAAAGGCCCCCACCCCCAGCAAATTAGGGATACCAAACCTAAAAAATTTACAGTCTGTGTTGCTATTGCTTCTAATTCCCCAGGGATAGGCACTAAGCATCCAAGTGACAACTTACAAAGGACACTGCACAGAATTATACTTTGTAAGGTCTCATAGAGAACCCAAAAATAGTTAAGCACTGAAATTGTGCTCTACCATAGGAATCAGTTCTTGTAAATTACTGAAATGTTTTAATATTACAGTTGCAATGGCACTGTTCCAAATATTTTAACCTTACAGCACAAGCTCTTCATTACCTCACTAGCCACCCTTCCATCATTCATCGGTTCATAGTTAATGTAATTTTCTTTACCCTTTAGAGTTCATAACAGGGAACGCACTCAGAAGAAAAAATTCCCTCAATTTTTTTTTTTTTGGCAGCAAATGTTCTTGGATAACACAGCACTGTAGAAGAAATAATTCCATTTAGCACCAGTAGAGCTAGCCATGACATCCCAGCAGCTGGAATCAGCTTGTAGCCATGTTTGTCTACAGACTAATTGCCTCATCTGGTACACCACTATTACTGGCAACTGGAACAGGCACTCTGTAGGACAAACTGAAAATACAGCTGTAATCTGAAGGTGGAACTTGAAAAAGGGACTTGGACCAGAAACTTGTTTTGAGAAAGTACACAACTGACATGTCATCCTGTCAACCACATACTCACAAGTTTCTCCAACGCAGAAATGGTTTGTTTGAACAGCTTCAGGCAACTTTGGTTACTGCCCAGGCAACATGTCTATTGAGTGAAAGAAACTGCTTGAACAGGCTGAGAATATGAAAAATCTGCAGCTTTTTCTGGAGACCCACTCTACAAAGAATATGTAGGATTTCTTAGTTTTGAGGGACCTGAAGCAATATCCTAATTCTGAGCAACTTTAGCAAGCACACGTCATCCAGGATCTCAAGCTGCATCACAAGCAGAGCCTGTCATCACTTGGTTAACCTCAAGAAGCAATTTAGGAGCTGAATTGCCAACCAGCACATCCCACCAGCAAGCACTGTGAAAAGAACAGAGGGTGTTCCTAATGTAACACAGCAGCTGAAAGGGGGCTGTTCAAGCCACAGATCACTGCTGTGGAAACCAGACACTTCTGCCCAATCTTCTTCACTGAAAAGAAAACCTTTGTCACACTTGTCTTAACAGGTGAGAGTCTTCCAGAGGGAGCACCACCCGCCACTGAAACAGGCACACTTTCAAAAGAAAGACCAGACCTTTGAACAGGAGGAGTTCAGCTGCAGGAGTTGAAGCATTTTATTTTCTCCAGAAAAAAAAAATGGTAGTTTCAATAGCATCCAGCTATTGAAACTTCCAGCTTTCTGCAAGTGTAATCAAAATGGTTAATCTGCCTTTGACATAATAGCATGGAGCTTATTTTGGATTCCTCAGTAAGGAGGGCTCGGGTGAGGCAGTGAAACCATGACTTCCCCTTTCTTGTGAGTAAAGTACTTCCAGTATGCTGGGTGAACAGAGAGAAGAGTGGTGAGAAAATGGTAAAAGATTTTCTGGTTTTAGCTGCTCACAAGGGGATATACTATGTATCTGGGAATGACAAAAAATCTTCTCTACCTGTCTTGATTGATATTGGATTTATTGGTACAAATTTATGAATAATAAATTCACTGTAATAAGCTGCTAGAAATTCATAAAAGCTACTGGTTCCTGTATCCTTTTATCTGGGTTTACTTGGAATTGTAGTATTTTTTATAATTAATAAAAGCCTGAGTCAAACAATATGTGAGGCCCAACATCTTATCTGTTCGTCCTGACCGTCCTATCCCCTGACGCTTCTACGTTAACTCAGTCAAATTTTTCACCTGTGATTGCAGGAACAATCCACCCCATCCCTAAAGTTCCTGGGACACAGCATGCCAAGAACAACAGCCTTTACCAACCTTGCTTTCCCTTCTGCTTTCCAAGCCCATGGAAGAGGGTTCATCCCGCGCAGCGGCTCTGTTCCCAGAGTGGCTGCTGTGCCCCACCGCGGGTACCACACTTGGTACCCACCACCTGCGAGCGGAGCCTAACCCCTGCCATGTGCCTGATGCAAGCCTGGAGCGCATTCTCAGGAACAGATCCTGTTATAAATGATCAATCATGAGCCAAATTATCAAAAATGCAGAAAGATTTATTTATCTTTTTGCGCGACCGAAATACGGTCCTCAAAACCACCACAGCCAAAGAGGCAGCATCGAGCCTGGGATCGGCGCTGGGTGAACCTGGATCCGACCTCTATCGCATCGGAATCCCCCTGTTCACAAGAGCCGCTTCTAGCGACAAGGTTTTATACAGTTTATTGTGCCCGAGGTGAAGGAGTCCCAATTTCTTTTGTAACTCTTCCCATTCATCGCTGTTCCTTTCAGTGTGCAGAGCTGGACAAAGATCGTCTCCAGGTGGATAGTCAGCGTTGATGGGCTCTGGGGAAGCCATGTATTCAGTTGTATAAATCTGGTGTCCCTGCCTATCTTGATTGAAGTTATCTGTGGGATGATGATTGCTCTTAGGCAGTTTCTGACAACTGGAGATACCCGTGATCATCATCCTAGAAACATCTATTCTTACGCTAAAGTGTCGATCATTATCTTAGCTGTGTCCAGGAACCTTAGAATCTGAATAGACATCTGCTCTCGGCCATGTGTGGTCAGAGACATGTTTGGATTTCACAATCCTTATAAAATACATTCTTTAATAGCAAGAATTATTTCTAACATATATTACAGAGCCAATATTGGTTCGGAAACCAAGGGCACCAAACCCCCCAGGAAGCCCTCACTGCCGCATCCTCGCTGCCACAGCCCTGGCAGTCCCCACCGCAATTCTCTGGAGGAGGTGCCCATTCCCTGCCAGGATGCGGCCACTTCCTGGGCGTTTACCAGGAGCCACAGGTGGCCCCCAAAGAGCAGCGTGACCCTGGGCTACAGCTGCCAGCGTGTCCTGGGGCTGCAGGAGCTGTGTCTCCCACCGTGCCTGGGCAGGTGCTGCTGCAGTGTCCCTTGTGGCCGTGGGTGACAGCGGGGCCATAGGCCGAGGCATCTGTGCCTTTTTGGGCACAAATGTCTTTCCAGGAGCTGCTGATCGATGTAAATTGGAGAGACTTTTCCCAGTACTTTTTGAGCTCCAAGGAAACATTTGAAATTTGCTTTCCTCATTTTTCCTTTCATTACTAATTATCTACTAATTTATCTTACAGAATTAGCACTGGGGCCTGCTGTTACTCTTTTATCTTTTGCATTTCAGCTACTGAAAAATGATTTTTCTTCTTCAGCTGGTCGCTTTTCCTTTCTTTTTCTGTGCTGACATCACCACCGTGGTTTCTCAGACAGTTTTGACCGTAGTGTTTCTAAGGCTCATTTGAGGCAAAAAACTTTGACATGTGCCAAAACAGTGCATGGTTATCCTGACAAGAGCTCAAAAGCACAAATGTCTCTATGGTGTGTCCTTAAATGCTTTCACTTTTTGGCTCCCTGACTGTATTTGGAAGTGCTTTAAGTGTGTGTGAAGGGAAAGGAGCACCGTGGGCCCCACGGTGCCAGTGACAGGCTGGCCATGGAAAAGACTTGCAAGAGAAGCTCTGGTCCCCAGGAATCACTCGAGCACATGTCCAGTGCAAAATGCCTCTTGAAAACAGTTTACTGCTTAGCAATTCCTCTTTAAAAAGAGGCTACACGCAGGGTGTCATACTAACTGATGTGCCTCTCCTATAACACATCTCTCCCTATTTAAATTTATCTAAAACCTTAGTCTCGGGTTGCTGTTGATAATTGCTGCCCTGAGATGCGTAGGATGTCTCTGTTTCAGCCCGTGCAACTGAAGAACGAGTCTGGACTCTTCACTTTTTGGTTTTGAGGTTGTTTATTAATTCTTATCTACAAAATTTTCTTTCTGCCCAGATGAGGTCCACTCTGCAGGGCAGCCACAAGCACTCTGACTGCCCCCAAGGCGGTGTTGTCTTTTTGTATTGCAAACTATGTATAACATATTTACCCTTAATTCCCAATACCTATCACCTATATTAGACAGTGCACTTCTACTCTAAACCAATCCCAAAGTGCCAACGTCACTGCAGAAAATGGAGAACAAGAAGAAGAAGAAGAAAGGCTGGACATGCCCAAGTTCCTCCATCTTGTCCCCACAACCCCCATACCAAAAATCCTAAAATCTACATTTTCACCCTGTGATCATTTTGTTATTACACTATTCAAGCGTCTGTGACTTTCAGGTCCTCATACAAAGTTGAGGGGGCTCCAGGGGTCAAAATCAATCCCCAGGTGTTTTGGGCTCCATGCCAGGGTCTCCAAGCCCCTCGGCGGGGTCCTTGGCAACTCTGGACACCTGGAGGGATGAACTGAGTTCCGACACCTTAGCAAAGGTTTTATTCTCGAGTGATTATTTTGTATCATTCAGCTGCTTGGAACATTGATTGAATCCTGTATTGGAACCAAACTTAAGCATTTCTAAGGCATATCATTTTTTTCTGGCAGTTCTTGGTGTGACTGTAATTTAGGATTTTGCACTATGTTTAAAATAATCTCTATGCAATTATAGTAGATATAATCAATATTTTGAGTTCAGCATATCTTTTTATAAGAACTGATTATATGTAATTTTTTACTTGGTATCCATAATGTCAAATAAAGAGGGAGTGGGAGTAATGTTAAAGAGATAGCTGGAGATGCCATATGAAATAAAGAATATAAGGAAGCCTCAAAGCACTGCAAGGTAATTATTTTATTACTTGGAAAGTAATATTTTTGCATATTTTGTTTGCTGTTCCTACCCATATAGTTGTAAAGTAATGTGGAGTATGCAGTACCTTATTGACATAATGGTGGAAATTGATTTTCAGGTTTCATGTTCATAACTTCCTTGATCATTCATGTTAGTAGAGCACAGGTGAACTTTTATTACCTTTTGTTTTGCATTTGCTTATATGTGGTGATAAGAATATGAAGTGTAGAGTGCTAGTGTTAAAAATCCTCTTCTAATCTAGACCCCACAGAGGAGCTTTGAGCTCCAGGTATGGTTACTGACAGAACAGTTCAGATATGTAACCTTTTCTGGCAGGAAAAGCTGAATTTACTATTTTTTTCCAAAAAATTACTTTAACGTCTACTATTACCTGATTGAATAGTTCATAAACTGTAAGGACAAAACTCAGGCCATGGATCCGTAAGATGCATTTCACTCATTTTTTAACACAAAATTGTGTAATTTTAGGCAGTTTTGAAGCAAGAGAAAAATATCTACAATTTTTAGTTATTCATTGGCCTGGCAGCTGCTGTTTTAAAGCAACCTGATCACGCCAAAGTAGAATATAAGAAGGCTATTTAT
Source organism: Molothrus ater (assembly GCF_012460135.2). Classification (NCBI taxonomy): domain Eukaryota; kingdom Metazoa; phylum Chordata; class Aves; order Passeriformes; family Icteridae; genus Molothrus; species Molothrus ater. The sequence continues at coordinate 64,184,470 of NC_050511.2, forward strand.
ATTGAACAAGACCAGTTACTATCAGTTATGTTCAAGATCCACTTTTTCTCTCCCTGAAAAGTGTAAATATGGAGTTGAATACAGGAACAGAGCAGAGTTCAGGCTTGGATCATGTTTTCTTGAGGCTTTTAGTTCTGTGGTAGCTTTAGAGAAGCTGAGATATGTATTATTTTTGTGTCCAATGTAGAATCACAGTGAATTTTAATTTCAGTGTATTTAAGTTTGTATTTAGGCTAAATAGTAGTGAAGCTTAGAAGGGAAAGCATGAATTGAAACAAATAAGGAAATTCATCCATATTTGGAAATTTCTCTGCTTGTAGCTGAAGAAACACTTGACAATGCTCCTCTGCTTTAACTAGTTTATCCAATTCATCTTGTTTTATCTTATTTTTCCAGCTTTCACCATGAAGTGGATTGTTAATGAATTTTGCTGTTAATTATTTACATGTATTTAAAATGTTAAATGTATTTAGAAACATGGTGCATGACAGCCTGTTGCAGTATATACTCACCATGTACTTGGGGTGTCTTTTGGAGATTTGTGACACATAAGTTTGCATATTAAGTCAGTCTCTGACTGCAACAAAAACCTCTATTTTTCTAAACTTCTTAGTATTTTCAATATAAATACCTTCTTAAAGTGTGATTGTTGGTGCCTGATTTAAAGGTGCCTGATACTGAAATTGCTCAGTTTTGCATTCAGATTCTGCATTTTTATCACTATACAAAACATTATCATGCTTGGATGTAGATCTTTCATGACATGACTTAATGTGCTTTGTATATAGTCAGTTGTGCAAGCAGGTTTATGTAATATATACAGGTTTCACATAGTTGTTGGTAATTAGCTTAGGAAGCAAGGAAAGCTTTTCATTTAAAATAAGAGGACTCAGAAGGCTGTGCAGAAGTATCAAGGTAGATTCTGCTCAGTGATTACCACATTAACACTTGACTTCATAGAAGGTAATGGAGTAAGTTTTGTAGATAGAATTTGTTCTCATGACATGTAGCCTTTAACACTAAGTCTTTCTCCTTTTTTTAATTCTTTTTTTTTCCTAGTAAAGTGATGAAAATTCCTATGAGAAGTGTAACCATCCAACCAAATAGATGTCAAAGGGAGCTTAGCAGATCAAAAGCTCTTGGAACTCTATGTGAGGCAAAGGATATTGAATACCAAAATTCACTCTTAGGATTTCTAATTCAGTAGATGCCATTGCTGATACACAGATTAGACATAATTTCTAGAAAAGCCTTGTCACATTGGTGTGTCAGGATGATGTAACTGTATAAAGTTTCTTGATCCTGTCCATTTTGATAGGGCAATAATTGTACTTCAGATTAATAGTTAAGAGAATCCTGTGTTATCCTCCATCCTCTGACTAAACTCAGTGCTTTTAAGCTTTTAGCTCTGCTAGTTCATTCCCTGCATTAATAAGTAGGCTTGTTTTTCCCTGATTTAAGATCATAAAATATAAATCATCCTATTTCTAAAGGTACAGTTCTAGACAAATCTGCCTATCAGTTGTCACGGAACTAAATGGATTGTTCAATTTGTTTCCTTAATTTTAATTTTTTTCAGGAAAAAAACTCCCTTAAAGGAATTGTTTTCTTTTTAGTTAGTTTCAGGAGCAATGAGCAAAATTTTTAGGGTAATCAGTAGTATTTATTTGGCAGTTGAACCTGCTAATTTTGGTTAGAATTTGAAAGCCATTTGTGTATTTTCTGGAAAACTTAGCATGTTTGCATGGGATTTTCTTCCTCCTTTCTAGTGGTGACCAGCAGAAATAATGTATGTAGGAAGTTTGTGGAATTATCAGGAAAAGAAATATTTAGAAGCAGTTTGAGTACTTTACTGTCTCTCTCCTAAGAAGGAAACTCCTTTTCATCAGAACTACCTAATTTTCATCACAAGAGGGAAAGGTGGGATTCCTACACATCCTGAACTCGATTGCCTGTGCTTTGTGTGCTGCCTTCCCTGCAGATGATGACAGGAGTTACCCCAGGGCACCCTAGCTTTGACCCACCCAGCACTCCCAAGTCCCTGCCAGCATGACCTTGCAGAAATAATCAGTTTACCACGAGGTGGAGCTGTTAAACGCAGTTAACGAGGGCCCTGTTTTCTCTTTTTCAGCTCTATTGATTTTTTTTTCAATACTGAAATTTCAGCATGGGCTGCTGCTGCTGCTGCTCTTCTCTTTGCATTCATAGTGCTAGAGATCCAATGAGGCTTTCTTTTTTTTCTTAAGGGTTTATCCCAAGTGCTGTCTGGGTCTACTCTTCTGTCTGGGTCAACTCTTACTTTGACTTCATGCAAGAGCCAGAGTCAAAATTTGTACTCTTGAAGTCACCTCAGTTAAGTACTGTGCCTCAGAAGGTGGACAGGTCCTACACAATGCCCTGGGACTTGTTATTGCTCAGCTGGAGACAGGTAAATATGGCTTGTTACTTTCAACATTAATCCATTGTCCAGCCTATTATGGTAATGTTGACAGTAGCTGGAAAACTTGTGTCAGGCCTCCAGCTCTTCAGAGGTGACTGCCACCATCATATTTTCTGGGAAAATCTCCTTGCCCAGGATTTTTCTCCTGGCAAGCTGAGAAGCCTCAGAAAAAAAGGAAAATGATATTATCTCATTTGCTTCTCCTGTGTTTTGCTGCTTTAGAATGTGGTTGGAGATTGTTTATCCAACATGTGAATTGTTTTGACTTAATGACCAATCACAGTCAGGCTGTGTCAGGACTCTGGAGAGAGTCACGAGTTTTTCATTGGTATCTTTTAGCCTTCTGTAAGTATCCTTTCTGTATTCTTTGGTATAGTTTTAGTATTCATTTATATAATAGAGATCATAAAATAATAAATTAGCCTTCTAAGAATGTGAGTCAGATTCACGCATTCCTCCCAACGATGGGGGACCCAGAAAATACCACAGGTGACAGGGTGGGTAATTTGACCCTGTTGGCAGGTGGCTGAAACACATCAGAATTCATACAAATGAAACAGGAGGAAGGTGCAGAAAAGGCAGAGCTACACCACCTTTGGAAGAAGATGCTCTGCTTACTGAAAGACAGTTCACAGAACCAGGTTAATATGGAGAACAATAATGTTTCTGACTCCTACTCATCTAGGTACATACAGAGTATAGTGCAGCTGGACTTAAAATGGAGCTTTAAAAGGGGCTGTGGGCACTGGGGGCACTCAGGGGGATGGCAACACTGTGGGGGCTGATGGGCTTGGAGGCTTTGAAGGGACTGGGGAGGCTATGGGTGTGCTGAGGCTATGGTGGGGCTGAGGGCACACCACAAGTGATTCAGTGCTCCCTTTGCTTCCTAGAGATCTCTGTCCGCTAGGTGTTTCCAGAAGAGCCTCTCTGTACAGGGCCAAGGGACTGAGAGGGAGTAGGGGGAGATGGGCCAGCCATATTCCCTCTGTTCCGTCTTGTCCTAGCCCTATTTGTACTGGGTTAGCATTGTGCCCATATATAGTTATGTCTCAGTCTGTCTCCAGTTCTACCTCAGCATGTACAGAGCAGCAGAGCTATACACAGTTCTGTGTCTTTAGTTAGAGGGACATGGAGGTGCAACAGGGTACTTTGGTCATTGATTGTATGGGCTTGTGTTGTGTAGAGCCACTTTTATACAGGAGTCAGTGTATTTACACAACACAGATTGTTATCTTTATCTGTCTCTCAATTGCTGTGAAAACCTGCCTTGCACTGTACAGTTTTCTCCCAGGTCTGTGGGTATTTAGAGAGGGCCAGGGATGTTTGTCACTTTCCCTCCATACATGATCTGTACAGGCACCATTGTGAAACCTGTCAGTGATGAGATGGTGTGAGCTCGTAGTGATCTGTCACTTGCCATGGAGTCAGCAGAGACAGAACTATGTGCAGCAAGCTTGTAACAGAACCTGTTATTTGTATGTAAGTGCAGGTAAAACCTGTAACACATTTCCTTTTTTAACTCAAGTTGCCTTTGTTGCACTTCTCTCTGGGCAGCATGGCTGGAGCACGGTGCAGTCAGCGAAGGTTTGAAACTGAAACAGGTGTTGGTTGGTGTCCTTGGGAGCAATTAGCCTGCCTTAGGATCCAGGGGGACTCTGGCAAGGAATGCTGATGGGGGCTGGGGGAAAACAGGCAGGCCTGCCCAGCTGATCCCCTGGTTCATAAAAGCAGGCCAAGAAACCATAAAAGGGTTTGGGCAGGGGTGGAGCCACATGTTTGGGGAGAAGGAGCTGCAGGGGCCTGCTAAGGAAAGCTCCAATTGCCATTGGGAAAGTGGGCAAAGGAAAAAAAGCCCCAATCCAACAGGGCATCTCCCTTCTTTCAGGACACCCCAACCCAAACCTGTCCATGCTTCTAGGCTTGCTCATGTCCTGCTTTTTGGGTTTGAGCATGGGCAAATCACCTGCCCATCAAAAGTCACCCTTCCCTTGATTTTTCGCCTTGGCCCCCAGAGCCGGAGGCAACCTCTTGCCCCCAGGGCGAGCGCTGGAACGCAGCCCTAGGAAGGCTGACTAGAAATCAAGGCAAAGCACAAGCCCGTGTGATGGAGGTGTCTGTCACACTCTGAAGAGATGGGACATCCTAATGCACACTGGGACCCTTTTGGAGCCTTGACTTGGGCTGAGAGGCATGCAGAGGAGCAGCAGTGTACGGATCATGGCCAAAAGCGCTGTGGCTTTTTCCCCAGGCTGTGGAGGCCTTGGGGAGAGGATGCCTGGTAGCAAGGCACAGACAACCTGCCCACATTGTGCTGTCCCCTGCAGGTGCTGTTGGCATTGATTGTTGCAGGGCATTGGTTGTTGCCTTCTAGCCCCTAAAATCAAGAGCCAAACAAGACCAAGATGACCAAAAGTACTTGCCATTTCATGGCGCTCCTCCAGGGGTGCTTGTGGCCAAATGCACACATGATGCAGGGCTTCAGCACTTGTAGGAGTTTTGCAAATGAGCATCATGGACAAGAATCCCCAGTTAGAAGTACAGCTAATGAAGTCACTCCCCTTCCTGGTGTGGAGCCCTGCTGAAGCCTTCACCTTGGTTCTAACACCCCCATTGTCTGTGTCAAATTACATGGGAAAGTGAAATATCCTTGGTTCACTGAAGAAACAAGATTCAAAGAGGATTCCAGGAATGTGTTTGTCTAACAGGGTAGGAGAAGTACTGCAGTTAGCTAAGAAACTAGAGACTTAGATGAGAATTATCTACAAAACTACAACTAGATGAGAAAAAAGTAAAAAGCAAAAGACTTTTGGCCTCAGAGTGTCCCCTAAGACAGTGGGCAGAGAGCACGTCCCTTGCAGGTGAGGCTCATGGGTGGGAGGCTTGTGTGGCACCCAGACAGAGGGGCCTTGAGGGTCTGGAGAAGGAGCAAGAGGTGGCTTGTCCTCCTCCAGGAGGAATTGGTGGTCACCAAACTGCAGTGAGAGCCTGTGAGCTCAGCTGCCTTTGCCCCATCCCAGTCCCTGTCCCTGGGCCTAGGCTGGTTTTGCCAAAGCCCCAGGCCCCAGCCCCTTTGTGCTGGATGCACCGGAGTGTGTGCCAATGTCAGTGGGGTGGAGAGGGGGGACACAGCAGGGCTGTGCTCTGGGGGGAGTCAGGGAGGCACCTGCAGGTCCCTGCCCACCTCTGCTCTCTGCAGCCCAGCAGAGCCCTGCACCACGGCTCTGCCTGGGGAAAGAGGTGCAGCAAAAGGAGTTTTGCACTCTCGCTAAACCCTGGGTTATGTGGGTTGTCAGTAATGATTCCATGTGGTGTTACATTTTATTTTAAACGGTATGCTCTGTCTCACCCCTCAAAAATGTACAGTTTATTCCAAGCCTGTGATCCTCCCCTGAAGTATCGTGTATCTGCAATCCCATTGGCACAAATCTTATTCCGTGCCCACTTTGAATCTCCCTGTTAAACTGTGTGGGGAGACCAGAGAATGTCTCTTGGCCCTTTGCTCCCTAGGCTCTCACTCTCTCCCCCTTCCTCCCCTTTAACCTCTCCTCCCTCAGAAACCATGCTGGTCCCAGGGGTGGGGCCCCCAATAAACCCTCAGCACCCTCCAAAGCCATGTGGAGTCTCCATGCCTGCCTGCGGCTACCAGTGAACTTACAGCTTAAAGGGTCCCCAGGGATCCCCCCCCGAAGCAAACTGCATCAATTCCATGGGGCCTCAGTGGAAAACTGCTCTGTTTCTGCATACATTTTACACCAAAAGGAATATACCCCCAGGTGAAGACTTCTCAGCTGTGTGGAAGGATAGAATGTAAGAAAATAAAAATAGTACAGAAGGTAGTCTCACCCCTGAGGAGTTGCAGCTGTACTAATCACCAAAGATTAGGAATAGGCCTGCCCCTAATAGGCCACAGCTGTGTCCAATGAGGAGTGCTACAAAAGGGTGGGTTAGGTGGTTGTGAAGGGAGTTGGAGTTTGTTGGTTGTGCTGTGAGGAAGAAGGAGTCAGTGCTGCAAGGAGGTGGCCATGAGAAATCACCAAGAAGGTATTGAACTTTTGCAATAATATGGTAACACAGCTGGACACTCAGTCAGGGACAGCTGGTGGGAGGCTTTGGTGTCCTTCCTGTGGGACCCACCAAGAAAAGGCCTTCGGCAGAATACGTGTACCTGGGCAGGGCACAGAGATGGCACTGTAGTGCCTCCCTCACTGCACTTTGGCCCAGACAAGAACTTGCGGCTGGAGATAAAAAACCATGCACACATTAGAACATCCTGTTTGGTGGCCTGTGTTGATCACCAAACCCACAGTTAAAGCAGTGATCTTCAGGAATGTGCTGTTCCTAGAATGATCTATTGCTGCTCTCTGGCTAAAGCAGAACAGAGTCACTGGCAGTGGACTCTACATCTTGGAAAAGGAGGGTGGCAATAAGGCTACAGCATCCCTGCAGCTGGGCAAATCACTGGGCTGTTATATGGGTCCTTGGGCTGTTCTGGTGTAAAGATATGGGTTTGGTCTCTTTGGTTTGGCCATTCTCCACCTGCCATCCTCCCCTTTTCCATTTGAAAGCCCTGTGCCAGTGTTTATCTGACAGCATCTCTCACAAGGGCTCAGTCTCTCAGATGTTGTAGAACAGGTCTGATAGTAATGAGAGCATTTTAGCTCCAACAGGATAATTGGAAATTGGATTTTTCTTTCTGTCGTGTCCGTTGGGATCTTCTACAATTGAGCTATTAGATGTTTTGATGGATAATTGTGATGGTAATGCTGGTGGTGTAATAATAATAAGGAGGATGATGATAAGTATGTCTTGCAGTTGAATAGCAGCCTGAGAGAGTTATTTGGGAGAATTTTTATTAAAAGCCCCAGCATCTGTCCAGAACAAACCCATTATCTACCTTGTGTGGAGCTGATAATGGGCAAAATGATATTTTTCTCACTTCTATTCAAATTACTTGCCTTAGGCAAGCAGAGACTTTTTCTGTTCTGAATTTTTTAATTTTTTATTTGCAAAGGCTTTGCAACACTTTACACAATAATCAGCCACCATAGTCCCTTGAGTTTGGTTGACACTATCAGCCTCATGTCAACAGAGATCCTGTCAGGGAAATCTCATGGTCACTCAAAGAAGTCAGTTGGTTGTGGCTTGTACTGGCAAGTTGTACTGTTCAAGGCTCCCTTTGGCCACGTCTGTTCTAACAGCACCTCAAAGGCTCTGCCAGACCCCTCCCTGTGAGGAAACACTTGGTGCTCCCACAGTCTGCAGTGTGAAAGGGAGAAGCAAAGTCACAGGGAGATGATGTGAGAACAAATTTGTCACTTTCTGGGTGATTTCTGCTTACTATCACAGCAGCCAAGCCATGCTTGTTTGTCACTTACCCTCTTCATACCCAACCTAACTTTCTCCAGCAGCAAAAGTTATGGGCAGGTGAAACACTAATAGTTGACTTTGACTACTACAGGTTGAGGCCTGGGGGAAAAAATTATCTGGGCACCTCCATGCAAATTTTGTGTTTCTGAATTAGAATAGAGAAAAGAGATTGGAGATAAGAGACTAGACCAGACCAGGCTAGAATAGAATATTTCATTTGAAAGGGACCTACAACCATCATATCTTCCAACTCCCTGACCCCTTCAGGGATGACCCAATGTTAATGTTGTATTAAAAACACAGTATTCCAAATGCCTCTGGAACACTGACAGGCTTGGGGCATTGAACACCTCTACAAGAAGCCTGTTCTAAAGTTTGCCCCCCGCTCTTGGTAAAAAAATGCTTCCTCATGTCAAGTCTGAACCTCCCCTGACGCAGCTCTGAGTCATTTCCATGTGTCCTGCCATGAATCCCAGGGAGAAGAGGTCAGCACTTTCCTCTCCACTTCCCCCAGATGACGGCCAGTTTGTGAAGTTCCACATGGCCACAGCATTTTCTACCAAAATGCTTTCTTTGAGCAGGAGTGTCAGGATGCTTCCAATACTTACTACATCTTTACTTCAGGACCAAGGTGGAGTGAGAGAAGACACGTGGAAGTATCAGCAGAGGAGAAGAGACAGGGATGGTGAAGCTGGGAAGAAGCAGATGTGGACCAGAGGTCTGTGCTCAAATGTCACCTCTCTGCTTGTATCCTGTGCCCTCATGTTCTTCTAACACCCCACAGCCACATCACCAGGAAGGCTTTGGTAGGGAAATGTCATGTTCCAAGCTCTATCCTCTCTGCAGTAGCTTGGAGGGAAGGTATAATGGTGGTTGCATGGGTTGGGTTCTGCTGGTTTTTACCCCAGGTTGCACAGGTGTAGAAAGTGCAGTGCCATCAGCCCACACTGTCTTCTGCTCCATACAGGGATTTTTCATGTTTAGGTAGGAGAGCTCCATTTTTTGGGAGGACATGTTTTTCATGACCTTTCAAATAAAATGAGGTATGAAAAATCCAAACAGAAACGCCTAAACAAAACCAAAAAAAAAAAAAACCACAAAAAGAGACAATTTGAAAAAAGAAGAAGAAGAAAGGAAAAGAAAGGAACTAAACTGAACACAGGTTCCTTCAAAAAAGGGTTGGTCTCTTCAAAGCAGATGGGATGCCATCAGGGCGACCTATGCTCGGCCCCTCTACTTTGTCCAACCTCTCTCCTGTCTAAACCACAAATAACTCTTATCACCAAGGAACCAGAGACTTGTGGCCACATCAACATGTTACATCTTTTTTCTGCTCAACTTTTTGCACTGTTTTATCAGGCTCCACAGAAAAATTCCCCCTCTTCTCTGTAGCCCATCCCTCTGTGCAGTTTTTGCAGAGCAGGTCAAGCAAGCTTAGGAAAGTTCCTGAACATCACTAGTGTGCCATTTTTTATCTGCTTTCAGCCTTTTCTGCCTCTCTTATTCCCCTTTCACCCCATCTGTAAAGAAGAGAGAGGAGCATAACAAACCATGTGAAGAAGTTCACTGAAACACTGAGTTTTTACTTGCTAACTTTTCAAGCCGCAATGGGTGATTCTTGGTATTTTAGTCTGTTCTTTCTAATCAATGTAATATTACCCAAAATGCACAGAAACATACTTTAAAAACAAAAGTGTATAAATCAGCAAGGTCCTCCAGAAACAAATGAAACCCAGTCAACCAAGAACAAACTGATTGGAGCTGTGCCTGAGTGCTACATCTCCTTGATGGAAATCACTAGACCTTGCATGTCAAGGGATTTGTCAATTGCTGCTTGAGTGCTGTCATAACTCAAGGAGGATGCTGAAAATCTGACAGCTCCTGGTTTTTCAAGGGAGCTCAAGGATTTGGTGTTCCTGCCTCCAACGAAAGGAAGGAAACCAAGAGAAAGCTGGAAAGCTTAGCACTGAAAAACCTCTATCTTGACATTTCAAACATAAATGCTGAAAAGAGAGGTGTGGTATTGTGAAAGAATCTGTGATTAAAGTTGAGGTCATTTTAAGTGCTTGCATGCACTAAAGGACTTCCCATGTCATTTGAATCTTTGAGAAGTCCAGGGTTCATTGATTCCATTAAAATATAAAGGATATGCAAGCAATCACTGCTCAGTGTGTAGATATCCATCTCTTTTCAAAACAAGTGCTATAAATTGACTAAAAAAAAGTATTGCAGAGCATTCTTTGCTTCTTCCTCAAATGGGCACATGAGCAAATACAAAAGAACATTTTGCATCTCATGGGAGTGACAATTTTACCAGGTTACAGTATGAGAATCTTGAGCATCTCAAAAGTAATAAATATATAAAAAATTACTTAGATGCAGTTTCCATACACTGGTTTTCTATTCTTTGACATTTCTGACACAGCTGCAGTTTAGGAGTTACTGTCGTGGTTGGGTACAAGGAAGGATGTTCATGGATTTGTTTTTCACATGTGACCTGTTTTCTGGGATGTTATCCCAAATGATTAAGAAGTCTCTGTAAGTTTGGTATTTCAGCACCTTAACTTCTTCAGTGTAACGCCCTCAATACTGTGAGTATCCAAATGAATTATTGCTAAACACTGCACAAAGCATACCGCAGACCAAATGGCCTTCCCTGCCACTCACTCTTGTGTCTAAGTAATATAAAATTTCAACTGGTTTTACATTAAATGATTTTTGAAGTAGGAAAAAATTGAGTAAGAGAGTGAATGGCACTGGGAAACGGGGAGACAGACACACCAGGATTTAGAAGAACTTACAGCTTGACATAAAAGGCTAGTGGGAGAGGGGACAGGTGATTTCCAGCCCTCTTCTTTTGCAACATACTCCAATTGAGACACAGATAAACACATGAGTCTGTTTAGATAAATAATATACTATCATTAGACTAAGCAGGAAGGAAAGTCAATAAAGCAGGAAACCAAATGGGATAGAATGAGTAAAGCAGACTAAGGGAAACTGAGGCAGGGTCACCCAGGTGTTTTGTCCAGACCTCTTGAAATAGAAAATTGTTCTATCCCCAATTTTGACCAAAGGAAAAAAAAAAAAAAAAACAAAAAAAAAAACCCAAAACAAAACTGGTCTTTTTTTCCATTTTTCAATCCTTCATCTTCACAAGAAATATTTTTTATTTCCATAAGTCTTTCATTACTATGTGATTACACTGCCAGTTTTTGACAGAGGTACCAGTGTCCTAAGAAAATAATTTTCAAGGCCCTCAGCTGATGGTGGTGAGATTCCTATGACACTGAGCATCTGGGGTTTTTTGACCTACAATCACCAGTAGAGTTAACAGCATAAGCATCATGCAGCTTGCAGCTCTGTTAATGGTAGAATTTGATGCCAGCTTTCATGACTTCAATCAGTTTCAGGATCAGTCAGCTGGCTGTGACTGCTCAGCTTTTAAAAATACAGAAGCAGTGAGCAAATAAAGCAAAATGATGGCCAAGTGGTTGTCCACAATGCCCAAACTCTCATTTCTCTGACTAAAAGCCATGTACCTGTTGCTGATATTCCCATTCCTAAACACTGAAATATGATGCTGTCAATAATATGGTCATGAAGTAGGAAAGAAGAGCAGCTCTTCATTCCAGAGCTCTGCTACTCTCTGTGATGCCAAATTTATACTGGCCACCTACAGCAACAACAGGAAAGCAGAACCTGGGGTTTATTTCATTTTTTGCTTCTTTGGACCTTGGTAAACACTTCTGCCAGAGAGATTCTGCTGGAGAAAACAGCCTGAGGGGAAAAAAAAAAAAAAACAACAAAAAAACAAACCAGCTCTGCATGGAACACAGAATCCAAGCCTGTGCTGGGTGTACATCCTCCAGTGACAGCAATTTTTGCTACCACAGTGATGTAACTGTGTCAGTGAAATGAAGATGCCTTTGATATCAATGGACATCAAGCTGGGTTTGGGAAGGCAAACGATCCAAGAGGATGAAATCTCTGGCCAATATGCCTGGGATTGAGTATGCAGTGCATTCCTCAGGTGTTGTCATGAAAATCCAATAGTTTCCAGCAAGCTACACAGCCCTTCAAAGACAAGTCTCTCCTTGGAAGAGTCACTTTCCAATTGTTAAAATGTCCATTGCAACTTGAGGCACACAAAATACCTTTTTCTAAACAAAGTTCAGAACTAGACCTATATACAAAAGTAAGCCTAAGTAGGCCAGGAAATACCCCAAACTATTAATCTGCACAGCTGGAATGAGAAGTGCTATGAGATGTGCAAATGTGTGAATGGATTTTAATGAAGAAAACATTTTGTATTGGAAAGAGCCCATTCGAATTAGACCATTTCACTAAATACAGTGACAGATATTCAAAGAAAATGGCTAATTTAAGGCATTTCCCAAGCTGAGTTTTACTGATTACTGTGTAATCAAGCTCATAACAGAGCTGCTTAAATGAATCAAAGAGTTATTAAACATTTCTTTTATTATTTCTACAGATATTCCAAATATCATTGAGCAATCTTTGCTTCCTGATCTAAAATGAAGCACACTTTGCTGGCACAAACACCTTTGTACTGGGTTTGACTGGAACAAAACTAATTTTCTTCAAAGTGGGTGATACGGGGTCTTGTTCTGCTGTACACAGGGATTGTAATACAGAGGCACAGAACTTGCACAGAGTCAAAAATCTTTTATGTTTCTCACACCTCCCCACCAGTGAGCAAGCTGAATCAGTGGCATCTTAATCATGGGGCTGTACCAGAGCACCTCAAACTGTGCGTGGCTTTGCCTATTGAACTGTCTTGATCTCAACCAACAAGTTTTCCCACTTTAACCCTTCCAATTCCCTCTCCCATCTCACTGGGAGTGAGCATGCAGCTGTGTGGGGCTGAGCTGCTGACTGGGGTTCAACCACAACAATTACCAAAAAGACCCTTCCTCACAGTGATATTGTTCCCATCATATTTCTTTTTCTTGGGGCAGAAAGACAAAGATTCTAAAAATTCCCAAACCTCTCAAAATTTGTTGAAATACTTACTTCTTTTCAAATTTTAGTTCTGATAGCAGTGTTTAGCCAAATATTCATAATCCAATGAAAAAAATGGCCTCTTTAACCCATCTTTAGATTTCTCCTGTCTTCATGGAGGTATGTGGTGTCAGATTTTAGCAATCTAGAATTCCAACCTGATACTGAGAAAGAAGTTCACCTGTCAGGCGCTTCCACAGTTTTGCAGTTCAAATAAATTCCTGTTTCTGCTTACAAATTCACTTCCTTGATCCCATTCACCCACTATGAGCTCTTGTAAAGTTCTCCCCTTGTAATATCTAGAATTTACCATGCTTTCACATCATCTTTCATCATCAATCTGCATTTTTGATGAACATTGTGTTTACATTCATTTTAGTTATGAAGAAACTGAAGCAAGGAAAAATGAAATTACTCTAGAAATAGCTAAATGAGAAAGAGAACTCCTAGTCCTAATCCAATCTACTGATCTACCTGTTGTACCCAGGATTCCTAGAGGACTGAGGAATTATGCTAAAGACTACATGGACCAAGTTTACAGAGGTTCAAAAGGCAAATTAACAGTAATAGGGAGAATAAATCCCACTCTCTTTGTGTTCTTTCACTATGAAGAGGCTTTTTTGCTTAAGAAACCTTTCAGCCACAAAGTACTGCAGACCTGGGAGGCCATCTCACTCTAAATATCTGTTCATTCTTTCATGCTTTTTGGAAGGTTTTGCTGGCTGCTGTCAGACATCAGGCTTTTTGTTTCAGAGTAGTGCTGCTATTTGTGTGCTACTCTAAGTTCTTTTGTGGGGAAGTGCAGTAATCTATTCTCAACATCAAAGCAAATTAGTGCATCATCTTCCTGCCCTGCATAGGGATGACTACACACAAACATGCACCCCATTATTTTCTTCTTGGAGAAAGGATCTTGTATGCCTTTCTATCAAGAAAAAAAAAAAAAAAGAGGCTGAACTTAATAAAAACATAAGCAGATTTTGGAGAGGCAATGTTAGGACATCCCTAGGAATGCTTCCATTTCATGTGGATTAAAGAGTCTGGATCCACAGGAGAGGACACACCAGCTCCTCAGCACACAGCTGGTGTTTTGTGCCTGGGACTCCCACCAGGTGTTTCCTGCAAAAACCTGGCCCTGGCCACTCGATCCCTTCCCCACAGACACAGGGGTGCTGCTGGGTGTCCCAAGGCCCTCTCTGCTGCAGGCTGAACCAGACACAGGCCCAGCCCTGCTGCAATGCCCTAGAGCAGGAATGTTGTGGAGACCGAGGTGGAAGCTTTGCTGCTGTGCCAGGACATCACTCTATTGCACGACTGAGGAGGCAATAAACTGCTCCTGCTAAATGCAAATCATTAATAGGGTATTAATTAATGCTTTGTATTTGCCATGGCCTACAGAGGATCACTAAGGTGAAAGATTATATTTTGGGTTTTGGTCTGGCTTTTTGTTCTGGTCTGTGGGGTTGGTTGGTAAGTAGGTTGGTTGGCTTTTTGTGTTGCTTTGGGGTGCATTTTTTTGGTTTGGTTTGTTTTTTTTTTCCCCTGTGGGATGACTCAGACTAATTTTCTGAGAACAGCTATTGAAGTGCAAGTAATTTTTTTAACTTTACAGATGAAGCTGTTTACTGTCGAGATACGGCGGAGGAATTGCTGCACACAATATGCGTGGATGACAAATCCCCAAGTTTATTGAAAACTCACACATATTTATATTGGTGTTAATGAAGCTTATACATATTGCAAAAGCTGAGCTCATTATTGGTTAAAGCACACTTAGATCAACCACACCTACTTCTATCTTCTAATGATTATTTTTCTTCTATGTTTGCATTCTTCTAGCTTCTCTACCTAGGATATCTTCATTTTCTGACAAGCGATTTTCTCCCCCGTATTCCCGTTTCAGCGAAGGTCACTATGACCTTTGTCAGTGATTGGACACTGGTTACATAATTCCCAGCTTGTTTCCCCTATCCTTATCCAACGGTATCACATCGAAGTGGCCTTTCTCAGCTAACCAATTATCCAAAAAGCTCTCTACAGTTTACAGGTATTTTCACTAGGAAAACTTCTGGAAACAAGGAAGGGAGTTTTGATGTGAGCTGCATGTGGGGTCTCTTCCTTCACACCATTTTTACTTTCTTTGCCTTCTTTCTCTACCTTTTTCTTCCCTCCTATCAGACCTGAGTAGTAATGGCATCACAAATGCAGCCACTTAGAGTTAAATGGGAAGGTGTTTGGTCCAGGTGTTCAGTGTGAGTCCATGACAAAGTTAGTCATGTTTGGTCAGGTTTTCCCTGTCAGTACAAAGAATAATTTTCATTCTATTCTATTCTATTCTATTCTATTCTATTCTATTCTATTCTATTCTATTCTATTCTATTCTATTCTATTCTATTCTATTCTATTCTATTCTATTCTATTCTATTCTATTCTATTCTTCCAACACAGAGCAGTCCCCAAAAAGAGGGGTATTTTTCTGAAGAACCTAATAGATTAAATACACTATTTAAGATAGACTAAATTTCTCACCATCAAAATCTATTTTGCTTGGTAATTAATTAACTGTCCCTAATTCAAATTTGTTTTGCCTTGGATGGTAAAAAGTGATTTCCTTGAGCTATTTCCTCTTATTTTCCCCTCTTGTCCTGTTAAGGAGGGGGAATCAGAGAGTGGCTGGATGAGCACTTGGCAGGCAAGTTAACAAGGTTAACCCTCCACAGAGCACTTCAGGAGCTCTGCATTTCTTTTTAAATATAAGAATATTGACCAATTGAATATCACACTGTATCAAGTGTGGTCATACAATTTGTCACCCACTTGTAAAAAAAGAGAAAATCATTTATATCATGATGTGCCTTGGGGTTAGTTTTTCTTTATGGCTTCAAAGTTCAGTGTCTTTCTAAAACTGATGTATAGCTGAGAAATGTCCTCCTTCAGGAGAAAGGGTTATACATATGGATATATAGATGAACATTATATATATATAAAAAATTCTTTTTGCTCCGGGTACCAGGTGAGCCCAAGACTGTGCCCAGATATGCTGCTCATGCTGAGATGTCTCACAGCTCAAGGCTGCTGAGGAAGCAGATGATGGGTGATATTAGCAAGCACCAGGGCCCAAAGTCACTCTCTGCTGCCTCCCGCTCTGCAGTTTCTGAGTTTGGAAAGGACAGTTTTGGCACAGTCAGGTGGTGGGCAGTCAAGTGTGATTCCCATGGAAGTTTGGTGCCTGTAGCTTCTTCTTTAAGAAAACATTCTCCAATATAAAAATTGTATCTTTTACTCTGAAGGTAGCTTTTGTGCTGAAACCACCAGCTCTGGTTCTGAGCGTGTCCAGAGGAGGGCAATGAGGCTGGTGAGGGGCTGGGAACAGAAGCCCTCTAAGGAACAACTGAGGGAGCTGGGGGTGCTCAGCTTGGAGAAAAGGAGACTCAGAGGTGACCTTTTCACTCTCTAGAACTTCCTGAAAGGTGGTTGCGGTCAGGTGAGGGTTGGTCTCCTTCTCCAGGCAGCAACTGACAGAACCCAAGGGCACAGGCTCAAGCTACATCAAGGGAAATACAGGTTGGATATTAGGAAAAGAAAGGGTGATAAAGTTCTGGATTAGTCTGCCCAGGGAGGTGGTGTCATCCCATGGTGGAGTCACCATGACTGGATGTGTTTAAAGCAAGACTGGATGTGGCACTCGGTGCCATGGTTTAGTTAAGGTGTTAAGGCATGGGCTGGAATCAATGATCTTTAAGGTCTCTTCCAACCTAGGGATTCTGTGATTCTGTGATTCTATGAAAAGAATTTCCTCTTTGGAATCCACTGTCACCTACCCATGAAACCTACATGTCATGCAGCCTTTATGAAAATAATCACAGGAGTTCTCTGAATGCATTTCAAGCCGGCACTTCCCTTCACTACTTGAGTGCTCATAGAATAAAATCTGCGCTTGTTTTACTTATGTCAGCTGGACTGCTTCAGAAGCTGCCTCTGAAATTGCTTGTTACAGATGATTTTCATATTGTGCTTTAAAAAAAAACTCCAAGAAAACCTAAACAAAATACTCATTATCTTTAAAATTTTCTGAGTCTCACTGTAGTCAGCTGTAGAGATATATTTTCAGGTTGTCTTTTGTCCAGTATTTAAGCCTTAGAGTGACTATTTTTAATTTAACATTATTAATAATTTGATACATCCTGTAGTTCTCAACAAAAAGCCATAATGTAAGACAGCACATGAGTACAAAATCAAACAGCATCTCATCTTAGCAAATGGATGGTTGCATTTACTCAAGTAGTTTCTGATTCCAAGGTCTTAATGTACTGACAGGAGAGATAAAATAATGTCCCAAGGGTATAAATAAATATAAATTCTTTCTTGCTAGGTATGCAAATGGTAAAACTCAGCCATGAGTTCTGTCTGTCTACAGTTCTTTTGATTTCCAAATTGTTTCCTTCCCCATTCAGTCCATCTTACAGCTGGGTGCAGACAGTGTCATACACGTCCTGAGGTTAAGACAACAGGAAGGAGGTACTCCTCATTTATGCAAAAAATTATGTTCTTTCTTTTCAAGTGGTCTGAAGGGGTCTGCCTGCAACTGTTGGCAGAAAACAAGTAATTATGCTCAGGACAGGTATTGTTTAAACTTCTCTTTAGGCCATGGTAAATTCTCATACCTCGATAGATGGAAAAGATAGATTTTAGATTCCAAAAGGGGCCAAAAGGTGAGAAATGCCTTGCAAAAATTTCAGTGAATTCAAGGTTTTGCTGAAAGTGATAAACAATCTGTTCAAGAGCACCCATCTGTGTTTCTTTGTTTAGTAAGGGAAGGATCCATGTCTTGTCGGGTGATCCAGAAAGCTGAAGTAACATCAATTTTTATTCTACATTATTACAGCAAAGTCACTGTGGATGCGACTGTAGAAGGATAATGAAAATTGTTGCTCTTTTTTACATGGCTGCTGTCCAGTCCCCTCAGCTGCTCCTGCAGGCAGAGTCAGTGTCACTAAAAGTATATTTACAATAACATCTTGTGGCAGCCTCTGGAGAAATTTATGCTGGATAAAGGTGGAAGAGAACTAGAGAAATAGAAGCAATAAACAAATACACAGTCTGACTCATTGTTTGATGATTTCTTCCCCAGAAACCAATACTCTTGAATGACTTTTGGAGGCAAAGTGATGCCTTTTGGCAGTAATCTCAGGGGTTTAATGGCACTGAAGGGTGTTAATTGTGTTGTGTGCCTTTAGCAAACTGAGATGCCAACATATTAAATAACAAAAAAAAAGAGTTTCTTCTGAACAAAGTTGCCGATTCCCAGATGGACACACCAAGAAGATAGCCCAATGTAAATTATTTAAAAAATACCATTATTTTCTGATTTTTTTTTTACTAGTATGAAGAAAATTAAACTCTAGGTAAAATTGTATAAGTAAATTATAGTACTAACTAGTTGAAAAACTAAGCCATATTAATCACAAAAAGAATTCAGGAAGTCTGGCTATGAAACATGAAACAGAAATTAAAAAGGTACTTTACTGCCAGTAGAAAATTTGAAGGATTTGGCATCTGAAAGTCAATATGCACTCAGGTATTGATGCATGAGACTCACAGACGTGGGCAAATGGCTTTTCAATCCTCAGAGAGCAGAATAAGATACATCTCTTTGTGTGAATATAAACCTGCCAACAGAAAAATCTAGAAATCCAGACTACAGGCAGGACAAAGATGGATGGTAAAAACAGAAAGGGAGGAAAAGCTCATGACATCTGACAGAAGAGTGGTACCTTAATCAAGAAGCAAACAAATCAGTCATTGAAGGACTGCCTTTGGCGTCCAGGGGTGACAGTAAATTTTGAAGAGATAAAAGGAGCTCTGACAGTGCTAGCAGAGACTGATCAAGGCTTTAGAAAGTTGAGTCAAAAAATCCAGAGCTCTTTAAAAAACTTATAGTTGTAGCATTTAGGGGCATGGTTTAATGGCAGGATTTGGAGTGCTGGGTTAACACTTGGACTGAATGATCCTAAGGGTCTCTTCCAACATAAATGATTTTGTGATTCCATTATTCTATAAAGAAAACATAATTACAGGCTTGATTTGAAAGGATGGATTGCATGTGGTGATTCTACCAAAACACCACCTGGGATGGATGCTCCATTCCTGCACTTACCCTATGCCCTTGTCAGAGGATGGCAGGATTACAGGGGCAGGCAAGGAAGCAGAAGTGTCTGAGGCCCAGTCCTTTCTGCTTTATCTGTTTCTGGGTCAAAGTACCCCGAGAGACTGTCCATGAGCCATGGTTATCAGAGCTGAGCTGCTGTTGCTAATGCAGCAGCCCTAAGCCAGAAATTTCTCAGCTTCTGAGGGCCTCACATTCAGCTTTTACAGCTTTGCTGCATGCAGAATACTTGCACATTGATAAAAAAATTAAGCACTGATGCACTCTAAAATCCACTGATATCAGCCACACAGGTATGTGAGTACCTGTCTGTATGGACTGGAATACCTGAGAGCTGGAAACTGTCTGGAAAATATCACCCCACGTGGCTCTCTACCCTAACAGGGGAAGGCAGAAGGGCAGATTTCATTTTTCGTTTTCTCTACTTTCTTGAGAGCACTGTGCATGTCTATTACAGTGTGCCTGAGCTTTTGTAATTATGGCAATAGTCTGAAAATTGAAAATAGAAAAGTACTGCTCTCCCTTACCATGCACTAATACCTGTTATTAACAAGGACCATAATCTTCTGAGTCCCTCAGGCAGAGATTTAAAAAACCTTGCAGTTTGCTAAAGAGCTTATCAGAGGTAATTAAAGCCTGGCTGAGCATGCTTGCTTTTGAGAGACCCAGAAGGGCTTGCTCCATTTTTATGAAACAGAGTTGCTGCCTCAGCACAAATCCCCTCCTGATCAATGGCTTCTGAGACAAATCTATTAAACAGCCCTTCTCGGAATGGTGGACACAGCATCTCTTGAAATGTCGGACCACTGCAATTTCCTGTTAATTTTATAAAAGATACTTTGTGAATATGCAGGGAGGAGATGAAAACAGGAGGTAGAGCTGTTCATAATTAAAAGGAAAACTGACCAAGGGGAACTGTCAGGCAGAAACTGATCAGCATCCTTGGCTTTTTAAAGATTGCTTTGCAGTATTTCAATTGCAGAGATAATTTTGCAGCGTGGGAAAAGGAGGATATTAATGAGTCTTATAAACCATTCATGTTTGCAGTAGTTGTTTTCCTTTTTATCGACTGTGGGTGTCACCCTTCCTTGAAAACCAAGCAGGTTGCAGCTTACCTCTGAGATTTCAGTGCCTGCTGCTGTCTATCATGCCTTCTCAATGTCTTGTCTAACTCATGACAGATTAAGCTGCCAATACCACCTGGAAAACTTGGCAGCTTCATCCCTGGGTTTACTCATACTGGAATCTCCTTGTGCAATGGTGCTCTGCATCCAGCACCATCAAGTCTCATCTCTTTTGGTGCTGCCACACTCGTGTAGTCCCTGCAGTATTTCTCATAATGTCACAATTTATCTCCAGACAGGGAGATAATGCCAGAAATCATTGCAGCACTGGAGTTATCTCAGGCTGCTTTACCACACTGATGCTTTGCAAGTATTTTTAGCATGGAGTAAAAGGAAGACAGACAACGCTTTCCCCCACTGTTAGCCTGAAATGTGTCATCCAGGGAGAACAGAGGAGAGCTTGGATACTGATGGTTAGTGCTGAACACAACAACAGTCACATCCAAAATTTCCAGGTGTTTCATTTGTGTGCCAGTAGGATTATTTTTTTTAATATGACTGCACTAAGGTAACAAAGTCATAAACCATCTGTATTTAATTAATTCAGCAATAAATAAACATACAGGACTTGGAAGATCTAAGTGGTATAATTGCTCAGCTCCTGTGAAGGGTGAGTAATTAATTTTGCTATAATTATTATCAAACCACAGTGAGCAGAGAGATTGTTTTTTCTCCTTTGAATTGCCTCCTTCCCTCCAACTCTGTATTTCAATGAAGGTCTTTTATTGTTTAATGTATCTGTCATCATCTGGTGTCAAGATAACATCAGGCAGATGCAAGCACTCATTTTATTATTGTATTATTTTCCTTTTGTTTGCCTTAGGAAAGATGTTTTAATTGCTAAGGATAAGGACAAATCCACAGATCTAGAAGCTGAAGGGGAATGAAAGCAATGTCAATATTTGCATGACTGAGAAGACAATCTGTCTCTTCATATAGTTCTATAACTCTTTATCATTAGTCACTGGAAAAATCTGACAACAGTAAATGAAGATGGTGCCAGGGGAGAGGGGGAGGATTCTGGAGGACTACACAACCTCTGCTGAGGGGATTCAGAAGAGCTAACAGCAGGGAAGGTGTAAACCAAGCGCCAAACATTAATCTTATTGCTGCTAGCTCCACTTCTCATTTCTGAGGATAGGAGAGTTCTGGGTCACACTTCTGAATGCCGTGGACACTCTGATGATGCCTGAACCCTGCAGCCCCTGCTTTGGAGGGAAAAGGCCAGACCCAAAACTGAGATAAAAAGAAAATAGATTTTAACAATGGATGGATAAGTCAGGACACACTATGTAGGTCCTGGTACATCAGTCAACCAAAGGTCCTGTCTAGATGGCTCTGCCATGGCTGAGGATTGCTCAGCACTTGGAGAGCACTATACCAGGCAGGAATGGGGAAAGTGAGGGAAAAACCAGGCCCTTGACCTTGAAAAACCAGGCCCTTGAAAAACCAGGCCCTTGACCTTGAAAAACTTCTTGCCAGAAGATTGGGATGAAGACATGGCTCTGAAAGGGTGGCTTGAATTGAACACAGAATCACACAAAATTGCAGTTATTGGAAAGCACCTCTGGAGGTCATCGAGTCCAAAGTCCTGTGCAGACACTGGCTGACTAAAGCAGGTTACCCAGAACACATCCAGTCACAGCTTGAATGCCTCCAAGGATGGAGGCTCCACAAACTCTCTGGCACTGCTCTAGTGTTTAACCAATTGCCTAATAAAACACGTTTCCCCTTCTGTTTAAATGGATTTTCTTGTACTTTGTTTTGTGCTTGTTGACTCTTACCCTTCACCACAGAATGTGAGAGCAACTTCTTTACTCCCTCTCATCAGGTATTTATACATACACATGGATAACATTCCCCCTCAGTCTTTTCCCCAGATTCCTCTGGAATCAACCAAGGAGAGACCAGACACCACCAGCAATGCTCAGAAATTCCTCAGAACAGTTCAGAAAGTTGCACTTTTGAAAGGATCTGAAACTGTATCTACATGCTTAGGTTTCCTTATTCTTTAAGTTATTTTTGTGAATAATGTGCATTATCTACATCCCAGAATAGTACTGTGCCTAATTTCAGTGACATAAAAGGGACTTCTTTAAAAAATACTTTTGTATTTTTTTCTCTCCTCATTTGCCTTTCTTCACTGTGTGATGACAAAGTAAGAGACAAAGCACACACTAAGCACAGGTCATCAGGTCTGACAGATTTCAGTTTTGTTTAAAGATACGACTGTCAAAATGCTGTGAAACATAATTAAACCATGTAGGTTTATCCTCAGTATTTCCTTTGAAAACACGTAAATTTGACTTATTATCATCATTTGGCTTCTGGATACCAAATAACAAAGGAAATGTATTTGGACAAATACAGAAAAAATAGTTAATATGGAAATCAGCTTGTCCCAAGTGGGAAAATGTCTCATTTGCATTCAGATTCTGTTTCTGCTGCCTCTTCCTTTGTTTCCAAAGTGACAAATGGTCTTTCCCTCCTCCCCAGCCCTTTCAGAATCTCATTAAAAGGTGCAGAAATGAGGCTTGAACAGCCCCATGACCTTCTTTCCTTTAGGGGTCACATGCAGAACACAATTCAATCTGGCCCACTGGCATATTTTATCAAGGATTTTTTTTCATCAGGAGGGGGTAGAATAGTACAGAGTGACCCAAAACCCTGGTGGTACAATACACATAGCGACACACATGCCATTACTCACAGCAATATATTCCGATGGCACACAGATTGCCATATAATGCGATTTTCCCTCAATGAAAGGGAGTTTGAACAATAAATGGCTCTATCACAGGCATGAGTTGCACATATTGCATTTTGAGAAATGAGGTTTCTCACTGATTTAACATTCTTATTTGCTGCACGGTCTTTTTAATAACGGGAGACTGGTTTGTTTATTTCCAGCTTACTTTAGTCCTGTTTTAATGTGAAAAGCACAGGGAAGAGCAACATGGTATTTAAGTGATCAGTACTTCTGAGAAATACTTGTATCTTATAGCAGTCATGGAATTTACAGCTGAGATGCAGTGAATTTCACGGCTAGCAAGAAATGGATGAGAGCCAGCATTACTATTAAACATAAGGATCCCTTCAATATCTGTCACTGGAGCAGAAACCTAAACAAAAATGGAGCTGTTCCAAAAATTGTTTTCACAAGCCTAACAAATGTTCATCCCACTTTTCATTTGGGAAACATCTTGGAATTTTTTGGTGGCAGACATGCATCAATATTAAGGCTTGAAATAGCATTTTGTGCACTTATGCCTTAAATATTTCAGCAATTCCATTATGGGCTCCTTCAGAGAAATAAACCAACAGCTGGTCCCTTTTACGTAAATGAAAAACTAACATGAAAAAATTGTCATAGCCAGTTATTGCTGCTCAGAGTGAAAAAAAAAACCAAACTCCACTAGATAACGTGATATTGACTTGACGTAATATCATATTAAGACCTTCCTTCTAGAATCTTTTGTTTTTTCTTCTCCTACAGGAAGACCTGTGTCCTTTGCATGTGTGGTTGGTGAACAGAAATAATGAACATTAGCTCGTACCTGCACTACTCTGACAGTGTACACCAGCTATGAAATCTTATGTTTTTGGAGAAAGCTACTTAAAATTATAACAGTATTCTCCAAGTCTTAGAATAATTTGTCATCCATTTAGAGACCTGCAATAAATGGTGAAAAGCCATTAGTAATGCTTCTAATAATCACTAATAATCAGCAATTTGCTGATATACACAGCCCAAGTTCAACTTGGCATGTAATATCCATTTGTCTGTCTCACTCACCCCTGAGACTTCACTGCACTTGCCCAAATGTATCTTGTTCATATTTCTTCTGGAAATGAAGCTCTTGGATGGGGGAAAATGGGCATTTCATCAGTTCCAGCTAGGAAGCTGTTTGCATGCCCCACGTACAACACATTTTGTGCCACAACCAGTTATTTTTCACACTAGCTACATCCTGAAGTCAGAGATGAGTCTGTGTTTGGCACAGGACATCTGCAGCAGAGCTCTTCCAGGGTAAGAGACAGCCCCTGAGGCAAAATGAAAGTGTCTTAAGAGTGAATGAGTGTGTGTGTGTGTGTGTGTGTGTGTGTGTGTGTGTGTGTGTGTGTACATGAATATGAGTGTGGGCATTGGGAGGTTTGGCATGGCTGCACCACTGACGACACAGAACTGTGGAGTCCAGGTTATTCCAGGTTATTCCAGGCCACCTACAAGCACATCAGCTTCCAGCAATTATCTTGGATTGCAGAAGTTAGGCCATGGATACTAGTGAGGAGCACGCCCAAAAACACCCCTGTACCAGCTCTTTAGGGGCTGCTGTGAGCAAGTGTTTTAAGGTCACTTAAAGAATCACCAGCAAAAGTATTTGCTAAAGAAGATTTATTACAGAAGTAAAAGCATGACAAAGTGTGTTGGCAAGGTTCACTCTACTTACTAAATGGTTAAAGCAGAGAGAAAAAGCAAACAAAAATATTAAACCAATTTAAAACTACTTATGTGAAGGCTGGCAAGAGGCAGGGGTGAGAGGGGAGGGGGTAATGCCTAAAGTTTTAGCTTTCATATTTTCCTTGATTCTCAGGCTGGAAAAGGATTGTTTTGTCTAACTACACCTGAGAATCAAGGAGACTGTTGCAGCTTCAGGGACAAAAAGGCAAATTGAAGAGAGCAAACCAGGAGGATGGGACTTCATAACCTGAAGCTGTAATTGGACAATGAACCCCAATATGTAAAGGCAGCAAAACTTATAAAAGTGTGAAAACTCGTGACTGGTCATTCATCTTGGATGAAGCCTCAGCCAGGCTCTTGTACTGCCCACGGTGTATCATTGAAGGCCTTTTAATAAACACCTACTTTATTCTTTAACTCTATCCAGCCTCTCTTCCAGGTGGCTTCTTTAGGCATCAGTGGGAGGACAGGAGAGGGTGTGTTGAAAGGAGTGGGAAAAGAAGGGGATAGGAAGAAGTAAGGATGAAGAGAAATGTGCAATCCCCTTGTGTTGGGTCACAAGGTTCAGAGTTTATCCCCATGTTAAACTGGGCCCAGACTGGGCCTACAGTTTATGCCAAACACCTAGCAGTACTTAACCTTAACATCACTTAAACCTAATAGCACTTAAACTTAAAACACCTAAACTTAAAATACTTAAACTTAATAGAACTTAACATCACTTAAACTTAATTTCACTTAAACTTAACAGAACATAACCTTAGCAGAACTTAAGTTTAACAGACCCTAGCCTTAACAAAACCTAACCTTAACAGAACTTCAACAGAATTTACATGTAACATCACTTAAATTTAACAGAACCTAACCTTAACAGAACTCAACCGACTTTAAATTCTACATAACTTAAACCTAATAAAATTTAAACTTCACAGAACCTAACATCACTTAAACTTAATAACACTTAAACTTAACAGAAATTAAACTTAACAGCACTTAAACCTAACAGGACATAAACTTAACAACACTTAACCTTAACAGTATTTAACATTTAATGGCACTTAATAGATAATTTAACTTAAACTACCTAGCAATGGATAGGATTTACTATAGAAATAGAACGTAAGTTAAAGTTTACTATAACTTACTTACAGGCCTAACTCTAAAATACTAAGCTAGAACAACCTTCCTTGTGTATTTGCTCCAGCATTTTCACACTTGCATGCACACAAACATAAGGGGTTTGTTCAAGGTATACCTGTGAAAAAATCCCTTTGAATTCAGTGCAGTAGTCACTTTGCATGCCTTTGCATCTTTTCAGTGGGCTCAAGGTTGAACCTTGAGGAGTGGGGTGTGAGCTCAGAAATCATCATTGTTGTTTGGAGCTTGTCCTCCAAATTTGGCAAGCTTGAGTGTTCTCTAGCTCTGAGAGGCCCCAGTCAGAGGGAGGTGCTGATCACAGCCCCTGTGGTGCAGCCCCTGAGGAGAGCTCAAAGAGTCTCACTTTGGACCACTGTTTATAATGTCACAAGAGAGGGGGCTTTAGTCATAGCAGTTTTCCATCCTGACCTCAATTCAGGCCAGTGGCTTTCTTTGAAAACTCAATAATAAAAATGTTGTCCCACATGTTTGGTTTTGTTTGGTTTTTTTCCAGGCAAGAAAAATAAGTTTCCAAGGCTGTTGGTTAAAAAGCTGGAGCTCATTAGACAGCAGCAGTTCCTGGAAACTGACAGATTGGCAGTCTGGTCACCTCTTGCCTCTGTGCCTATAAACAAAAATGTAACATGCTCCAATTTTAAGTTGATGGAAATTCTTGATCAGCTTACCTAAATAACATGTTTTTTAAAGATTGTTTTGAACATGATAAAACACTATTATAGGTGAGGAGGTCTGTGCCATAGCAGTACATGTCTAGCTAGTATACACACTCTAATATATAGAACTATATTCAACAATAAGAATAATACAACATAAATCACAAAAATTACAATAAAGTGCAACATTATGTCTAGAATTCCTGTTGCAGTCGATGACCACCCAAAACCAAATGTCCCACTAGTGATGTTCTCCAATTTTCATCGCTCTTTCTGAGATAATTTCTGTGCTATGCATCTTTTCTGTACTGTGGTGAATGGTGATTAGGGTCCTGTGTCCATTGCTCCGGATGCATTCTAGCAGTTGACACAGGTCATCTTGCTGCAGAGATTTTTTCACTAGTGCATGGTTCATCCCAAAGGGGTTGGGCAGTAAATCTCAACAGTATGTGCAGGTAGATTGCAGTAATTCCTGTGTTGTGACAGGAGCTGGATAATTAAAGTCACATCTCCTGATAGTGGGTGCTTATTTCTATAAGACTAATGAGCATTTGTCAGATCACAGTCCAACTATATAGAGTCCACCTATATAGTTACAAAGGCATATTTGACATTTCTGCAGTGGAAAAGAAGTTAATGTGGAAAAAATGATTAATCAGAGAAATTTTTGATGTACACACAAAGCCATGTGTTCAAACTGGATGAGTGAATATTTGCCTGCAAGGAGGTGAATAAATTGCAGGCAGTACCTAAAAGTACAAAACAGCATGGGTTCTCCTCATAGAACAGTTTCTTGCCAATATGGTGCAGAGACTCCCTCCCTTATACTCAGTTTACACAGAATGTTTCCAAGTAGGCAGTTTTTGCACTTTTTGCAAGTCAAGATGTTTGCATTTGGGCAGATGTGGAGTTATTTCAGCAAAACTAGTTACCACCAGTTTATCTGACAGAAGAAGAAGGCCACTGGGTCCAATATTAAAAGTGGCCAGCTACTAAAATTTAGAAAATATCTGTACAAATGTCTGCCTTCAGACTGCACTAATTCTGCTCCTTCTCATCCTGGCACCCTCCAAGGAGCCCTCTGCGATCTGTGGAGCCAAATGGAGGGTTTGCAGGGGCTGCTCTGGAAAGTCTATGAGTGCCTCTGGGACCTGGAGATGGAGAAGCAGGAGTGGGAAACTGTGGCAGCGGCAGGAGGGGCTCCAGAGGGAGCAGCAGGGGCAGGAATGCCAGGGTAACAGTATTTGGGTGGGTTCCATGGAGTTGGACCTGTTGGAATTTCAGATGGAGCTGGAGCAGAGCAGGTGCAAGTCTACAGTTTTGGCAGATCAGAAGTGGTGGCTGAAGGTAGAGGAGCAGCGGTGGCGGGAGTATGGTAAGGCCAAAGGCTGGGAGTGGGTGCTGAGGGAGCAGCTGAAAATCATGATGGCCTGCCTGAGCATGATGAAAGAGCATCTGTGGGTTCATGTGGACCACGTGGCCAAGCTCTGGGACTTGGAAATATTCCAGAAAACCCTCCTGGAAGAGCAGAAAGAGTAGCGCTTCCACAAGCCAGGAGTTCAAGAAGAATATCCCTGTGTTCTGCTGCCAGTGGTTCCAAAGGAGTCAGGCTGGCAGCAGGGTCTGTAGCACCTGCACTTCACCCTCCAGGAGTCTGGGGCACTAGGGCTGAAGTGGCCCAAAGGTGTTCCACGTGGGTTGGGAGTGCAGCCCAGAGCTCCACTACAACTTCAGCTTCAACGTGTTCCCATCCAGAGCTTACCAAAGTATTCCAGAAGATTCATCTGCTCATCCAGGCAACCCTGGACAGACATGCACCTTCACCTAAGGCCAGATGTGAAGTTTTTTCCTCCACTTTCCTGGAAATCTACAACACACCACAGTGGGATATGATCTGGGAAACAGGAATTGTGGAATGCAGCTGGAAATCTAACAGCCTGGCCTGGGCAGCAACAAGCTCCATGTGCACTACATCATCTGGATGTCCATGATGCAGGAGGAGAAGGTGGTGGCTCTCCTGCAATGCACATGAGCCAGGCTTAACAACCACTCCATGTGCCAGCTGTGTGTCCTTGGGGAGCACTGATATCCCCCAGAACTGCTCCCTGACTCTGGTGCACCTGACAGGGTCAGAGAGCCTTGACAAAATAGCATCTGGTGAGAACTGGCTGCAGGAAACTCAGCCCATAAACTCTAGCCTCAGTGCCCTGAGGCCCATCATTGTTGCCTTCTGCAAAAAAAAAGGCACATTCTGCAAACTGATGGGGCTTCTACACTACACCCTATGGCTCAAACTTTGATATGGACTTGGTGATCCCTGGAAATGGAAAAAGAAGAGAGAGGGGGAGAGGGACAGAAGAATAGAGGGACAAATACAATCTATAAGCTGTCTCTAAGCATTGGGGGTAGTCTATAATTCTATACAATGTACAAACCTATTACCAAAATGAAAAGAAGAATGATCAACATCAAAAAGACAAGCAAAAGGTGCAACACTTTTTTAAAAATCCTCGCCACTGTTGGCGATGACTGAAATAAAACATCCCACCAGTGGTGTTCCCCCTCTATCTTCACTTGTTCCATCACTCAGTGGCTGCCTTTCACATTGTGATGAACAGAACCAGACTTCTGTCCTTTGTCTTGTGCTTGCTTCAACAGCTGTCTCAGGTTGTAATGTGGCAGCTTCTTTACCAACATGAGATTCACGTCAAGAGGAGCAGGCTGTTAGACAGGGAACAGGACATGGTCAGGTTTCAGCAAATGGTGAGAGGTAACTGGAGCTCAATAATTACAGCTGTGACCCTTAATTTCAACTAATTTATGAACACAAATGTTAGATTGATTACTTGTATCTACAAAAAGGTTGTCTACAAGTACAAAATAACAAGGGGTTCTCATTCAGGATGAATTCTCATCCATTCCATCAGGCCACACTCTGTTCCAGGGGATAGAATACACCTCCACTATGATTTAATCCTGGCACAATGATTGGCCATATGGTATATACCAAAGGATTGTCTATGACTAAAACAAAACCCAGGACTTTAATATTAGTGAGGTCTAAAGTGAAATTGACTAGTTACCACCAACAGAGGAATTTCCTTCTAAATTTAGCTGGGTTATTCCAGGTTACCTTTTGAATTTCAGAGGAAAAATTGTTTTGAACTCCTTTATAATTGCTGCCACAATAAATTGCACCCACAGCTTATAAACAACAACAGTGTAGAAGGTACTATGGGTACCAAACTGCTTAGCATAAATAAAACAACTGAGGGTCTCCCCTCTGTGGGTTGAGCTTGCTTATGCCTGTTCATGTGTGAGGCAAATTTGGTTCATGCTGACAATAATGACACCTGCAAGGAGGATAAGCTGTCCTTCAATGCTTAGCCTGATCTTCAGTACGGATGTGCCGACATCAGTCCTAGAATACTAGCCTCAGCCAAGTTTGTTTAATAGCTTGGACAAAGGGCACAAGTCCCTTTCCCCACTCAGAATATGTTTTGTCTCTTTAAAACCAGTTGAAATGAATAGTAAAGATTTCTTTGATCCATCAGGACCAGTTTGGCCTTGACATCCCTCAGGTGGAATCTTGTCTTCTACTTCACAGAGTGCCTCCCGCACTGCTGCTCCTGCTTCCCTCACCTTTTCTGGGGCTCAGGGTGATTTCCTGCAATTAGAGTTGTCCTCCACAAGCAGGATGATCTTTGAATTTGAGTTATCAGTTCTGCAAAACAGCACAGCAGTGATTAAAGGCACAGTATTGGCATTCAATTTTCTGTAATAAACATGCAGGACACAACTGTCAGTTTGGCTTTTTAACCAGCCAAACAGGAGAGTTAGAAGGGGAGTGTGACTGAGTGGTCACTCCTTTCTCCAAATCTATTACAACCCTTTAAGTGTGCAAGCACCTGCTGGTTTTGTGCCTGTTAGATTGGCAATAATGAGTACCTCAGCTATTAGTGGCACCAAATCAGCCAGAACTTCAGAAATCCCAACTTGCTTCAAACAGCAAACATCCAGGACTGAGATACACCAGCAATCCTTGTATAAGAGTGCAGGCGCTGCGCAGAGCAAGCACACTGCAGTCTGAATTTCCAAAGTACCACTTTTGCCATCCAGCAAACACCAGGTTCCATAGTTCAGAACACTGAAACACAAATTTATATTGTGATCTTTTATTTCAAAGAAAGTAGTCAGCATATTTCTCACACAGGAGCAGTAAATTAAGCTTAGCAGTTTGGCAGATAACACTTGCTGTTTACTTTCGTGTTTTTAACTCTTTGCTGTCTGGGACAGAGACTCAGCTTCTTGACTGTGTTAATATTGAATGTAGAGCTCCTCTTTCTATTAGAAATTTTGTTACTTGTTAAGGAGAGCCAATTGTAATCTGCATGTCTGTGCCATTATTATGTATTCTTTGATAGATTTCCACTTGCTGGATTTCAATATCACTTGGTTTGTGGACATAATGTCCTGACAAAACAATCATCTGAATTGGAATCTGTAAAATGCCAGGTGAATTGGGAACTTGCTTAAGCATCACCTCTACCTTTTCTTCCAGTTTTTAGGGTTTTTATTCCTTTGTTCCTTCAATGGTTTCTGCAGCTGCTCAAATTTCAATAACAGTAATAATTCAGCTGCTTTCCTCCCCTCTATTTCCTCTCTCAGATCTTGTTTCTTTCTACTATGGTTATCCAAATTCCCTAATAATTATCTTTCCTTACACTCTGAGAAAGCAAGAAGAGTCCTAAAATCATCATTCTCAGTCATAAATTTGTCAGCTTGTGTTCTCAACCTATCTCCTGTCTCTGTCTCAGAAACCAGTAATGTCTTTAATACTTCATTTACTGTCAGTTTTATTTTTGGTGAGCCACCTTATATGTTTCGATCTGCTGTTCTCCTGTTCACTAATTAACGACAACAAGAAGTAATTTCCCAGCTCCTGATTAACAACACCAGCCTGTGGGGTCATAGGAATGATCATTCTCTTGGGACACTGTGGAGTTCTAATTCCTGTGTCATCCTGTTTATCCCACCTATGGCAAGGGAATGTGACTTTCCTTTTCCCCAGGCACTGTACTTCCTTCTCAAGAACAGCAGCAGATAATTCATTCAGAATTCCTGAGAAACTCCCTTCTCCCTTCCACACACGGCACATTCCATCGGACACTAGGACCCTGCTGCTCCTCTTTGGGAGATCCGGCTCCCTGCTGCAATCCCAATCTCCTGATTGCCGCTGCTGTAGCCAGCTGGCTCCTGAACTGTCTCCCACCCACATAAAGGGTTTTCCCTCCCTGATTCCCTTTTCCACTTTTCTGTGTGGTTAATGCTCACCTCAGATGGTCTTGTAGCTGTATCACAAAGTGTTTTTTCACATCTATCAAACCTCCGATCATGGGAAACATCATATTTGGGTTGGCAACCAGTGACACAGCTGAGGGTTGTCCCAGAACTGACCATCTGTTATTCATCAATTGCAAACCTGCTGCCTCCTGTGCACTCCATCACATGATCTGTAGCTGGGGTCTCTATCCCAACCTGGATCATCCCTCTCTAAAGGATCCAAACCCTCTTAGATAAGGACCACAGTTCTCTCTGGTCACCCACCATTAAAAACACTCCTGTCCCTCTCAGCCCTCTGCCTCAGACAACCTGGTTCAATCAATTCCATCACTTTCCAAGCGCTTTCAGATTCCTGTGAGAGTCTGCTATGCTTTTCCTGGAACTTTGCTATCTTGGCCACTATAAAGAGCACAATTTCAGTAACAATTGTCTGGTCATGACCATCACTAAAGGTTTCTAAATCCTGACATTCCCCCTATGAGATTTTCTCTCTCTCTCACACACCCTGAAGCTCTGCCTGAAGCCTGTGGATAATATGGCCATGTTCAGCAGTGAGGAATGCCTCTGCCTGCAGCCTGCTCTCCTTTCCAAAATCTTGCTCAGCAGCATGCAGCCCCTTCACTTGCATGTTGACATACCTGTATTTTTGGGCAGTTGTTAAAGGTGCTTCCAAAAGTGCACCCAAAATACTTCACCTTTCCCCTTCCATAACTGTTGTTCACTTAACACCACAATTATCTGTTTAAATTCAGCCTTGGGGTTATACCAATTTCCATTTGCCCTTTCTCTCAGCTTTAGCAAGACCAGAAGCAGTCAAACACTGACATTTCCTGGACAGTCTTGGCTTACAGTTGCTCCAATCTCTCCTGGCTGTTAACAACCACTTCCCTGCACTCTGTACCCATAAATCACAGGTGAAGTGGTAATATCCCACAGGCATCCCTTCGACAACAGCATAGCATCTGTGATGGCCCACCCTTAAGGGGAAGGAAGCCCCTCAGATTTGTAAATGCCCGTTGGTTAAAAGGCATAGCAAAAGTCAGAGGGTCCACAAACAATTACAAAGTTCTATTAGAAAATTTCACACCTGGCATGGAAATTGGTATGGTAGTCCCTGACCTACTACATAAGCACACTGCAGTGGGTTTTAGATAAAGGGGTAGAGTGAAAGGGAAGAGAGAAATTAAAGAAGGGGGGATGAATTAAAGTGAGCAAAAGAGAAAAAAAAGGAAAATGAAATAGGAAAAGAGACAGAGGAAAGGCAAAGGGAGAGAAAAAGAGAGAAAAAGAGACAGAAAATGACCTTACCAGCCCTGGTTCCAGCGCTGATCCAGATGATGGGACGTTGATCCTGGTTTCAGAGTCAATGCAGCTGTCTTGGTCTGGTTGATGAGATGTCCAGGGCTCCGAGGATGCTGCCTGGGCCTTTATAGGCAGGTTTCCCCACCCCAAATATGGGTTTCCCGCTTTCCATGTAAATTAGGTCTCATGCGCAGTCCATTCTTTCAGACCTTTCTGGAAATGGGTTGGAGGGCTCTGGGGGTCTTTGGTGGCCTTAATCCCACACTATAATCCATGCCCTCTTCCTGTCACTCATTTCTGCACTTGCGCTGTGCTGTGTTGTGGTTGTTTGTCACAGAAAAATGCCCTATCTCTGCTTGGCCCCCCTTCTGCAGACAAAACATCTTTCTCATGGCCGTGTTAATAACAACAATCCTTGGTTGTTCCCAACAATTCTTGTCTGTTATTTCCAGCAGACCTTGGTTTCCTCCACAGCCATCTGCTTATCGGTGTTTGAGACACACATATTACCCCCTTATCTTCAGGGAATTGAGAACTCAAAAAGATCTTACTTTGGACCCTTGTTTAGAGGGTCCCAAAAGAGAGTGGGCTTTAGCCATGGTACTTTTCTACCCTGCCTACAACTCAAGTTTCTTTGGAAGTTCAGTAACAGAAATATAATTCTGCTTAGGTTGTTATTCAGGAAAGAAAAATAAGTTTCCAAGGCTGTTTGTTAAAAAACAGGCCCCCCTTAGACACCTGTTAGCTCCTGGGAACAGAGAGTGTTTCTGATAAGCTCCAGAGAGGCTTAGTCTAGCTGCAGTTTGTCAAGGCCAAAGTTTAATGAGCGCTTCTCAGAGTGCAGCCACAGGAGGGGGAGAGAGATGCATCACCACAGTCCCTTCCATAACTATAGCTTCTCTGCATCTCTATAGACAATCTATATAGGCGCACAAACACTATGGAAAAATGGGTCTAGAAAAACAGCACATTGACACAGCTTGGGATTTTCCTTCCTGTTACATCCACTCTGTCTGTGTGGCCAAGAACCTAGGTTATTGGATAAAAACCAGCTTTATGGTCATGATACTTAATTAAAACAATCTTTAAAAACATTCAATTTATGACTTAGGCATACAGCAACTTTATATGGTAAATGCTGACACAAAGATAACTTCGGGTTAAGAGCCTGCAAAATCTCCTGATTTCGGTTCACAAAAAAAAATTAGCAGTAACGTGTTCCTGGACTTATTTCAGCATTAATTCTTTCCTTTCACATAACAATGAGGTGGAAAATACATGGTCTTATAATGTCCTCATTTTTTTTAAAAGTTCTCTGCTGAATGATAATAAATAATTTCCAGCCTTGTGATACAAAGGAACCTGAAACAAGGTCTCAAATCTCATAAGACTGCAGAGCTATCTTCACATAGGAATAGGTTCAGCAGCACAAGTAAAGGTGTTCTGGGAACAGGTGTAATTGACAACGTCAACACAGACACCCAGATGTAGTAGCACACATTTTCAAAATAATTTACATCCTACTGATGCTTTGATGTAAATGTATGATGACAAAATGACCAGAGCCTGGAGACCATTCTTCAACACGCTGCAATTCACCCACTGCAGGTTGAAGCATTTCCCCTTCTACCAATAAGAATATTGTAGAAGATGCCTTTCCTGCCATCCATATTGTTTTGTTAATATAAGGAAAAACAACCCCACCACCCCACCATCCCCCCCCCCCCCACCAAAAAAACATCAAAACCCCCAAAAATAAGTGCAACAGTATTCCTGAACTTGTGCAGTACTGCAGTTTTCATTTCAGTTAATGAGTTTCACACAAAAAATCAAAGCAATCATTCTTAATAAAAGGCCATCACATTTTATCAGCTGCTGGATTTGCGAAGGCAAATGTTTGTTGTTACCTAAAATTACTTTAAACATCAATAAGACAAAGTGAAGGGAGTGTGACTGCTGTGAATTACTGTGGATCACAGGGAACACAAATGCTCATATACACCTGGTGTTTTGTCTGCTGCATCACTTCCCAGCTTTGGCTTATAGGCACTTTATGTTTCCTTTGTAAGGACTTTTGTCTAAGGCAGACCAAAGACAAGGGGAATCCTGCTATCAGCTCCAATGGTAGCTGAATGAAATCTGATTTCAGTCAAGTGCAAGTAATTTGAGAGCAGACACCATATTGCAAGAGGATAAAATACCCATGCACGGACTTCAGCTTAACTGTGCAGCATCTGAGGGGAAACATTTGTTTGGTGTTGAACAGTGTAAGAATGATTTTCACTCGCTGCCTTCCAAAGAGCAAATTCAAATTCCTCCTCTTGCAGGACATGCAGAACCATGTCCCCCAAAAGGAGCAGAGTTTAATCTCAACAATTCTGCATTTTCCTGACGCTGGAACAACATGTCCTCTGCTGTGCAATGTGAGGAGCAGAGAGGAGGGGAACATTGTTTTTGCTGGACAGAGGGTTTTCAAATTTATCTATGATCTCACTGTTCTTTGGGACAGCACAAGCAGTGGGTAGATGGGTTCACCACTTTTCTGTGTTTTTCTGGTGTACATCCAAAAGATATTTCAAACTTCAAACTGTGTGTGAGCAAAACCACTTTTTAAAAACTTAAAATGCAGCAAAAGCTTCAAGCAGTTCTTGAAGCCTTCTGGTCTTCTAACCACAAATAAAATCAGCAAGCCACAAAACATAAACCCATGATAAATCATGCTTGATTTACTCCAGTACTCTGAAATACAGAAGGTATGCTTAAATTACTTTTCCTAGTATTTCAGTTCTAGGGAAAACTTTCATTTGTTTCTACTTGTGAGGGAACTAATTTTTGTGAGTAAAAGTTCAAGGTTTAACAGAACACAGGCAGATAGCCTGTTTTCCACCACACAAAGAGTTAAGGTTAAGTAAAATCAAACTTTTCCTTTGATAATTTTTTTCCTAAGTATTTAGAGATGCAAACTTAAGAAGAGAAAGAATAAAGCTGTTTTGGACAGTTGTGTGAGGATGAAGAACAAAGTCATTTTGCGTATGTGTAAGCATGAACATTTACTCAGGAGAAGCAGACTAGCTATGTTATACAAGTTAGACAGCTGAAAAGTTATCTGAACATTCCTGGGGTTGCTTTTGAAAATTTGTTTATCTCTTCCGTCTCTCTCCCCCCCTTTCTCCACCAAAAAAAAAAAAAAAATAGAAAGAAAGCAGAAAAAAAAAAAACCAACCAAAAAACCAAAAAAACAACAACAACAACAAAAAACCCCAAAAAAACCAAACCCCCCCCCACACTTTCTCTCTGAGATCAAGGCTTTTGCTGATGCCAGCTTGGAGCAGCTTCCTCCAGTGGTTGCGCAGGCTCTGGTACTCTGGTACTGACATGGTCTCTCTAACAGGCTGCCCCAGCCACTTGGCCCCTTGTTGGGAGGCAGAGGCAACTGAGAGGTGTTCTGGAACTTTCTTTCACTGAGTTTCCTTCCACAGGCAAAGCTTGTCACCTCCATTGTTAAAAGACAAAGTTTCTTGTTCATTTCTTTCACGTCTTTTGAGACAAGATGGGAAGACCCCCCCCCCCCCACCCTCAGACTGTTGGGGTATCTGCACCTTCCAGGCTGAAGAAATTTCTTGGGGGAGGCACAAGGCTGACAAAGCTGCTCTCATATTAAATATAAGTGGGAGATATTTTGTCCAAATGAAAATAAATAACAAAGGGAGTTCTTTGGTTTGTGCACACAAAACCACTAAAATAAGAAAAAAAAAAGGAAATCAGCACACCCATATGATATCTGTCAGCATCAGATTTTGTCGTTGTTCAAGTTAGTGGAATATTGCTTTTATCATGCTGATGGAGTTCAGAGGCAGCTGCCAGGCCTTAATCCAGGTTCATAAATTGTACCACTGTGGCCTCCAAGCACGCAAATGTTACACCCCTAAGATGGCATTTGATTTCTTACTCTCTGCTCTTCTAGTATAAATTAGAACATTTTTTCACATCTACTCTTCACCTGGCTAAAGAGCTGTTCAGGGTGTAGCACAGAGCATCTCACTGAGTGCAAGGCAATGCTCACTCCATCCTTTGCTCTCCTGCAGGCACACAGCCTTCACAGCTCTGTCTTAACCTTCCCCACGTGTACATTACCAAATCCTGAAGGAACCTCTGCCATGCCCAGGAATTTTTAAGTGCCTGCTTTGCCACTTTAGGAATAGTGGGAAAGGAACCATGAGGAGCAGGCTCTTCTTTCAAATGCCCAATATTCTGATGGTGCTCACGATTTTGAGCTGATGTCATTGTTTACTTCACCATCATTTCCTGTGCACATTCTGCCACCTGAAATGCCTGCTGAGGTGCCAGCCTTTCCCAGCAGTGCAGATCTGCCTTGTTAACACCTTTCACTTCAGGGTGAGAAACTGAAGATTTGAACCAGCTGAAGGGAAATTCATTGCTGTGGTGGTTGACCTTGGCACCCACCAAGGTGCTCCATTTCTCCTCCTACTCAGTGGGACAGGGTGAATAAAATATGAATAAAAACTCATGGATTTCTGATACTATGGCAGTTTAATAAAGCAGGCAGCACACGAAAGCAAAGGAAAACAAAAATATTTATTCTCTACTTCCCACCATCATGTGATAGCCAGCTGCTTTCTGAGAAGCAGGGCCTCAGAACATGTAATGGTTGTTCCAGAAGACAAATCCTTTAAAAATTAATGTGCCCTCCAGCTCCTCCTTTCTCTTGGCTTTTATTGCTGCACATGAAGTGACACAGTATGGAATATATCTTAGGTCAGCTTAATCAGGTGTCCTGGTGATGTCCCATTCCAACCCCTAGCCTAAGAGCCTCAGGGTGGGTGGATTGAAGATGGTGCTGTTCAAACAGAGCTTGGCAGCAGCCAAAAGCAGCTGTGTCACCATTCCCCTAGAAAAGCACAGCACCATGAGCATTGTTATGAGGCAATCAACCCCATCCCATCCATCTCTGAACCTACAGGACCTACTGAGAAGCTGGTTTGGTTTTTTCCATTTGCCCATTAGCAATTACATTTTTCATTATCTAGACACTGTTGCAGCTGTCACAAAGCAGAACACTCAACACTGGTTTTACTCAAAATCTGTAACTAACCCAGGGCAATGTGCACACAACTGAGTTACCTTGCTGGTTTTCCACAATTGCCCAGCAGTGTCAGGTGTACCTGGGCTGTGAGGGACCAAAAGGTGCTGAAAAAGATGGTGAATCACATGGCTAAAGCTCCAGTGAAAGAACTTAGGATTTTGGAGCATGGCAACATATATGAGGTCATGCTGCGTCCTACACAAGGAGTTTTAAAAGCTCTGTTCTGTCCCAGAGCTGTGAATGTGTTGCCCCAAGAAAGGCTCTTTCACCTGGTTTACAAGAGACCAATACACACATGGAGTGAAGGTATTTGATTTATTTACAGTCCTGTGCAGGAGGAGAGGCTGGGTGGCAAATCCACAAAGCCAGCACCAGCACCAAAACTTTTCACTATTTACTCATTTTTAGCAAAGAAAGGCATTAATGTTCATTGCAATCAATGACAGCCACCTTAGAAGTTGTAGAATGGGGAAAATATGTTGTAGTGTTGTTTTGGTTCTGCTGTTAACTTGGTAAATGGGATGAGATTTGTTTTATGCTGATGTTTTTAGGACATTGTATAGAGATCCAGGTATTAAGAAAAGGTGTAAATTTGGAACAGATTTGGTAACACTGTGTAGGCAGGTGGAGGAGAAAGAGGCAAGAGATTGTATCTTGCACAGAGGATGAATCAAAAGGATACAGATTAAAACAATGAACATATAGGAAATGAGAATTTTAGTCCTGTTGTGGGCTGGACTTAGGGACATATTCAGCCACTGATACCAGGCACTTGTATGACAAACAGTGGGGACAGAAGGCCTGCCAGTGTTTGCATCTGCCCCTTTTGATACTTCAGATTTGTTGGACTGGAAATGATCTGTTGGTTCATACTGAGAGAATGCTGAAGGAAAATATCAGCTTTGGAAGCTGTTGTACTGACTCATAATCCTAACTGGGGGGGCAGGGGGGACATGCAGTCTATATTGAATACATTTTACTGTGGGACAGATTGGTGTTAAAGAGGGTGAAAGAAGAGGTATGTGCAGGAAGTTTGGGGTCTGAAAGGTACACACACACATGGCCTAAATCCATGTGCTGTTTATAGGCAGGAAGTATAAATTAGAAAATGTAAATGCTATGATGCTGGAGAAATTTTTACAACTACAGGGGTCTTGGAAAAAGAAATCAGAGAATGCCCAGCAGATTCCCTAGTTACAGCAAAACCAGTGAATGGAACAGTAGTTTTTTGATTGACAGCAGAGGCACGCATTCAGAAAAAACCATCTGCAAGGGTTTGCTAAGTTAACAGCAGTGGTTGTTAGGGCAATGGGAAAAAAGAGTTTTACAGAAATTCTTATGACTCCTGGAAAGTGAATTATTAGAGATACTAAACTGACTCACAGGTTTCTGTATACCAGAATGTCCCTTCCCTTTGTTAAGACAGAATTTATAATGCAAATTAAATGCTCAAATAACTTCTTTTTGAAAAATCTGTACAGCTGCACATCTCACAAGAAAAGGCTAGAAAGACTCAAGTCTGTCTGCTAATGAGCCAGACCTCACAGGATCCTGATCATGATATCCTGGATGTGGTATTGAATGTTGCCTAGATGAATTTAATGTCAGTAAAGAAGTTCTCAGGAGTTTGGGCTGATAGAGGATTTAAGAGAAATAAACCAAGTAAGCATGGACAAATACTTATTTGACTGTTTCAGACTTAAAAGTTGCTTTCTTTTGTACTTCAAAGGATAAGCAGTGTTTGAGGTGGAAAAATCCAAAAAGATAAATAGAAGTGCAGTTGTGCTGGAGAGTAGCATCACAAAGATTATTTAAAAAGCCCCAATACAATCAAATAAAACCCAAAACAAGCTCTGTTCTGTTTAGTAATATATTTGAAACAGATTTGGAACAATGGTAAGGTAACATTAAAAGTGTAATTGTATTGCAATGTGTGGCTGAAAGAAGATCAATTGGCAGAAACACAGAGATGTTAAAAAAATATTTTCAGAAGTTTGGTGGACTGCTTTGTTTTGGGAGCAATGGGTTAAGAGCAGAAGACTATCAAGGAGGATTGTAAATCATTCAAGTGACCTTGCACCTGGGAATAATCCTTGATAACCCAGTGTGAACAACAGCCAGTGATCCTCTGGTGTGGGCTGAGCATAACAATATTTGTGTGTAAGCCTCTGCCCAGAGCTTGCTTTGGGAATCCCTCAGCTAAGTGAGAAAAACAGAAATAAATTTACTCTTTGTCTTTTAGCCATGGGTTTGTGGCTGTCCTGACTGCCTGTGCCAGCTCATATACTGTGAATCAATAAGGTCCCACGAAAATGATGGAAGAAGAAACTCAGATATTATGACAAGCAGTATCAAAAGACATGCTATAGAAGCAAAGATGCAGTTCCATGCAGCTATAATAACAAAGAAAGCCCCTATGGGAGAGGGTGAAAAGGGGAATAACTTCAAGGGAAATTGGTTTCTCTGATTTGCCTAAAAGCAGATACTATAAGTTAATTTATACTATAAGTTAACTTTTTCAGGATGGCCAGAGGAATTTCCTTGCAACACCAGTCAAGCCAGTGAGGTTGTTGAAATTTTACTGGGAGAAATAATTCCTAGATTTGGAATTCCAGAGGGTTTCTCTTCAGACAAAAGGCCTTATTTCACCACAGAGATGCGGGAACTGTCTGAGCTCCTTCAGTTTAAGTGGGATTTGCACATCCCTTGGAGACCACAATCTAGTGGAAAGGAAAAATGGATGAATCGTACTATCAGGAGAAACTGCAAAACTGTGTCAAGAAGCCCACATGAAGGGGGAAGATGTATTTCCTATTGCTTTAATAAGAATTTGAATCATCCCGTGTCCTTGGCAGGGGTGAGACCATTTGAAATTCTGAATGACAGATTGTATCCAGTCAACACTGTGGCGATAAAAGGTGATCAAATGCATGTGAAAGGTGATGATGTGTTGAGAAATTATCTGTTATCTCTCTTGTGGGTTTGGTCCTCTCTGTACAGGTATCTTAACCAGCAGACTTTCAACCAGGAGGTTGAAAGGCACAAGTTTATGTGTGAATGTGGAAAGATGGAACCTTATTTAAAAAAAAGTGAAAAGTTCCTTATGTAGTCTTATTGAAGACATATACAGCTGCAAAAGTAGAAGGAATTAATTCCTGGATTCATTACACTCAGGTAAAAAAGGACCCCAATATCTGAACAAAATAAGTGGATTTCACAAAAATATTAACTACAAGATCTGAAACTACAACTGACTGAAAATCTTAAATGAATTGTACTTGTGCTGAAGGAAGTGTTGGGAGCATTTAGATTGTCCACAGGAACTTATATTACTATTAATAAGCATTTATCAGTGTGGATTTTTTTTCTTGCTGAATAGATTTGGAAATTCTAGAATTTATAATACATTGTTGTTGCCCCAAGATAACACACAGAAATCTGGTTCTATAATTTATCCAATCATCT
This sequence comes from Molothrus ater, assembly GCF_012460135.2. Taxonomy (NCBI): domain Eukaryota; kingdom Metazoa; phylum Chordata; class Aves; order Passeriformes; family Icteridae; genus Molothrus; species Molothrus ater. The sequence continues at coordinate 64,226,079 of NC_050511.2, forward strand.
GGGGCAATGCATAGCTTTAGCAGTGTTAAACACAGTTACAGGCAACTCTGAAAATGGCCCTGTAAAAGGATGACACTTGTTATGGTTTTACTGAAATTTGGAACTAGTTGACATCCTGGTTCCCTGATCTGAATTTATGGGTCAAGAAATTTTTATCTCTGTTACTTAAAGATTTGGTGATGTTTGTTTGCATCTATGCAGTTACCCAGTGTATATTAATATGTTACTTGGGGATATTGGAATCAGAAGGCTGACACTAGTCTAAGAAATTGATTAGATGAATCTCAAAGAGAAATCATTGCAAAATGTGGTATATGTAAAAAATTTCTTAAGAAAGGATATATATTTGACCTCAGTGTACTTTCAAGCCTGATCAACAATTAAAGAGATTTAATCTATGGATCAGAAAGCAGCCAACAGAGATCTAAGTGATGGCCGGGCCTTGGAAAGGCAGGTGACTTCTTGGCTGAATTGCCTTGTTGAGATGCCGGGCATGACAGGCTTCAGAGACCTCAGACACAGGGCAGGTCAGCAAGGCTTGGGAAGAAGGATGCACCACTGATGGTGGACACAAAGAATGCAGAATTTATGGGCACAAGGACATTAGGCAGAACCTCCGAGAAAAGGAACAAACTGATAAAGCCAGCGCAGGAACTGTGCTGAATCAGCTCTGGCAGGGTAAAAGGCCATTCCAGCAGGGCCAGACCATGGCCACCCACTCAAGAACTAAAGACTGAAAAGACTGAGCATGCAGATGAATGAGCATGAGAAATGAGAGAATCATTAACCAACTGCAGGCAAAATACTAATTATGAAGAGAACTTGGTAACTTGTAGTGAATGATCCCTAATTACTTTGTTTACTACTAAAATATATAAATACATTAAAAAGTTGAAATGAAAAGTTCTGGTACTTATCATGCTGGCTTTGTGAATATTCCACTGAGACCCCCTTTAAATAATTGTGTAAATAGTTACTTCCACTCAGTGCATTGGTCACCCTCTTGAACACTGGGTATAAGAACCTGTTTGAAACAACAAAGGGATGACAATCATGAGTGGAAGTACAAGATTACCAGTGCTTGCAAATGTGGCTGTCCAGAGATGCAGTGGAGAAGCTTCCATGATGCAATAAAAATAATCTCTTTGGACCATCCTTCACCTCCACTTCCTTACCATCCTTGTCTGTCTCTCTCGTATGAAGTTGTGAGTGCCACCTAAGGCCACCCCTCACCAATCAAACCCGTTTCTAAAGACCATATGGCTGACATGACTGAAGTCTCTCACCCCATGTTCTTATTTCCACTGAGTTCTGAGCAGTCCAGCCTGCCCCTTCAAGAGTTTCTTCATAGGAAGGCAACATTCACTGTGAGGGAGGTGAGGTCCTGGCATAGGTTGCCCAGAGAAGCTGTGGCTGCCCCATTCCTGGAAGTGTCCAGTGCCAGTTTGGATGGGATTTTGAGCAACCTGGTCTGCTGGAAGGTGTCCCTGCCCATGGCAGGGCATGTTAGATGATCTTTACAGTCCCTTCCATCCCAAAACATCCTGTGATTCCATATAGTGTCTGTATGGAGAGTAGCAGAAGGAATAAGGAGACAATTGGCATAGGTGTTAACCCCAGTTGCTAAAATGGCTTTAAGAATGATGATTCATCTAAGAGTTAATTTATGGAAGTGGTAGGAAAAGCATGAGTGTGAGTGAACCTTCTCAGGTTTAAAATGTTCAGCTGGAGTCCCTCAATGAAAGTTTATCTCATATGAGCTCCAGGTTTTCCTTTTATAAAAAGATGCTTTTAGAATTGTCTCCCTTTTCCCAAATTACCAAGGAAGTTCATTTTTGTTTGAGTATTGATAATGCCAGGTTTAAAAATTGAAGTGACTAGCCCAGCTTAAGAAAAATAAACTTGATGTTTTGCCCAAACAAAGAACCTCAGCTCACTGGTCACTGCTGATGGACCAAACCACACTGTACATGTCAAGGAGAACCCTGAGGTTTGTTTCATGAATCCTTTCCTTTAGCCTGGTGAAAATGAGGGTGGTAAAACACTGGCACAGGTTGCCCAGAGAGTCAGTGGGACACACCATCCCTGGAAACAATCACAGTCAAGTTGGATGGGGCTTTAAGCAACACAATCTGGCTGGAGATGTCCCTGATCTTTGTAGGGGTTTTGGACTAGATGACTTTTAATTGTGTCTTCCAACCCGAAGTGGTCTATGGAAAGCAGATGTGGCAAACCACCCTCCCCATACACTCAGGGTTTACCCCCAGCTGCCAAGGTGATTTCATGAAAAGGCTCTGCCTTCCCTTAATGGAAGAATGACTAAAAGGGTTCCTGAGAATGCTCTTAGTGGCCTCCCATAAATCCTCACCAGCAAACTTAAAATTCTGCTGATGGAATGAGTTTGTACACTCTGCTTCCAAGCAATACTCAGAATAAAAGTAATTGACAAAGTAGTACCCCTGGGGGAGCACTTCATGTTAGTGCTGTGCTTTATCTCAATTATTTGTTTCTATTTTCATTTTTCTCATCTAGCTGCAGGGAAAACTCTAGTAGCATTGGATCATTTCTCTGTCCACACAGAAAGCAAACTTTCTAAACAAGCATGTCTGGTTAATTTAAATAGTTATTATGTTTCATTCCAAAATTTATTTTGTATTCACAATTTAAAAATTGATTATATTTATTAATAAAAATATTCCATCACATCAAGGCATATCTAGTACACGACAACAGAAATTCATGTATTCCTGCAGAAATATTCAGTTTGAAATAGAAGAGGAAAGCATTTTCCCTGGGAAATGTCAAAATTTTTAGAAGTTTTAGATCACATTTTCAAATCCTTGAAACATTTCAGGATTTCATTTTATTAACCTCAGCCATTTCAGAATAATTTGAGTTACTACTGCCTCTGCAGCCCCAATCTTCCTCAGCTAGGGATTCTGAGGAAAATAAGAAAATTTCACCTTAAATTGACAGCCTTCCCCCTTTTTTTCTCATACTTTTTTGCCTTTCATTCCTGGATTTTCTTTTTGCCATGGTCTGAGAAACTCTCTAGAGTAAATATCCTTCTGCCCAATTCTTCCACTGAAGATGATTGTGCCTGAATCCCTGGCGACTTTCTTTGAAGCTTTTCATTGCTGTTTCTCAGGGACCAGGAAACTCTTGGTGGCATAAATCATCTGCATATTACAGATTCCCAGACATCAGGGATGCTAATTTCCAGGAGACAGGAGGGGGGGAGGTCTTCCTTCATTTTTCAAAACCTTGCGGTAGAATATAGTTATTAATGGGTTTCTTTTCCCTTTCATATTGGAAGAAGCCTTTAAAGGAGCATGTTTTGCATTCAGATTAGCACAAGATCTGTCATTAACTGATATAGGGAGAGACTGCTTTTTCAATACATCTGCTGTGGCTATTATTTTTAATAATACACTATTATTTTTAATAATACACTCCTGCTGCTGTAAATTGGTTGTGATTTGTAACCACAATATTTTAAAACAGAGGGTGAAACATGGGATAGAGAGGTGCTAAAAAACACTAAGACATTGGTACCAACAGGAAATAAAATGTTCACCTTAAACAACAGGTTTGGTATTATAAAGGTAAAACAAACAGTATGTGAAAACATCACCAAATGAAGACTCAGTTAGAAACTAATTTATGTATGATGTGTGAGCAGGCAAGATGGGATACCTCCTGGATTTCACTTCCCTGAGAATCTGGACTTAGTGCCTGGTGACTGGAAATGGTGCTAAAATACCATTTATACCACTATCCATTCCCTTTTATTTCTGCCTAATTTGGAAGAAATCTGAAATTGGATCAGTTCAATATCTTAACCACTGGACACACCTGGGAAATACTTCAATAAAAAGCACATGGTATGATTTCAGGGATGCACTTTCTGGATGATCTTTCTGGATTTCATGAGATCCAAATGACTGATTCATCCAAGAGAGGATTCAGGACCACAAAACAACAACAGAATTTTCAGTCTTATTGGGGAAAGATTTTAAAACTGTTTGTTCAGTCACACCTGCCAGCAGTGACTTCTGATATACCATACCTGCATACAGTCTTATTTTCAGAATCACTCTGTTCAACTGGGAAAAGTCCAGCATTCCAGAACTCTGTTTTTCTTAGATAAATTTCACATTATTCTTTCTTCTAGGAAAAAATTTGCCACTGTATTGTGGCCAGACCTAAAAGATTTTTTTTTTTTGACAAAAAGGGATTTTGACAGCAGACCACACACAGCCATTTTACATGGAAACCTCCCCATCAAACCTCTGCTGCTTCATCCCTCTTAATGAATATTATACCAGATGGAATTCTATGTCCAGACTGGGTGAAACAAAGCACAGATCTGAATTTAGCAACTGATCTGAATTTAGCAACACTTCTTTAGTTCTAACTTACAGAAGCTTAGGCCTGTTTCTTTGTTTCACCTCTTTTTTTCCTTTTATTTTATCACATGTTCTTCAAGTAGTTGAATAGATACATTTTTAAAAAGCCTTCAGGGAAAAGTACAAATTTGTATGCTGACTTACATGATTCAGATGGGTATTGTGTTCTTAAATCAACTGTATGCTCACCAGGAATACATCACACTTCTCTTGACCATGCTGTGCAAGCTCTAATGATGATAAACATCTAGCCAGTTTTTCTATTTTCTTTTTTTCTGCTTCAGTCAATGGTTATTGAATCTGGCCAGTGACTGCCAGTACCACCAGGCATTTATTATAGCTTACTCTGTAAATACAGATGAGCAATGAACCACAACCCTGGATTCAATCACACCATAACACAGGAAAAGTCTAAATTTGATTCAAGCTTTGCCACATGAGTCCATATGAGCAGCAATAAATATATGTGATCTATCATGTCTGGCAAGGGAATTAAACAATATTTCTACACGCAAAGTTCTATGTCTCTGAGCTGGGGCCTAAAGAGAGTTCACCAGAGTTTTCCTTTTCTTGTGGAAAAAGCCAAACCAACCCAAAACCATGAAAAAAAATGAAAAAAGCACCTTCCTTGTCACAGAATGGGCGTGTTTGGGTAGGAACACTGGAGCCATCTATTCCTGCTCCAGCAGGGTCCCCTAGGGCATGTTGCTTGGAGTTGTGCTGGTATGGTACTTGCATCTTGTTTGCATTTACAGAAGTGATGAGCACACACTGCAGAGCCTGAGAGAGGTGCCAGAAGTTCATTACCTGGGTTACAAGGGACACAACGTCCCATATCTCTTTCTCTGACATATACAATCACAAAATTATAGCAACATGGAATGGTTTGGGTCAAAAGGGACCTTAAAGACCACCTAAATGCAAGCCCCTTGCCATGGGACACCTCCCACTGGAGAAGGTTGCTCAAAGCCTCATCCAACCTGACGTTGAATGGTGTTTGAGAGCAGGCACATCAGAGTTTTAATGAGTTCTGTCTGTCTTGCCAGCCTGTCCTGTCTGTCAGTGCCCTCGGAGGCTGTGGCTGCCCTGCGTGTGGCACTGGTGGTGTTGGGGGTGACAGCACGTGGATAAATGTCTCAGACACCTCCTAGCCCAGGTTCCCCCTGCTCCACAGAGTTTCCCTGTTGAAATGCTGCCAGCCCAGGCCACAAGTGGTCCATGCAGCTGGAGGATTGGCAGGGAGGATGGAGCTCTGGCCGTGAGGCTGTGACTGCCAGCAGCAGCCTCCAGGCCCAGCCACTTTCCATCTGCCAGGCAACAGCAATTCCTTGGGAAGCAACCCAGGGCCCCCGATGGAACATGTGGAAACTGCATTAAAACACGGAATGGAGGGAGTCAAGCTGGGGTTCTACAGAGCACTGAGCTGGATGTCCCCCACCCATTTGTCCTCTGCTGCATCTAGACTGCCTCTCTAGCCCAGCCCTGCACGTTTGAGTTTACCTCACTCTGTTGAGCACCTGCCTGTTCTCATGGGGCAGTTTCATTTGCTGTTAATACAATTCTCCAGCCTATTTGATTTTATTGGTTTTTGGGGTTTTTTTAAATACCTGCTTGGCTGAGCACTGCAGCATCCAGCAGTCAGAGCTCTGGCAGACTCAAGAGAGCTTTTGTTTTTTTCTGGTAGCTGAGGAGAAGGGAAGGGAGAGCAGAGCTGCAGCAGCAGCAGCTTTAGAGAAGGGGATCACAAAGGGTCTTCACTGACTCCCAGGCACTAGGTGAGATCACCAATTTTCAGTACCAGTTACTAAAAGCCTGTAGTACACCTTCAATGAATATAGTTACAGAGATGGTAAAAATAAGAAGGGGAGTTTTATTGGAATGATTTTCCATCCCTTTCAGAATTTAAAGCATCAGATACTCATGAGCTCAATGGTACAAGAAAAGTCTTTGGGAAAGAACAGTGCTACATGCAGGTTTCTCAGAGCTATATATGCTTTCCTCTTTAGGGCACATTCCCAAGATTTATCATGATGCTCCAGAGCTATAATAAAGGGATAAAAGAAAAAAACCCCAAACCCAATACAAAAAACCCCGCAACCCTTTCCCCCCAAAATAGCCAGAAAAAACAATTTTTTAAATCTGAAGAAGTGATAAAAACAATTTAAACGATGATTCAATGGTTTGTCTGTTTAGCATAGACATGAAAAATTTTTGCACAACATGATAATTTTTGCATAACAGCATGTATTTTAATTTAGTTCTCAAGTAGTGAACCACTGCATATTGCAGTCCAGCAGACATTCTAAAATAGTCCAAGCCAAATTTGAAATTTACAAGGGAAGGGAAGGGAAGGGAAGGGAAGGGAAGGGAAGGGAAGGGAAGGGAAGGGAAGGGAAGGGAAGGGAAGGGAAGGGAAGGGAAGGGAAGGGAAGGGAAGGGAAGGGAACCTTGGATTCTGCAATAAAACAAATAAAAATTTGTCTTTCAGTGAAACTGCAGTTGAGCACTGAGAGCTTATCAAGCTAAATACCAAATGGCAGAAATTAATTTAGACTATAAGAGCTTCTTAGAAACCTCATGAATCATTAGAAACTCAAGGATTCTTGTGAAACTCTTATTTTTCACGTATATTTAACTTGACTGATATTCTTTGTTAAAACCAAACTACAGAATTTAGTATTTCAAAATGCTGTGTTTCTCTTTTTAACACAACTCTTCTTGAAACCTTCATTTTACAGGGAAGCACATGGGGAAGTGTTCCCAGTACTTCCAGTGGCTGAATAACATACAGCATTGGATGTTATTCAGAGATTCTTATGTTACAACATTTAAAAATTTATTTTACATCTGTAGACGGTGTGTTAACATATGCATCCATATCCTGGAGGCTATTTCACAACATATTGCTGTGAATAAGCAATACCAGGAGAAACTCAGAGAAACTAAACTTCTGGGTTTGGGCTTAATCACTCAAACCAGGGCCAGTGGGGCTGCACTCCTGCCAAGGCCCTCCACAAGGCCTCTCTGTGCTCATTTCCCATGGAAAAGGAGGTCAATGTGGGAGCAGAGCTAGCAGACAAATGGTCCAAAGGCTGATGCTCACAAGCAGCACCCACAGGCTCCTCTGTCCAGAGTGGGTTGGGCTGCACAGAGGGGACTCCAGCAGTGACCTCCTGCATGAAGGCAGCCACACAGCCCACACCAGCCAGGGCCACCATGAGCATCATGGGTCCCTTCCTGGAGTGCTGTGTCCTGCTCTGGAGCTCTCAGAATTAGAAGAACATGGACCTGTTGGAGTGGGTCCAGAGGCCATGGAGATGATGCCAGGCTGGAGAATCTCTGCTGTGGAGACAGGCTGAGAGAAGTGGGGTTCTCCAGCCTGGAGAAGTGAGGGCTCCAGGGAGAGCTCACTACCCTTTCCAGCACCCAGAGGGGTTTCTAGTGAGCTGGAGAGGGACTTTTGAGAAGGGAATGTAGGGACAGAACTAGGGGCAATGGCTTGAAAGTGAGACTAGCTTTAAATTAGATTTAAGGAAGAAATCCTTCCCTGTGAAGGTGGTGAGGCATTGCCCAGAGAAGCTGTGGATCCCCCATCCCTGCAAGTGTTCAAGGCCAGGTTGAATAGGACTCTGAGCTATTGTATTTGTGGGGTGCCTTGATGAAGGAAGGAATGATGAATATGACTCCATGTTCTCAGAAGGCTAATTTATTATTTTAGGATACTATATTATATTAAAGAATACTAAACTAAACGATACTAAAGAATACAGAAAGGATACTTACAGAAGGCTAAAAAGATAATAATCAAATTTGTGACTCACTCCAGAGCCCCGACACAGCGTGGCCCTGACTGGCCAATGAATCAAAATAATTCACAGCAGAAACCAATGAAACAATCACCTGTTGTATAAACAATCTCCAAACACATTCCACATGTAAGCACAACACAGGAGAAGCAAATGAGATAAGAATTTGTTTTTCTTTTTTTCTCTGAGGCTTCTCAGCTTCCCAGGAAAAAAATCCTGGGAGAAAGGATTTTTCAGAAAATGTGAATGCCACACTGAGCATCCTGGACTAGTAGAAGATGCACCTGCCCACAGCAGGGGTTTTGGAACGTGATGGCTTTTTCAAAGGTCCCTTTTAGCACAAACCATCCTGTGATGCTGTGATTCTGTGATTTATCCCAGCATTAAATAATACAGAGAGAACAAGGCATCTAAATATAGCAACACCACAGCCACTAAATTGCAGTGCTCAGAGAGGAGCAGCTGAGACGTGTGTGTGAGCAAGGCCGGGCCCCAGAGAGGCTCTTGGCAATGGAAACAGTTGCCATGGAGACAACAAAGGGAGGCCGACCAAAGGAATTACCAGCAAGCGTCACTTGGAGGGTGCCTGCTGCTGAATAATGCAGGGTGCTCCTTGGGAGCCCAGGCAGAGCTGAGCAGGAACTTCCTGGTTTGCCCTGCTGCAGATGCTGCCCAGTGCTTTTTTTTAGGCACTTGCAATTAGCAACACCAGCCAAAAAAATTTAAACAAAAAATTTTAAAAGGGAGCAGCAGAAATAAATGGAGTTAACAGCCTAAAATCGAATGGTTCCCCTTGCCTGTAGTGGAAGAACGATTTCTGCTGATGCTGTTTCTTAGCATTTAACTCACAGAAAACTGTCTTGGCATGAGCAAAGGAGAGAAGGAAAATCAATAATGCTTGATCATTGTAAACCTAAAACCATTAGGAGCACATGGAAGATTGGAGTTCTCATTAAGGCAGGTGCTGCTCCTCCCTGCACATCTGCTTCTCTGTTTTTTCAGTTTCAAGGTCACATACAGTGAAAGGCAGCACAGCACTGTTGAGCCAGTCCTGGGTTTTTACCTGGGCCAAAATCAGTCATTATGTAAAACGCAAAAATGAAATCCCGTGTTACAAAATAAAAGGGAAAAAAAAAATCATCACAGAAACCTCCTGTATGCAGCAAAGAAAATAGTTTTACGTTACACATAAAAACAAGAAGTTCACAACAATTCTGCCGTGGATTGTTGCCATCCTTCCTAAAAAAAAAAAAAAAAGAAAAACCTTTTAAAATTTTACACAATAACTCTTCTGCCCAGCATTATTACTAGCTTAGGATGCCTGGAACAAAGTCATATCCCTGTTTTTAGAATGTTGTCATAGATGGGAGGACCTTGAGGATGTCTTTTGGCTTTACTAGTAGAGAATAAAGACAGCTAAAAAAGAGAAGCTGCCGCTTTCACAGAGAAAATATGGAGATTTTTCTGCTGAACAGCAAATATTAATAAGTAATAATTTGTGTTGTATTATCCGTAGCACAGCTTTAAAACAGGTGTCCGCATATACCCTGTCAACCAAACACATGACACAAAATGTGTTTTCTATGTAAAAAATCCATATACACTAAAGTAATTAATGCATAACTTAAGCCAGAAAATTAAAACAACAATATATCAGTGCTTGACTTCCCTGTATTCCTTTGAGAATAGTCCATAACTCAACAACACATATTTTTAGGGTATGTACTACTGTAGCAAAAGCACTAAAGTAACAAAAAACCTTTGAAAAAGGAACTTCCAGGCCATCCTTTTTGGTATTAAGTCACTTGTTGCTTCCAAAGATACCAAACTAAAGGCTTTGGTTGGGCTTACATGAGTATAACCTCTAGCTTGGAAATTGGATTCTGGGCAATTAGGATTGCTTCACAGCCCTTTGCTTTGCTGACATCAACCCCTTCCCTTGGGAGAGACAGAAAATTAAATTAATACTTTTGAAGAGTTGTGGAGCTCCTGTGAAGATAAGCTATAATACTAGAAGTGTGCAATATAATTAATATAAACACAATAGGATTTTTATTCACCTAAAGGCTAAAATTATACAGCAGTAATGAAAGAAATATATTGTTCAGAGAAAATAAGTTGATAGCCATTCATAATTCATCCATTCCCTAAACCATCCCTTAATAGGACTTAGGTGGTTCTAGAAAATACACAGCAAGATTCTTTTTTTTTTATAATGGTCTTTTTTATTTTTTCTGGAATTTAAGTTCTAATTATCCTCTTGTGGCTTTCAAGTTTAGGGGGGGGAACAAAAAACCTCAAACTAGGTCACTCCTCTAGATGCTCTGTGGTTGCTGTGGGTTGAGCCAGGCCAGCACCCATAGAGCCACTTCAATGGAGGTTGCAAACCCATGGGCCAAGCTAAAGCCCATTTAATAAGAATGAAGTTTGTTTTTGTTTTTTTTTTTAAAGTGATACAACCACCTGTCCTTAGCAGATAAATGCCTTGTCAATCTCTGAGCAATGGCAGCTGTGGCAAGAGCAGCCCTCTAGTCTTACCCATGACCCTGGTGTTGTATGAATATCCCTAGGCAAGATAAGCAAGCAATTTTTAAGCTTGTTTGCTTAAAAATTTTTGTTTTCTGAACCACCATTTTAAATAATAATTGCACCTACAAATGTGCCTTTCTCCTATTCTAAAGACTGTTAACAAACACCATGTCTGGAAATCAAAATGTTTCTGTAGAGAACTAAAATACTGAAGGCTAGAAATACTTCTTGTTTAGTGTTTAATTCCCACTACTAAAATTTGAATTCTCACTATTGAAATCTGCATTTTGAATGCAAAACAGTGTAGTGAAGGTTAAAATGACAATTTGATACACAGCTACTGAACGCAGCATATGCCTAAAATTATTCTGAAAACTGGCATCAAAGGAAAGCACGTGTGTGGGGGATGGTGGTGTTGCATAGCATCAGAAGGCTGCTTAAACTGCTACTTCTAATGGCATTAATCAATCCCAGTGAAGATGAATCAAGTCAGAATCTTCAGACACTGTATTACAAGATATTTAAGCTTTTCAGAGTTTGCACTAAGATGTCTCCTTGAAATTCCTTTTCAAGCTTTTCCTGAAATTTTCTGGTTCTAGCAGGATACAAGCGTTTATTACAATTTCCAGTGTTGCCACTTTCAAAGCTGCCTCCTTCATTTTGCAGTCTTGTGGTAATCACCTGCCTTCACTCGATTCAGCAGAATGTTTTCAGACACCTTCAGGTGTCTTCCTGAACTTCAGTCACTGAATACAGATGGAGTTGTATTTTTTGTGCTTATCTCAAAACTTTATTTACTAATCATCTGTATTTTGTTTTTATAATCTTCAGCAATCTGGTTTTAATGTCAGTAAGTACCTGTCAAGTGTAACACAGAAACAGTTCAACATTCCTTACTAAAATGTTGGGGAGAGGATAGTTTGTTTGTATATGAAATTCCTTAAAACAAGTGGCTTAGTAGGTTGGAAAGACATTTTGAAAAAAGCTCAAGTCTTTCTAAAAAATTGAGTGTATTATTTCAAATACTGAAAATTTTAGTTGTGATTTATTTATTTAAGCCATAATTAAAAAGTACTTGCAAAACAAGGCAAATCTTTCACAATCATGCTTAATTTAGACTGATGAATTTCCATTGAGAATAAATTTATTCTTAGCTAATTCTCCAACATCCATTCCACTTTCAGAACAACTCAACCCAATATGTAAAAAAACCACAGTTCCTGTTCTTGTTATGTTAGTCTTTGCTGTGACTCCATATGATGTCTCTGTGGAAAAACTGTTGAAACAGATTTTTCCACCCAAATCCAAATAAGCCATCAGTTTCCTAATACTGTTCTTATTTATTTCCCAAGGAAACATTATATTCTTGAACAGAATAAGTTTGAGAGAAATGGCTCATGCTCTTCCAACAAGCACACAGAATGATCACAGGGCATAAATAAAAACAAATAAAACCCATTTTAATCCTCTTTTGAGTATTAATATCAAGTATTCAACATACTTTTCTTCTCACTATTAAAATACCCCTCCAAAACACAAAGAAATTCAAGGCAAAAAAGAGATGATTACTGAGAAATTCAGTACAGCTGTGACAATTGTCAATTTGACTCATTTGACTCATAAATGAATCATTTAGCTATAGGGACATTTTTGGGCTATATTTTCTTATGGTGAAGATATGTCATGCAAAGAAATGTCAGCCAGTGGTGCCAATTCACTCTCCACAGGGGACAATCAGAGCAAGTTCACAAATACCAGCTATTATAATTTCTGTGACTGATACTGAAATGCTATGAAGATCTAGGTAGCCTTTAAAATTTAAGTGTGGGAGATTTCAACACCTATTCTGCAACATAGTCTGGAGGAGTCAGGTCCCCTCATTCTTGCTCTGTGGCGAGCAGGAAAGTGTCAAGGATCACCTTGGCTCCAAAGCAGCAAAGATCTGTGAGACTGATATTGCTATTTGTCTTATGGAGGGGAATATGCAGCCTTCACTTTCCAGGTTAGCAAATCTGAGATGGAACACTAGTTACACTTATTATTTCAGAGGAAAGAATGAAATGTCACTACTCTCAAAAAAAAAAAAAAAAAATCTTCAGTTAGATCTGCTTGTGACAGTTCTGCCCACAAAGTGTGGGAGTATCTGACAGAAAATCAGCTTCCAAGATTCAAGTGATACGTCCTCATCAACAGTTTTGCCAAGAAAGTGGTAACCCTTTATGTTTGTTTTTCCACTGTACCCATTAGTCTTTGTAGCTTTTGGCACTATTGGCAGCTGGCAAATTTTAAGAGGCAACCCAATTAATTCATTTGGCAACAGAGATCTTGTACTTACACTGGGCATCTGCAAGTGTTCAGACTGCCTGAAGCAATGTGAAAGAACAGGATAAAAAAAGTCTGCTGATAGAAACACTGGCAAAGGCAGCACACAACTTAACTAGCTCAGCCTTAAAATAGCTCTTCAGAGCAGAAAGCAATTATCAACAGGAGTTGACAAACTTTTGGAAGTAAAACTCTGCATGAAAAATTAAGTGCAGTTATAATTCATGACATTTATTCATCAGTCAAAAAGCTGTCCCAAACATTCTTTATGACAAGATACTTATTTTAAGATCTCTTCTTTGGTGATACCATGTGCTAGACTCCATGTATGCTCATAGCAAGACAACTTCAGGCTTCTAGGAGCTATTTTGCTCTTGAAGCTGTTGAGGTTCTTCCTCAAATTTGGGAAGAAGAGTTTGGGTGAAAATGGGAAAACCACATTTGAGCAGAGTTGCAAACAAAATAGCTCTGTGGAGATAGTTCAGATTTGGGTATATAGGAATGGTCCCACGGTCCAGGAGTGGAAGTGCTGCCTTTCAGCAGCAATAGGAAAAAAGGAAAAAAGCTTCTTCTGGAATTTTTTTCCTAATTCCACCTACCACATGTTTGCTTAAGTTGCAAGGGTAAGGACTTTGGCTTTTTGTTTTGATTCCAAATGTTTGAGGGGTGGTTTTATAAGGGTTCTTTATTTCTTTCCTTTTTTTTAAATTTTTTCTTCACCTTAGTAGTCCTTATGCCAGGATGTTGTCTCTTGCTCTGAAATTCAGCTCATTACACTGATTGCCATATATGTTAAGAAGATTTTTGTTTTTCATTGAGTTATCCTCACAAATTAATTACATGGCATAGCACATTCACCTAAGACCTCTTGTTCCCACAATGAACAAGATCTGTATTTACAGTCAAGAGACAAAGGAGTTTTTTCAGTAAATTTATGATTTTCAGATGACCAGTTATGAGCTTAAATGAGTTTTTCTTCCAGCTAAATCTACTAATAAAACTGTCAGTTTACAATATTTAATCTGAAAGACAAATCATAGGCCACAAGCAGGTCTTCAAAATAACCACCAGGATTATGTACCTAAACTAGCCCTGTCTTGACATTCTATTAAAAAAAAAAATTAAAAAAAGCAGCGATTACTAATTTAAAGGAAATAATAAAATATTTTAATGCCAGGGCAGCAAGAAGATTCCTTAGATTAAGTGGGTGAATTAACAAATAGGTTAAAAAACCTTAGAGGTCAAAAAGGTAGCATGGTTTTGTTTCTGGAAAGGGACAGTAGGAAAGTTTATCCATTGGGAGGGGAAAAAGTACATGATCAGTATTCTTCCACTGAGAGACCCTTGGTGTCCTCTGGAATTGAAGTCTGGCGTGCACCTGGAGCAGGAAGCTGACACCAAGCCACTGCATCCTTACAGTTGTGGAAGAGCTGGAAACTCTCACCCAGGTGTTTAGGCAAAAAACAAAACAAAAAGGTTGTCTTCTTCACCAAAGTGCCTCCTGCAGGACAGAAACTTCCCCTCTGCTGCAGAATGAAGGTGACCAGGTATGTATGAACTCCGGTGCGGGTTTTGTGAGCTCTGGGTACACCCTCCAGCAAAAACAGACTAAGGGTTGGACAGTGCCAGCAGAGCCTCTTTACACAGAATAAGCTGAGTTGATAGGGACACACAAGGATCATCAAGTCCAGCTCCTGGCCCTGCACAGCACCATCCCCAAGAGCCACACCCTGTGCCCCAGAGTATGGTCCAAACACCTTCACTGAGAAAAATCAGATAGTAAAACAGCTTCCTTCAATATCTCTTGAGATAGCTGTAGACATTCTTCATGGCATGCCTGAGTTACACAACAAAGAGATGGATCTATTGGAGCAGGACCTGTCATGAGAAGATGAAAGGGAATAGTTTTACGGAGGAGGGTCACTATAGATTCGGTATGAAGAAGTTTTTTACAATGAGGGCAGTAAAACACTGGCACAGGTTGCCCAGAGAGCTAGTGGCTGCCCCATCCATGGAGACAAACAAGGCTGGGTTGGATGGGGCTCTGGGCAACCTGATCTCACTGAGAGTGTCTCTGCTCATTGGGGAGGGAAGGACTAGATGACCTTTAAAAGCCCCTTCCAACCACAGCTATTTCTATGATAATATAAATCCTCACTCCCATGTGTCTATGTGAAGTCCAAGCTAGAGAAGCTCTTTGCAGGTCGGGATTCAGGTACAAAACCAAATCAAAGTGTCTCACAAAGAAGGGATTAATTATTTGACCTTTGATAGAAGAACCTCTGGAGTGCAATTGAGTCATTCTCACAGGTTGTAACATTTTGCTCCAGCAACCTTGAAGGATGAGCATCAGTGATACACCAGTTTCCCTGTATTAGCACAGATACCCATCTCCAGCTGGCAGACACAACATTCATCGGATCATTTTGTAGTCCTGCTTGAAGCTGATATTTTAAAGCCCTTGGCTGAGGTGCCTTGGTGGCACAGAACACAGATGTCAAGCTCCCAGTACTGTCACTTTCCCCCTGCTACTGAATGTTGAGCTTCCTTTCAAATCCCAGAGCTTCATGATTTTGAGCAAAATAACTTTTTTCTGCTGAGAGAGAGACAAGAGCAAGTCAGAGCTGCCTGCAGTAGGGAAGAGATGAACACGTCAGTGTACACTGGAAAGTCCTCAATCAGCCAAAATCTGGTGAAAGTGGGAGTGATGGCTAAAGAGGGTAGGAATCTGGGGATGTAGTGATAGATTTTGAAGCAGGATAGAACATTCAGTTATGTACTTGTGAACTCACTGGCTTTGGTAAACAGGCTGGAGAGGCAGTGATGGGAATCATGAGTTTTACTGAGGGCTAGACTACAGCAGCACGAAGAAAAAGCTCTGTAGTGCCACTACCACATCATTGGGGAAGGAAAAATTCAGGAGAGAACAGGCAACTGGTAGCTTTGGAGTGAGTTAATTGCCTGCTAACTTAGATGGTCTGTGTCTCTGGGCAGATTTGTTCCATGCTTTCATGCAGAGATGCGCTGACACATCTGAAACACGGAAATATTTTATGCATCTGGAAGTGTCATATCACATCAAGCTGTGCATAGCAGAGCAGTTCATCTGGCAAAGGCACAGAAAATGTGTCCTTGTCCTAATGCACATAAAAGAAGGGGAATAGCATCCTAATTTGACGAGCTGAACAATGAGATAGTAGACTGCAATTGGGGGCTGGAAATTAAATATTTGAGGAAAGAGATTCCCTTCCAGCTTGCATTGATATAACAGACCTGAGACAAAGACAAACACAGTTTGGCTTGTCATTTTTATGCCTTCAGATTTTGCTCTTCATTCTGTATTTACAGAGCTTTAGAAGTTAACTGGCCGATACTTATTCCAAATGAAGTGTCTCCTCTTGAAACTAGACCAAACTGGGAGAGGAGAGGGGCTGCTTTTTCTCAAATCTGTATAGGATTTCAGTCACACAGATCCTGATCACAAAGGTTTTTTGCTGTTCCTAATGGAAATTAATAAAATACAAAGTCTTTCATATTTCAAAGCAGACAGAAGGAAGCTTTGGGGTTTGGTTTATAGGAAAGGATCAAGTAAATGAGGAGATGAGGAAATAATTGTTATATTTGAGTGATGGACATTTTCCCACTGTCACATTTCAGAATGAAAAATTTTGAACGTTCCCCCTGTCTTTTGGGTGCTAACAAAAATCTCAGTGACTTGACACTGTGAAGGACTGCTTTTATGCAAAGGCTTCTACCCTGGAAAGATCAATTTTTTCACCACCAGCTGAGAAGGAAACTGTTATGACATCAGGAGAGAATCTGAGTTTTGATTAAACAATTCTAAAGCGAAATCCTCCCTGGAGAAATGACACACAGGAAAATCAAGAAGAAGCTGAGAACAATTTAAAAACAGTTTAGTGGGATGGTTGTCACCAATGAAAGAATTATTATGGAGCAGCCAAGTGCAAGAAATAACAGAGGAAAGCTGAAGTTTGCATTTACTGCAAGAGTTCTTTTACTTCTCTCTCTTCCACTTTACCCCATACTACCATATGTGGAATGAAAAGACATTTTCAATCTCTTTTCAAAGTGCCTCATCTGGTGCTTTTAGCTCAGTTATAGCTGTTACAGAATATGGCTAGCCCCATAAATGTGCAAATGGACAATTAATGCTGTCACTTCTGCTGAGCAAACAGCTAAATTGTGCCTTATCACTTATTTCATACAACATCTCTCAAAATGTGCATGTGCAGATTTTTTTTATGACTTGATGAAAAGTTAATAAGAATTTGGGAGCAGGAGTAAAAGAGAAATTGGTGAGAATAATAATCTGGACACAAACCCAACTATTTAATAAAGGTTGAAAGAGTTTAAAAAAACCTCTTCCAAGGGGGAAAAAAAAGCAGTTTGTCAGGGTATAAAAAGTTAAAATGAATATCAGTAAGACAGTAAAGCAATGAGAAAATTAAAAATTCAGAATAAAAGTTATAATCTTGTATGTTGATAAATTTAGCAATAGTTGATGACATGAAAATCTAGCAGTGAGTTCTCTTTGACTTTTTGAGGAGTTACAAAACACTGCAAATTTTGATTTTGTGTCAAGGAGGCTGATTTTTTTCCCTCTGAATGATCAAAATGCTAGGCTATTTCTTTCAGACACAGGAAAAATACTATTTGATCAAAATCTTGTTGTTCAGAGTAAATATGGTAGCTATCACTGGAAGAGTGAAGAAGGGCAATTCAGCAGAGATTGAGCAGGTGCTTGTGAAAATTTGGTGGGCACTGAAGCAGGCTGTGGTGGTTGAGGTCAAAAGCATTTTCCTGCACAAAAGTTACAGTCAGACACCACTGTCAGAGATGTTTCATAGTGTATGTGGGTTTAAATCTATTTCTGCAGTAAAAAGAAAGAAAACTGTGTATGTTCCACTGGAGCAGCTACTGGCTGAGGAAGGAGGCAAAGGGGGGAAAGAGAGAAAGGGAAGAATTCAACCAGACCAACACTTCTTTAAGTTCATTATGGTAATGTCTAAAATCCCTGCCCAATGAAGGCCATGGGTAGAAAAACGTCTGCACCTCCAGGAAATGCTCCTGTGTACATGAAGGGATAACTCTTGTCCCCAGCACATTCCTGAGAGGAAGCAGAGGACAATCCCTGGAGCCCGTGGGACAATTTCAAATTCAGACTGAATATCTAAACACCTGATCATATGACTCGATCCTAGAAGTCTTTTCCAAGGTAAATTATTGGATAATTTTGCAGCAAGCTAAGCAAGCTGGTGGTAAGTTTGTTATGGGAACCACACCCTCACTCAGGTGCTTCACAGAGTCAGCACATCCTGAGATGGAGATCACCTCAGATTAGGTTGTGATTTGGGATGAGCTGACTCAGCTACAGGAGCCATAGCAGGTTATGAGCTTGGTTTTCATCAAGTCATGGCATTATTAAGGTCAGAAAAAGCCTCTAAGACAATCAAGACAATCCAACTACTAGCCCATTACTGTCAAGGCCACCACCAAAGAGTGTCCCCTAGTGACATGCCTACATGTAATTTATATACCTCCAGGAATGGTGACTCCAGTACAGCCCTGGGCATCTTGCTGCACTGCTTCACAATCTTTTCATAAAGAATTTTTTGTTAATATCCAATCTAAACCTCCCCTGGTGCAGCTTGGGGCTGTCTCCTCTTGTCCTATCACTTGTTGTCTGGGATAAGAGCCTGACCCCCACCTGGCTGCAACCTCCTCTTAGGTATTTGTAGAGGGCAATAAGGTCTTCCCAAGCCTCATTTCCTCCAGAGTAAACAACCCCACCTCCTTCCTGAGTCACTCCTCACAGGACTTGTGCTCTGTGGTCCTGCTCTGGATGTGGGTTTGAGGAAAAACACCCTGATTTTCTGTGTGCAGAAGCTGCAGGGTCTCAGCTCTCCCACAGTTTGCTTAACACAGGGCTGGACACTGAGGACAACCTGACACAAAGGGAGACACCATCATTAAAAAATGCTGTCATGTTTCAGTGCAGAAACTGACAGGAAACCTCGGAAGAGGCACACCCAGAAGCAAAATGCCCTTGTCAGAAAAAAAAGAGAAACCAGTCCATGGCTACCGAGGGTTGGCCACTCTTCTTGGCCAGAGTGTTTACACAGCAAGGGCATTCTCAGGCACCAACAAGAGGCATTTAAAAATGGTTCTGCACTATATTTGAGAGTGCTTCAGTGAGGCTACAAATCAGAAATGCAATCCATGCCATACCAAGAGGGGATTTGGGGTCACATTCTCTCCGTGCAAGGTTTGTCCCAGGGCTGACACATGGCACGGGAGATGGGTGAATCAGGACAGATGAAATAGTGGGAAAGGAAGGAGGCACCCAGGGTGTTTGCTTTGTCCCTCAATATCTTTAGTTTGATGTAAGGTACAGTCTGAGCTCTTTCCATTGTGATTGTGGCAGCCTTTGCCCTGTGTTTGCAGTTTTTTTCTTATTCAAAGAGCAGCAAATGAATCTTGTGAAGCCTTTGATGTTCTCTCTGTACTTTAAATAGCTATCAGTTGATCTGTGATACACACACGGGACGCTATGATATGCATACTGAATTGTACACTCTGCTTCTCAGAGGAGGGATGATTCTGAGGGTTGCCACTAAAAAACCAGCTTGAAAATCGTAAGATTTTTCTCTACAAAACACACCGGAGCAGGGTGTAGAAGGATTATAGTTTTTTCTCAGTCATCATTTTACTTTCCTAATTCCACAAAAATCTTGACTGAAGTAATTTAAAATATAAATGCTTGAGAGTATTTTCTTAGGATAAGAAGAAAAAATTCAGGTAAGTTTGTTAGCTTAGTACACTACCTATTTTTATTTTCCATGGTATGCTAATGAACTTGTTCACTGGCAAGAGTTTGCAAGAAAACAGGATCTTCTATCTTTTTAAAAAATCATGAACTCAAATTCTGAATGTGCAAGTGCAGGAATTTCTGCAGTCAAAGGAGAGAAGCATACAGCAGGACACATAAACCATAGGCATTCAATGAAAATTATCTGGTCTCAGTATGAATATTAAAGACTGGAAATAAACAGTCCATAAATCCTTTCCAGAAATGAGAGTGGTTAAAGAGTGGCATAGGTTCCTCAGAAAAGTGGTAGGTGCCCCATCCCTGGAAATATTTGAGGTCAGTCAGGACTCAAAGCAACCTGATCTACTTGAAGATGTCCCTGCTTATGGCAGCAGGGGTAAAACTGATTGGCCTTTAAAGGCTCCTTATAACCTAAAATATTCTATGGTGATTCTATTGTTCCTATCTCAGAACAACCAATCAACCCCAGAAATGCTGTCATTATTTCTGTTTTCCCAGCATAGGTGGCTGTTGATATGCTGTGTTGAAATGCTTGAACTGCTAGTCCCTGTCCACAGTGTGATGAATGGCTCACGATTTTCACTTCAGAATTGCCAGGGTGACCAACTTTATGAGGATAACACATCAGACAGGAAAAAAATAACTCAGCAGACACCCACAGATTCATAAAATCATGGACTGGTTATTGTTCAGCTTAGATACAAAGCATGATCTTTACACTTGTGGCAGACTCACACTCAGAACATCAGTGGGTCTGTAAATATAATGTTCTTTTATGTCCACTAATGTTACTGTCTTCAAATGACAAAATCCATAGATCACTATGAATTGCACAGGAAAAACAGTATGTGCTCTTATTTCTGCATTTCTTTAGTGGTGTCTTAAAAACCCCATGTACAATAGAAAATACGACATAAGTGGAATAGATATGAATGCTGTAATGAAAGTAAACCAAAAATTCCCATAAGCAGGCAGTATCCCACCCTACCATCCACAGGAATGCAAGAGCAGAAGCAAGTGGAAAATCATTGTCAGGGTTCACTTTGACCCATAACTAATGCTGATCAAAACATTACATCTGCTTTCCTACACGTACCCAGATGAAATTAGATCACTGGCTGAACTATTCATGAGCACACTGCTCATGCTCAGTGTGAATGACATGGATTCCTCAGCAGGCACAGCAGCATTTCTGAAAGTGCCATTGTGTTTGTTCTGCTAAAAACAAGTACATGTTACTAGGAGGAAATAAAAAGGAAAATGTCCTTTTACTGGATTCCAAAGGATGACATTTCTTCTGCAGTGGGATATCAGTTTGGCATGATTAACAAAAGTGAAACTTTTTTGAGCAAGCGGAGACAATGATACACTTCCCTAGGATAAATCAATTACCCATGAGATACCCTATGTAAACATACTGTAGTTAAAAACTCCAGAGCATTTTTGCCATGAAGAATACTTACTAACATAGTTAATTTGCAGGAGTTACTTCTCATTTTTCCTGGTAATAGGACTTACCTAAAAAATATGCCCAAAGACAAAGGGGGCATCTGAGTGATCATGTGCTTTTCATGTGCCCATAAAGCACTCTAAACTTGAATTATCATCTCTTTGATGAAAATAGTAGTAAAATAAGCCTTATCAGACATATCTAGTAACTGAGTGCATTTAACTGCTTCCACACCACCTTTCAGAGGAATTGAGTAGACTTTGAAGTTTATTTGGGTAGAAAAAGTAGGATTTAGCTATATTTTACTGGAAAAAAATTTCTTTTGTTAGTCTTGCAATTCGACAAAATATCTTTTAAATCTCTCTCTTTATAGGAGCTTTTAGCAGAGTAGGGTGCAATTCAATTTGAGGAGAATTTAACTGTTATAGAGGGTAAAATTCTCACTGTCAAGTGCATGATGATTTAGTCTTTAAATTAATTTATTACAATAACATCCAAATGTGGCAACATGTAATGACATTGGCACTTGAGCCAGGACATTGGAATGAAATGAACATACCATAAAGCCAGATGAACGATATCCATGTGCATCAAGTACCTCAAACATTTGCAAACTGCTTTTTTTGAAGCCAATGCAGTTTCATGCTGTCCTGATTTAGCAGACATTCTCAGTGCCACTGCTCTCCACAGAACCCCGAGTCTCTGAGCTTTGCCTATAAATGGATATATTTTGTTGAAGTGTAAGGATAAAATAAGGTTGTCCTATTGTCATTCAGGTTGTCCTTAATATGTCCGTGTCTCTCTATTCCACTGTGTCCTGAGTCTTTACATCTTCACATTCTTCATATGTCTTAGTAATGAGCTTTCTTTCACCCGCAATACAAATTTGAGAGAGACATTTCAGAGGTGCTCATTTTCGAATGCATCTTATGTCCTGCAGAAACTGAGAACTCTTCAAAATGTTGTTTATGGCAATGATATTAGTGGGCTGCCTGGGCCCTGACCAGATGGATCACAACATGTAGCTGGCCTAGTTTAATGATACCTTTTACTCAAAAACATTATGATCTGCTACTTCAAGGGGTTTGGTGTATGAATATTGCCACAACATGATATCCATGTGCATCTTTCACATAAAATTAGGATTAAAGTGTTCTAAATCAGGAGTAAATTAGCACCAATTTCTGGTAACTGCTAAGATGCATTTAGCAGAGTGTGTGTCTGATGTTGAAGAGGAAAAAAACCAAACCTCTTGTAGGTGTAGTTTGGAAATAAGAAAATCTCACAACCCTGTGTTCTTCTGTGTCAAATGCTATTCTGGCCAGAGACTCAGCTGTACCATCAAAAATGGATCTCCTTTTGTTCAATGAGAACATTTAACTAAGCAGCAGAAGACTTTCTTGTCCTCATTCCTGAGTTTGTTGTGTACCACCTTATGCTTATCTCCAGGAACCCCAACAATGATGTTTGTCTCCTTGAAGAGCTGCCCTATCTCTGCTGGCTCCCCTTCCACAGCCAAATCCTGTTTTTTCTCATGGCTCTGTTAACAACAACAGAACTTGGTGGTTACAAACAACCCCTGTCTGCCAAGGCCAGCAGTCCTTGCTGGGCTCCATGGCCCTCCAGCTAATGGTGTTTGGGACACACATTATTCCCTTATCTTCTGGAATTCTGCAACACTCAACTGCTCCAGCTTACCTTGCTGTGAAACAAGTACTCACTCATTTCCCACAGAGCAGAAGAAGGGTTGACCTTATACTCCAGGTCCTGCTAGCAATGCCATGAGCACCATGGGTACCCACTCCCAGCAGTTCTTTTTCCACCTTCACTAATATAACATTGCCATCACTCCTTGAGCTGTTTATCCTAAAGTACTTTGCGCCTCCGTACAACCAACTCCTAACTTTCATCCATTGAGCCTTCTGGGAAACAGTATTTTTAAGTCCAGTGCCTGAATCTTTGAGTAAAACACTGCTAAAACGACAATCAGGGTAAGACTAATAAGAAATGGTATTTTTGAAAGTGGTTTCTTTCCAAGAGCATTGATTTTCAAGTAAGATTTTTTAGAACTCACTCATGGTTTGGGTCCTAGGCAGTGTACATTTTCAGGAGGTGTGCCAATCCAACTCTTCCAAGAATCCTGAGCCTGCATGAGAGCTTCCATGTACTCTTCACTTTGTTTATTTCATCCTACAATTTTACCCAGAATGAAATGTATCTCAGTTGAACCTGCTGGTGAGGCATTATTTACTGATGTCTTTAGCAGCAATATTAGAAGTTCCTGCCTGCACCAACGTCTATTCACTGGTAGGTGGTGTTCCACACCAGGGGTTGCTCTGGTGTACCACCAGTTGTGTGGAAAGAACTGACTTCCAGGCCACAGCCTGCTTGGGCCTGAAAAAGAGAGCACTTCAAGAGTTTTCAGAGAATAGGAGGTTGGTTGTGGCTGGAGGGGACCTCTGCAGTTCATCTGACCCAACCTCTTTGCTCAAGCAGGGACAATTTGAGCCTGCTGTTCAGGACTATTCCTGGATGGCTTTTCAGTATCTCTAAGGATGGAGAATCTAAACCCCTCTGTACAACTTACTACAGCATTAACTTTTAAAACAGGTAGCAGCCACTCTGACAGCATTAGAATTCTGACAGTTTCTCTTTTGAGGTAGAAAATGGAAGTACAGAGGCAAAATGTGTAGGTAACTACAAGCACTTGGGGCTGTCTTTGTCACCAAGCTTTCTTGTGGTGTGGGATATAAAGTTTAATTTCCACTCTGTTTTTCACTAAGTTCTGTGCAGCTGGAGAAGGAGTCAAAACAGAAAGCAAGCAACTTAAATAGAACATCTGAACAGTTGCATTTCATGCCCCTTCAAAGTAATTTGCTTATCTACCTTAGTTCAGATAGATTTTGTGAGGAATTAATCACAAACATATCATATTTTCAGTAGATATGCTTTACCAATTTATTTTCAAAAGAGAGATAATCCACAGTCTGACTTCCTACTGTTTATGATTTGAGTTTTCTTGGCACTGAGGGCAAAAAAAGGAAGACAATGCTATTACCTACTCAGTCATACAGAAAATCATTCCAAAACTGCCATTAAGTAATGTATATGTGGAGAAATAGCCAATATACAAATTGGTACTTCCACCTCTGCATGAATGAAAGGCACCTTTCACAGCAGAGTCTCTTTTCCATGCAGGCACTCTCATGAGAGACCAGCTTTTGAAAAAACTAAAGATAGCTGATATCCAATGAGTGGGAACTTCTCTGACAGAAGGGTGCCTATTCAGAATTTGAAGCAGATGAGAAATACTTTTACATCTCTGAGACCTGGTCTAATATGGCCATAAATTCTTCTGCCTAAAATATGTTAACTCCAAAAAATCCAGCTTTTTTAAAACTCTGAAACAGGAAACAATCTTTTGGGAAAACCTGACTTTCATCTGAGTAAATTAGAAAATAGTTTCAGACTCCAAATTAGAACTGTAGGAGGAACTTTGAGCACGTTCCATTTAATACAAAAATACTTTCTTTGCAGGCTGTGCCATTCCCATGCTCAAACACAAAGGAGCTTATTTCAGAACACAGTTATCCTCTTTTCCTTTATTTTTCACAAAAAGGCAGAAGTTGTAACAAAAGGTGCACGTGTGGAAAACCTCTCACAGCCTAGCAAACATGCACACACACATCCACATTATATATGGATATAACACACATACAGGATTCTTAGACAAGAGCTGCCGCCACCTGAACAGATGGCAAAGCCACAGGCAACTTTGCATTCAGAAGAAATGGAGGTCAATAGAAAACAGAGCAATGCTCAGGGGAGTTTTGCAGCCTAGACAGCTTGTCAGTGCCAGAGACAACCTGCACCCACCAGAGAACCAAAGGTGCCTGCTGCCAGCCATGGCAATGGCATTAGAGATGGCTGGGGGCACAGTCCCAGCCCCATGCAGCTCCAGCAGTGCCAGTATCAGTAAATCTGGAAGGCAGAAAGGGCACTCATGAATGTCAGGTGGGTGTGCTTCAGGGCCTGGTTCAAGAAGAGCCTGGGGGATATCAGCTGGTAGGAAACGCTGCAGTGCTTTTTCAAACAGCAGAGTTATCTGATCAAAGGTGCAGAGAGAGCTGAGTGCCTCAGGCTCACCTTTACCCTCCTCAGGTGAGGAAAAAACAGAGTCCCACCACTTGCTCTGACCCTTCCCACTCCACCGCTGATGGGGGCAGATGGCAGAGGAAAGCCAGCAGAATTGTGAAGCTATCACAGAAATGTTTTCAGCATTAAAATAAGTTAAAAATTCATAAATGGGTGGGAAAATGCAATCCCATTGCTCATGCTTTTCCCACAGTGCTAAAAATTTTATTTTAGCATCCTAAAAAAAAAAGTTCATTCTCTTCAGGAGTTCAAATCAGCCACTCCAGCAATGGGAGCAGAAAGCCACTTTAAAGTCCAGATATGTACTAAAGAATCTGCACAAACCCAACCTGTCAGCAGCTAAGCTTTGCTTAGAAATGACATTTCAGTGGAGCAGATGTGATAGGAGTCACTGAAGTACAAGCTCAGTCCTGCCCCCAGGTTGCTGTGCCTGAGATTATGGAGCCATGGAAAAAAAACTCTTTTGTCATTGCCTTACATATTTTCTTGGAAGGTTCATGACCAATAAACAGAAAACAGATGCCATTGAATATTTGATTACTTTTCTCACCCCTCAGAATCCATGTGTGTTTTATAATTAATGGGCCCAGAAAAAACCCCAACATTAAATCCCCTTGCTTTTGCTCCAGCAAGATATGGATATGTTTAATGCCCTGTGACAAAAGGCATTTATATGTAAAGTTCCATTTCTTAAAGAAGAAGAAGGAGAAGTAAGGAAAATCCAACTGGAAGATCACTGAAAACCAGATAAGGAGGAATTCAAGCTTGAGGTGAATCACAACCCTGCAATTTTGCAGACTTGGTGCATAAAAAATAAAAAATAGGAGTAAAATTACTAAATTAACAGAATGAAAAACATTGCTAAAAACACCTTTGTAAGAAAATACTGCTAATAAGGTTTCTTATACATTTTTGGTGGGGTTTTTTTGTAGTCTCTTTCTTAATAAAGTCTTTTTCCTGAACCCATCTCTGACATTAGCATGGATCAAATACACTTTCGTTCACAAACAGCACCCAAGTTTCCTCACCAAGCCACTCCCCAAAATTTTTTTCCAATTTTGTTGGACACCCAACAAAAATTAGAAAGAGCCAGACTGTCACTGTCCTGCAGTGTGTGGCAGAAACAATCTTCACAGTCCAATCCTTGCTGCCCAAGGAGAGTTTGATTCCCTCAGAAAGTAAAATCCAAGCAAATACTTTCTTTTCTAAAGTTTCTCCTGAACAGCAGTCTCTCTACACTACTAAGTGGATCTCAAATAAAACCCAGCATTTTGCTATGCAAATAAAAAGATTTATTACCTGCTCCCATCCACAGGGTTACGTGGGCAGAATTCACTGCCTAGACTATAGGAAAGCCCTGGGAGTTGATGATTAGTCTGCTGCAAACATCCCTCATGATTAGTTTATCCATCAATCCAGAGGGACGTACTTTTGACAATCTGAGTTTGAACTCATCTGCTGCACTGCCAGGGAGGTGGAGCTGCAGCGTGGGACAAGGCTGTGTGAAGAGAGAAATTCACACGTTGACAAGTGCTGCAAAAGAACAGAATGTGAATCCAAACCCCACTATTTTTTTACCTGCTCTAAAGTTGCTGATATGGACTGTTCTGATCACCATCTTACACTTGATTTTTCTCACAGGATTAGGGAAAAATCACAGAACAGACGTGAGTGCCGGTGACCTCTGGTTCAACCTTCTGCTTAAAGCAAGGTTGGTGCTGTGGTTAGACTAAGTACTCAGGGCTTTGTCCAGCTGGGACATGAAGCTCCCAAACAGAGATGTGAAAAACCTTGCTGGGAAACCTTGTCACTGCCAGACAATCCTCATGAGAAAAAGGATTGGGTCTCCAGTATGAGCTCCCCAGTTCTAACTGCTGTCATGTCCCTGCAGGGGGAGAAGGACTTCTGTGACAGCACAGGGATATGGTGGCTGCTGCCACCAAACTGCGACATCATGGGCAGATGGATTGGGAACTCTTATTCCTCACTGCTTAAATTATGAGACAAAAGAGCCTGGGCCAGTCTGACTCCAGCCTGAACTCCATCCAAGCAACATTGTGGAGTGGAGGATCAAGGCAGGCTGCTCTAGTGCTGGGTGGTGGCTGTTACTGCCAGATCTTGGTGCAGTCTCAGAGCCATCACTCCTGTCTCACTGCCCTGCGTGCTTCAGGCAGCCAAGCACTGCAGATGCAGCACTGAGGGTGAGCTGTGAGGGAAAATGTCCCTCTGGGGCGGCTGTGGGGTGTGTGACGGGACTCAGGGAGCTGGGAGGGTGGCCTTCTCCAGGGGCCTGGCACTTCTTCCTCCCTGCCCCAGGACAGCCAGTGCCCATGGCCTCTCCCTCCTGCGGGAGGTGACCGCAGTGAGGGCAAACAGCCCCTGATCCTTATCTCTCCACGACCCTGCTGCAGAGCACAAAAATGTCCACAGAGAGCAACAGCAACTGC
The DNA here is from genome assembly GCF_012460135.2 of Molothrus ater. Taxonomy (NCBI): domain Eukaryota; kingdom Metazoa; phylum Chordata; class Aves; order Passeriformes; family Icteridae; genus Molothrus; species Molothrus ater. The sequence continues at coordinate 64,254,047 of NC_050511.2, forward strand.
GCCATCTGCCAGGACACTTGTGTGGACGTGGCTTCTACTCTGCCCTGTCACCACCAGTTTTGCCTGGGCTGTATCCTGCGGTGGACACAGAGAAATCCAGTGTGCCCACTCTGCAGAAGAACAATAGTGACTGTCCGATTTTCTGATCATGGAGAAGACGACTATCTGGAGACATCCATCACAGTCCCTGAGGAGCGGCTAGATGGCAGCAGCCAGGGAGGGAGAGCTCTCGGCAGCCTGGATGAGAACAGCTCCCATCCTCCTCTGGTTTTCTGTCCATCTTCTCCATGGGACACACCATTCCAGGCCATGGGCATTGTCCCGCCTGAGGTGTGGGCAGAACTTTTCCATCAACAGCAGCATGTCCTGGCCCCTGTGCGGACTTGGCCGCAGCAGAGAATGGAGAGCATGTACGGGGACCAATGGTGGCTGATAGAGAGCACATTGTGCTTCATCATACACTGTGTCTTCGCCCATGGCCCAGACCAGGAGGTCATGATCCAGAGTTTGCAGGGCATCCCGGAGGAGCACACAGCGCCACTGGTCCAGGGCACCATCGATATCATTGTGACACACTGCAGCCCAGGGGCCCAGAAGCTACTGCACTCCCACACTGCCACGGATGAGGATGAGGATGAGGATGACAGCCCAACAGCCAGCAGCAGCTCCAGCAGCTTCAGATCCTCAAGCTCCTGCTCATGGATGGCCATGGATGCTCCCACCAGCAGCTCTACAGTCTCTGTGGAGGAGGAAGAAGCTGGCACAAGGGACGCTGCCCTTTGTGAGGGTCCCCACTACTCCCCACATCTGCCCATCCCCCCAGAGTGGGACCAGCCCCAGGAGGATCTGGGGCAGGAGGTGGTGCTGGTGGCAGGTCCCTCTGCCCAGGGCAGCCCCTCCACACCCTGACAGGGCAGGGACAGCTCACCTGGGAGGTTCCAGTGTCCCCCAAAGAGGAGGGACCCCAGATGCCAGGCCTCTCCCCAGGCCTACAAGAGGCCACCCTAACTGACAGCATCACTAGCAGGGCTCCTGCATTATTTCTCCTCATTTTTGGAGAAAAAGGAAATTGTTTCCCCCACACAGTCTCTGGGCACTGCTTTCTCCTCTTCTTGATGTCTTTCCCCTTCCCCTCTTTTTTTTTAAGCCTGTGCCTTCATATTCTGTTAAAATTCCTGCAATTTTAGTACAACAAGGACTTGGGTATGGAATTATCCTCTTCCAGGCTGAACCCTATGCCAGTATCTCCAAAAGAAAGTACAGTGCTGGTTGTGTGGGTTGGCTTGGCTTGATTTTGCTGGTTTGGTTTTAGCTGGATTTTGGTCAAAGGGTGCTACCAATCAATGCCATCAGGACAGCCAGTTCTATTCTTGTCCCTCCTAAGTCCTTCCAAGCTCCCCACGCTCTGGGGGTATTTTTGAGCAGAGATGTGCTGGGGTTTTTTCCTCTGGTTTGCTTTTCAAAATAAATTACTGCAGCCAGAGAGTGCTTTTTAAAACCATATGATTTGTCATCCTCCAGGGATGAGCACAGCCATCTTGACTGTTGTTTCTTCCTGCCAGTTTTGTAGTGATCTAAGGATTATCCTGTAGTAATACAGGAAGATCTAGCCCAAGTACCAGATCCAAAAGCAGCCTGATTCCATGCTGGAGTGGGCACAATCACAGCCTGCACTGTGACTAATCTTGCCAAGCAGATTTTCCTTGAAATCTCTGATCAGGAGCCTGACCATCTCCTGGTTGCAAACAAGATAGCACTATTTCCATGCCTCTTTGTGTGTTGTAGACTGCGTGGTCATACAAAGTACAAACAGTACACATGAGCAGTATTTGCCCAACTGAAAGTCAGTGCTTCCCACAATATGGTTTAGTCATCAATTAATAGTTCAGATAATTAGTGGCTCCATTGACTAGTCTGTTTGCTTCTGGATGGAATAAGGTTCTACACAGGTGTGTTCAGGGAATGCCAGTGTCTCTAGACTGGACAGAATAATTCAATAATCTTTTAAAAGGAAAATTTAACCTGTCCACAAAATTAAGTAGTGAGTCACAGGAGTAACTGGGAGGAAAGGAGATTTTAAATCTTGGTAAGACCTGGGCATTTAAAGATGGAAATTTTCTTTAAGTGAAGATCTTCTTCATTAAACCCTGAACTTGTGTTAGTGCTCTGAGGCACTAAACTCAGCCACAGACTCCTGCAAGGACAGGCTGTTGGTTGTATGACAGAGTGAATGACCTCTCTGTCATCTCAGGGACTGCTGGGAAGCATGCACAGACAGAGGCAGGGCTTTTATTTTTGTGTGGCTGTTTCTGAGTCACTCCTTTGGTGTTCAGCCTAATTATTAAGAATTCATTCTAAGGAATTTCTCAATTTTGAAAAAAATAGGACAGTATGAGGAACAGAACTTCTGTTTCCAGATGCCAGATGCCAGTAAACTTTAATGAACAAATCTGGTGAAGAAGCTTTAGCACACACCTACTGTTGTTTTAAAAGCAGTGTTAATATTATAGAGCTGGGGAAATGAAAGCTGATCTTCAAATCCATGGGTGACACCTAGAAATCACATTTCTTAATTTCCAGAAATTCTGATTAACTATTGCATTCTTGGCTTTCAGAAAAAAATCCTCCCTATTAGTGTTAGTAATCATTCTTCAAAACAGACATTAACAGAAATAAAGATCTATAAATACTTGGCCCACTTTTCTATCTATATATATTTGACTCTCAAGCAATAGCTCCACTTCATCAAATGCTCTTTTTCTTTCCTTTAATTTAATTTCTGATGCATGTGTCCATCCTGCAGTTCATTAGAGCTGTTAAATTTTAACACTGCTCTTGGGCTGAAGGCATGAAAAAGGGAAGGCTTAGGCATTTGTCATTCTGGTGTTACTGAAAAAGACTGTCTTGGCTATCCATCTTTGATTCATTTTTGGACATGAATGCTCCTAAAAGAAGCAATTTGGCTGTGGTTTATCTTCCCAGGTGGCAAGGGTACACCATCACTTCATGCCTTGAAAAAGACTTTGTTTCTACAGCATGTAGAAACATGTACAGCATGTTCACAGCTTCAAGGCTTGCAAGCATATACCAGAAAAATGGGCTTGGGAAAATGCATTTGCACATATTTATGGTTTATCCACTGTTTCACCTCTCAGAATTAAATGTTTTGAGGGAATAATTACTAACCAGGGACTATATTCTCTGAAGGTAATTAAGAGCCTGATGCTCACTAACTCCCAATGGCGCTATATGTTATTAGAATAAGCAACATTATGCTGTGGCAAGAAAATGCTAGAAATAACTTCCATTTGACACAGTTTGGCTTCAATTAATGTTTTCTGTGGCAAACTGTGTGTGCCACAGCCCATCTGTGGGAATAACAACTGAGTACTGCTCTGCAGGCCGAGACGCTGGAGGCAGCACCTGGGGTGATGTGGTGAAGGTGAGTAATGCACTAACCTGTGGAAGGGGATACAGGAAACAAGGCACAGGGGTGAAAAAATGATATAAAGAGGGATCAGCCCATGTGGAAAACCATAGTAGTTTGAAAATAGCCAACACTGACACATGCCTACCAACTTCAGGAAGTTTATAAAAGCAGGTATGTTGTCAGAGAAACAACAAAGCAGCCATGTGATTTTCAAAAAGCAATGGAAAGGTCACTTTCATAATGGTACTGAAACATTCATGATAAGGATTAAAATTAATGTAATCTTGCATTCCACATTCTGTTTTCTTCCTGAAATATAAGACATTTCTCTCATGGACAGAAGGGATTTAAAATTGCTTTAAATTGGAGCATCACCAATGTTTCTTTGCTTGCCAGTGCAAAATTTTCAGCCTTCATTGTTGAATAAGAGCCACTCTGCATATTATTACATGTAGCAAGACTTAATTAGGGACCATTCAGGCTTTACAGGCATATTGGTTCAACAAAATCAGACAATCTGAAAGAGTTTCATCAAATTTGAACATAATAAAAAAATCAACAAACAAACAAATAAATTAAATGCTGATGATGGGATGAAGGAAAAAGAATTCCTGTTAGCTGAGATAACTGTGGAAGAATCAAAATTACCTTCCTAATGGATTATTTGGTAAGTATTTGAAACTGGTGACAAATTTAAAGCAGGTGGCTATAATATCAGAAAAATGCCTGAGCATTATTTTGTCACAGAGAGTGCAGAAGTACCACCACCAACCAGCAGGTTTCCTTTATAGCCTTTCCAGAAAAAGAAAAAAAAAGAGTGGAGTGGAAGCGCCAGAATCTGAAAAGTTTGGAAATTACAGTCAGCAATGGAAATAGACAGTCAAAATTGTCACGTTAGTTTTCCCTTGCTTCCCACCTTTTGGGCTCTCCTCTGAAGGAATCTGGCAGTGGCTCCATGGCAGGACAGGCTCCAGACCCTGGGCCTGCCCAGCATTGTTGAGCTCCACTGACTTGTAACAGCAGTGACAGTCATCAGGGCCTGCAGAAATATCAATAACTCTGTGGAAATGACACATGCCAAGAGGGCAGAAGCAGACAATTGCATTTCCCCCAGCCATTTACATAACTCCAATACTCTGAGGCTGTGTGATTTATCGTGTGGCAGAGAAAGCTGTTGAGCTGATGTTTTCTATTTCTTCTCAATCAAGAAGCTTTTAGGGCTAGGATTGTGCCAGCAAAGGGTGGTCTTAAATACTTCAAAAATGAAGATTCATTTGCCTTAAAAAACATAAAAATAAATTTTATGTGTGATTTTCCAAGGAAATTTGTACCCAGTATTGCCCACATATTTCTTCTATCTTGTTTTCTCTCAGCATTTTCCAAATTTTGCATTGTCCATACTGCCTTCCTGTCATAGAGGAAAAAGCATGATGAAATCTGTCACTGTCAGGAACAGAAGAACTGAGAACTAAATTTAAAAGTGGCTAAAAAAAACAACAACAAAAAACAAAAAAACCCAAAACCAAACCAAACCAAACCAAACCAACAACAACAAAAAAAAAATACAAAAACCAAACCACCTTTCCCCAAAGGGGAAAAAAAAAAACAAAACAAAAAAACAAAAACCAAAAAACCAAGAAACCCCAAAAACCCTAAAAAACAAAAAAATCCCGGTCAACCATTGTTTTAAGTAAAAAAAATTGCATCATATGAGGTGTCAGCCAGCAAGCCAAGACTTCACTTGCATCCCGTCCTTCTCAAATATCACCATGCCAGCTCACCTGGTGCCAGACCTGCTTCAGCTCAGCAGGAACAGGATGGTCAGACTCTGAAACTGCTGCACAAGAGGATGGTTGTTATGAAATCTGACCTGTTTCTTAATTAACAGCATTTTAATATGGTTCTGATTGCACAATATAAGAAAACAGGATTCTCATACTTCTTCCAGAGCTGAGGCATTTTCTAGTTGCTGTTACTGAGGAATTATAACTTTCTTGTGCAGTGGTGTTGAGCACTAGAGAAGGGCACAGGTGAAGACAGCAGGCCAAGTGATGTGTCTGGGGGCAATGGAAGATTTGCAAACCTTTTGCTGAGGTACATTTATTCCTCTGAAAGATTCAAACAAAATAGACTAGTGCCAGCAAATCTGATAATTGGTCATTGTTTCCCAGTAGAAACCAACTTCAAAAAAAAAATCAGAAATCAGTTTAGTTGGGAAATAATAATCCTACTCTGCATTCCATACAAGACTGCTGGTTTTCATTCTCTTTGGGCCTAAGTTTTTTTAAACTTAAGTGCCTTCTTTATATGTACAGCCTTGATGTTAATTACACCTTTGCTCTATGTTAGAGACAATCATGCATTCTCCTTTTGCCTTCCATCAACTTTGTTAATTATTTTCTTTCACATAAAACTGCATGCAATATCCCTTTTGTCAAAGTCCAAAATCTTAAAAAGAAGCTGTAACTTTCGACCCCTTCAAGGTTTTATCATCAGCCTTAAGCAGAAATTTGCTTTTTCTCTTTCAATTTTTAAGCGAAATGCACCTCACCAAATCTGTAATTTTGCATTTTCAGGTTCAAATGCATCTTGAATGAAAGGTTGAAATTCCTGTTCAGATCCACCTTAAGACTTCAGTGATCTGTATTTGGTCCACAGCTTTTCTGTGGGACAAAACTCTTTCTCTCAATTTCAGCACTTCACAAATGGGGATGGCTTCTGACATCAGACAGTGATCAGGAGGACAGGTGGGTCAGAGTCTAACAAAGGGCTCAGGGCAGTTCAGGTACAAACTGTAGCTGATCAAGAGAGTTTCTAGCACAGGAAAGTTGTAAATAGCTCTTTATCACTGACAGATAAACAATATCTCTTACTGGAATATCTCTTTGAAAAAAAACCCCAATTATTTTTCAAAATGCTGCTGCTGCCGCTGCACTTTGGGATAAATGAAAATCAAATGGCTCTTGAGTCTGCATTTGTAATTTTTAGTGACAAAATTCAATTAGGAGCTGTATATGTAAATGCTAAGACACTCAGTTGTGTTTAAGCTTGTGTGAATGTATAATCCACTTACAGTCTAGATGATTTAATAGTCACTCTGTTGAACAACTGCGCATATTTCCCCACAGATAACACAAGTGAATACTGCAGCCCACAAACATGGGATTCAACTCATTTGGAGGCTTTAAACTAGACAGAGCTGGAATGGTGCCACTTGGAAAAAGTTATCTTCTGTGCACAAAATATTTATCATTTCAACATCACAAAACACTTATGTGGAGACATCTCTCTCAGAAACGAGTTCTGCGCACAGAACTAACACAAATCAAATTAGTGCATTGGAGCTAAAGAGGACATGTTTAATCTCATCTCTCAAAAGTTTTTCAGTAAGTCATTAAAAAGAAGTTCTACTTTTATGTATGTAGATATCTTCCTAGGAATGACTAGGAAATTACAGCAATGAATTTCCAAGGATAACAGTCAAAGAGCTCCATGCAGAGATAGGAAAAAATATCACCACCCAGCGGGTTTATTTTTTTGAAATTCATCATCTCTGTTAAAAGATGGAAAAAATGGAGAGTAAAGAAATGGGTTTTTGACTGAAAATCCTGCCTATGTCCTGTTTGATTCCAGTCACACACTAGCTAATGTCATTAGCTTGGATACAGGCACCAACTGGTCCTTGATTCAAGATGCAGTACCCAGGTGACTGCAGAGCAGTAAGAAATCAAAGCATTTCTATTTTTAATGTAAACTGAGGCGGTTTTTTAGTGTTTTCCAGAGGAACCGTCATTCTAAAGATTTTTCATGCAGACCATTTGGCTTTTTTCCCCTCCAAAACTAATGGACAATTTTAATCCAATCTCATTCCATCACAGTGCTCATTCATGCATGCAGAGATATTTATAATGCAGCACTGCTGCAGGAAAGCAATAAAGACCTGAGGAGTTTTCCCCTCAACCAAAAATGCATTTTCATATCTCAAAAGATGGATTTATCATTTGAAACTAAATCTCCTACACTTAGCCTTCAGCAGTGTTTTCTTGGAGGAAAGCACCAGCAGAGCTAAGAGGCCAACATGTTCAGCCTATGCAGCATTTGGGGAGTAACACACAGCAAAGAGATATGAAAGCAGTGCAGGGAAAAGGGAGGATGACTCCCCTTTCCTTATATATCAATAATATATCACTGCCTTGCAGTACTTTTCATTATGTACTTCCCTAATTCCCTTTTTCAGTTTTTTTCCATTCAAGCTTAAATCAAATGTTCTGGAGGGGAAAAAAAATAAAAAAGAAGTTTTCTTTCAGGTAGCTCAATGCAAAGGTGTTCTAGAATAGCTCTAATCAGAAAAAAATATACCTTATATGCAAAATACTCAACATTTGAAGAGGGGAGAGTTCTCTGGGAGAAGAGCTTTGTAGAAGGAACTGACTATATTTTCTGGATGCCAACATTTTTTTTCCCTTTCAAGTATAAATTTTGCTTTATATTTTTCCATTTCAAACAACAGTGCACTATGAAAATCATATGTTTCTACTTCTTATATCTAATTAATATTTCATAATTTTTTTCACAGTGTTGAAGCAGTTGGCATTGTTTTACATTCTTACCTTCCCCTCAGAGAAGTGACAAGTTTCTAGCCTTCATAACTCTAGGTAAAACTCAATATATCAACAGCACTCGCTTGAAACCCTGGAGGCATAGAGGAACAGAACAATTCTTTAAGTCATATGTTTGAGTATTTAGTTCACAATATTTAATAACTGGGGACTGGAAATCTTGAAACAACTGAACTAGAAGTGATCATCTGAAGTGAGATTTTTTAAAAAAGATAACTTCATGCAGTGAATTATTTAAAAAGCAAGCTCCATTAATGCTCTAAATAGCAGCTTAGGTCTCTGAGTAGACCTCTAGGTAGTTACTTTATGGGTTATGTGAGAGAAGCACAGATAAATGAACAGTAACTTCAAATTTACCAAGGAGCTCCAAAACCATTAGGGTTGGAAGATGCTCCACCAGTGGAAGCTTTTACTGAAAGCACTGTCCCAAGTTCCCCATGGCATTTTGATGAAAAAGAGTGACAATTTTAGAGTTTTCCCACTGTAAACATTCAGCTCAGTTAAGCAGAAGAAGCACTACAGCTCTCTGACGTATTGAGAATTTGTCCAAACAGTAATGAATAATAAATGCAGAAAAATTACACACCACAAACACAACTGAACTTAGTATTTCATCATTTGCTCCCAGCTCTGCATTTCTGGTGCTGTGAGGAGGCTTTAATGTATTTCAGGTGTTCATGGGTCGCATTTGGTACCACAGAGGGTTCTGCTCCAGCAGGTGCAAGGTTGGATTTCACAGGCAAAAAAGTACAGATAATTCCTCCTTCCCAGCTGCCATCCCCTCCAAGCACAGGAGAACCTTCAGTCTTATAGTCATTTTTCCAGCCAGCAGCTCTTGGTAGCCTCTTCACAAGTACCTTTAGAGTGGAGGGGAGCAACTCCAGTCCAGACATCTGGGAATTTCTTCCAACATCAGTCATTGGGACTACACTTGTTTGAAGTGTATATAGATATATATATGTGAGGGTGTTTGAAACACTGGCACATGCTGCCTAGAGAGGTGGTGGCTGCCCCACCCCTAAAAACATTCCAGCTCAGCTTGTACAGGGCTCTGAGCAACTTCATCTATTTGAAGACATCCCTGCTTATGGCAGGGGGACCCAAAACATTCTATGATTCTGTGAAAGGATTAGACTGAAGTTGTTTTATTTTTGTTTTGTAAGACAGCTTTCCATTTTAATAATTAATTGCCTTTGTTTCCCCAGCACTAAAAATAAAACTGTGCTTCCTCCTCTGATTGCTGCCTTATTCATGACCACCTTGCTATGGGTGTGTTGGTTACAGCATCAACACACTCCTTGTTCCTTCAGGGAGCTCAGTAGGAGCAACCTATGCTCTGTTTAAACCATCCAAGCAAGATAACCACCAGACATGTTCTCCTGTTGCTCTTGGCAATTTTCTGGGCTTGTGACATAAAATTCTATTTAAAAAACAGTTGGACCTGGGTTGGAGAAGAATAGTAACAGCAATAATCATGAGGAAAATAATTTTCTTCTCACTTTTTTGACCTCGGTTGTGAGGCTGCTTCTTCCAAATGAATCTACTTAGACAAGGCTATGTGTGAGTTTTCTGCTAAACTTTTGATTAAACATCCATAGCAACCATACAAGATGTTGTCCTCTATATAAAACAGAAGTTATAGTAAGGAAATTGAGTAAATTCATTTTATAAGAGAAGAGTTTGTCTCCAAAAGGTTTGTCTAAACATTTGTTTCCATGTTCCATTCCAACCTCTGCTTTCATTCCTTGCAGTTGTATGCCTAGAAAATCTTTCTGCTTTCATTTCTGTAGCTTACAGTTTATGTTTGTAAAGTGGTTGATAGATACTCCTGGTCAGGCTTTTGCTATGGGTTTAAAATTAGCAATACTTTTTTGTTGAGGTCTGAGTGAATTAGTTCTTTTTGCTGTCATTGTTGCTTGGAAGTAAAGGTTGATGACAAAAACCTTATAAAAATTTGTGGTTCAGACTGGTAGAAGGGGAAGTCATGGTCTGTTTAGCAGAGTGGGCAGGGGGATCTTTTGGCACAGTCCCTGTAAGTCCAGACTGGGCTTGAAAAAGGGACAGACCTATGCTCTGGTGGATCGGAAGAGTCTGTCCTCACTGCCTTGCTAGAGAGGGACTGAGGAGAGGCAGGTGGAAAGCAAGAAGCAATCATGAATCAGTATCTACTACTCCACAAACAATATGTTAGGGCAGGTCTCTCTGGCAAATTCAAAGGGAAAATGCTATTATTAAAAGGCTACTTGCCCTGAGGGGGGCTTATTAGGAATATCTGACAAATGAAATGGACATTTGAACCATACCCAAGCATGGTGATTGGATATTGTTATCACATCTGTTGGCAGTTTCATTCCTGAATTGGGCAGATGCCCAAGAGAAACATCACATACAGGACATAATTCTCACAGCAAAGTTGTCATTTAATACTGCAGAGTGACTGTTGATTCTTCCAGCAGCCATTTCTTCATGCCTCGGCATAAAATGTTAATGCCATGGCATTTGTTGTAGGCTTAAATCATCCTAATGAAACAGAAAGTGTTGCTGAACTAATTCATCCCAGCATCTTCCACTGCAGATATTTTATCAGCAGTTTTAAGATAATGAAATTAGAACAAGAAAAATGTTTTCCAGTGAGATTTGACCATATGCAGCTTTTTATGTCTATTAAAGAAAGTGTTATCACATATGATCTCTACTTAGAAACAGAATTTGTATTTAGGAAAGGAAATTAGTTTTATTTCTTTGACAAATCTTTTTTTTTTTTTCCTGCCTTGGCACAAAGGTGAAATATTTCAGAATTTCTTCAGTGGTAGAGGGATTCAATGATAACAGGACTGTTCAGAGAACTCCCTAAATAACTGAAAGAAACTATAAGGGGATGGGAAAGATCATTCTGGCATCGTTAGAGGTACCTTTAGTTTCATGAAGTAAATGATGAAGAAGCCAGTTCATCTGCACAAATAAAGGAACAAAATCTGGAAGAGAAAGAACTGATAACATGCAGTTTTTTCCTCAGTCTATTTGAATTTGCATAAAATTTCTGGGAAATTAATGGATTCACATACGTGAGTTAAACTGGATGGATTCGTTACTACTTCAGTGAGGTGTGAGGTAATAACTCTCTCATTGTATATTAAAAAATTCCCTTCTTGTTCTGAGTAAGAAGTGAAGGGACCCCTACTCCAAGATATTTCATAAAAAATTACTTTGCTATCAATAGGGTTTGTATGTTTCTCTTTTTTTTCATTTTCTGTGCAAAAATACACATCAGAAATTCTTCAGGGCACTGCTGAGATGAAAATGTAGGAAACCCTACTCAAATGATTGCTGTTTATCAAATAACAGCAACTGTTACAACAAAGGGTTTTGCCCAAGTCTTTGGTATAACAAAATCTTAATTGAAAACCATAAAAATCTGCAGAGTGAGAAGAGATTAACTCACAGTTTTACTGCCAGCTGTCTTGCATTTCTTATCTGTGATGCTCAATGTCAAATATATTGCAGCAAGAAAAGCTAGAATGTCATAAATGTTTTTGTATGTGTGCTCATAAATAGGAGACCCCAGATTAGCTTTTCCCCACCCATGAGTGTGTATATATATGTATATGTACATGTACATATACATATATATATTTATATATTTGTGTATGTATATATATTTATATATGTATACATATATATATATATACAAAACATACATATATGTGTGTATATATATATATTTTTATATATGCATAGAGTTTGTGTGCAACAAATTTCTGGGTTTCATTATGAATATGAAACCTACTCACAAACATCACCTCTTGGGGCTGGGAGGTGTGAGGAAACAACAAGAATGCTAAACAGACTCTCAATGGTGAACATTTAAAGAAACTGTCCCAGAGCAGTTGCAGACAGAGAATTCCACTGAGCTGCTGCAAGAGACAAGGGAGAATCCCAAATCAGAGTTCATGTCATGCCACTGCTCCCCTCCAGGGGCCCTGTCTCCTGCCAGTGCCACCACCACTGCTGTGGCACTGCTCTAGCAGCAAGGGATCCTTTTTGCAATAAACACAGACACAGTGAAATAAATTGCTGTGGAAAGAGTGGCTCTGCTTTCAATTTGCAGCTGAGTGCTGAAATTCAGCTTTTCAGAACGAGTCCACGTAAGTAGGAATATCAGAGATCTGTCTGCTGAGCAGGTTAGAGGCACCACCTCAGCTGTGCTGGCTCCACAAGCTGCACAGCAAGTGTGTGACATGGTCAGCAGAGGAACCAGAGAGGGAGAGCAGAACACAGGGCTGCATTTCAGGCTTGGTACTGTGACCATTTCCCTGGGGAACCTGTTCCAGAGCCCAGTCACCCTGTGGAGGAAGAACCTTTTCTTGATATCCAACCTAATGTGGAGGGACAGAATGTAAGAGAATAGCGCAGAAGGCAATCTCACCCCTGAGGAGTTGCAGCTGTACTAATCACCAAAGATTAGTAACAGGTCTGCTCTTAACAGGCTACAGCTGTGTCCAATGAGAAGAGTGCTACAAAAGAGTGGGTTAGTTGGGTGAGAAGAGAGATGGAATTTGTTGGCTGTGAGGAAGAAGGAGTCAGTGCTATGAGGAGATGCCCATGAGACATCACTGAGAAGGTATGGGACTTTTGCAATAAGATGATGACAACCTAAACCTCCCCTAACACAACTTCAGGCCATTCTCTCAGGTTGTGGACACCACGGAGAAGAAATCAGTGTCTGCCCCTCCTCTTTCCCCTCACGAGGAAGTTGCAGACCCCAGTGAGGTCTCTCCTCAGACCCCTCCAGGCTGAACAGACCAAGTGCCCTCAGCCAATGCTTATACAACTTTCCCTCAAGGCCCTTCACCAACCTCACAGCCTCCTCTAGATGCTCTCTGATAGTTTAGTATCTTTCTTATATTGTACTGCCCCTAACTACCCCCAGCATTCGAGGTGAGGCTACCACAGTGCAGACCAGGGTGGGACAATCCCTTTTTTTTCCCAGCTGGTGATGCTGTGCCTGAGGCCCCCCAGTACATGGTTGTCCCTCCTGACTAACAGGACACTGCTGACTCATACCCACCTTGCCACTGAGCAGGACCCCCAGGTCCCTTTCCATGGCACTGCTCTCCAGCCTCTCATTCCTCCATCTATCTGCACACTCATGGTTACCCCACCCCAGCCTAAGAATCTGGCACTTTCCTTTGTTGAACAATATGGTTGGTGATTGCCCATCTCTCTAATTTTTTGGTGTCTCTCTGACCCTTGGGGACAGTCCTGTGCAGGGCCAGGAGTTGAACTTGGTGATTCTGGTGGGTCCCTTCCAGCTGAGCGTATTCCGGGATTCTGGAATTTAAGTCAGTTGGACTTGTCAATCCACACCTGAAAATCTGGATCACTCTTTCATTTTGCCACACACCTTTCTCAAAATAACCATGGGTATATCTCCAACCATACTCCCATAGCTCCTGTTGTTGATCTGTTTCACTTATCAATGCCAAATGCTAAATCTTTCTTAGAAAATGAGGTCTTTAATATCTTGGACCAAGTGAAACATCTTTTTTGATCTAAGACTTACAGCTGAAGAATTAAATTAAATCCCTGCCTGCCTTGACCTAGCTCCTGAATCTTACAAATTGCAAATGTTCCCACTTGATTTACTTCCACAGCATTTCTTGGCAAATAGATTATTTTATTTCTATAAGCTTCACGTGCACCAAATTCACCCTTGGCATCTCTCAAGAGATTGTTTAAACTGGCTTACACTAATGGGACAATATCATCTCAATGTCTTGAGCAACACTGCTACTACGTCAATGAAAGAGTAGCTGAGTGTTGAACTGTGAAGCAAACTCTTGACCCTGTCCACTATCTAACTGAAAACATGAAAAATTTCTCACTACTCTGCAAGAGTTCTATATCTAAAAGTGCCTCTCCTCTGAGTTTTAACATCTTGTTTTAATTTGCGTAAGGATCACTGCTATGCCACAGCCTCATAAGAATTTCAAAGGCTTTGGCAGAGGAAGTGAATTGAGTGCAAACTCTCGCATCTTCCCCAAGGCATTGGAGTTCCCACTCTAGGAATCCCTACACCAGCCAAGCCAGGTCTGGAGCAAAGGGTTTACTGCTTGAGTGATAGTTCCACTCAATATGTGCCTGCACTCAGCAGAAGCCAGTGATGCCACATCAGTCTGGCCAAAAGGGAGCCCTGTGGGGAGAAATGGCAGCTACAGGGAGCTACAGTTTCTATAATTATGAGGTTAAGCTGTTATTGCTTCCATCTCTGACAGCTCAGTGCTAAGTGAGCATCACAGAGGGAATAGCCCCTTCTTGAGACTGTATGCAACATCCAGGTGCTCTGAACTCCAGCAGTAAGGTGTTTGTAGGTGTGGGAGCCAACTTTTAGTCAAGCTGAAATTAGATTTAACACACTTCAGATGTATCTGTTTAGTCAAACCAACTTTGTAAAATAAGAGAGTAGACAGGCTGTGGCTTCTCCTCTGAAGCAGTGGAGCTAAATGCAGGTGGGAACAATTAATGCAGATTGATTCACATCAGAACAAAGGATCTCGACAGGTGGATAAATTACAAAACCATAGAATCATTAAATTTGGAAAAGACCTCCAAGAAGTTCATAAAGTCCAACTGTTAACCTTTGCCCTGCCATCTTCACCATTAAACCATGTCTCCAAGTGACACATCTACACATTTTCTAAATATGTCCAACAATGGTGACTTCATCACTGCCCTAAGAAGCCTGTTCCAGTGCTTGAAAACACTTTTGGTGAAGAAGCTTTTTGTAATACCCAGTTTCCCCTTGCCCAGTCACTTTTAAACTGAAGAGGCTGACCACCACCTAACTGCAGCCTCCTGTCAAGGAGTCAGAGAGAGGGAGAAGGTCCCCCCGAGCCTCTTTTTCTCCAGGCTGATCAACCCCAACTCCCTCAGCTGCTCCTCATTAGACTTGTGCTCCAAACCATTCACCACTCCCTTGGTTTTTTCTGGACATGTTCCAGCCCCTCAGTGTCTTTCTTGTGGTGAGTGACCCAAAAGTATACCCAGCATTTGAGGTGCAGGCTTTCCAGTGCCAGTACAAGGAGATCGTTGCCCTGGTCCATTGCTGGTTACACAATTCCTGATCCATAACAGTTTTGATCAGGAACCACGCGTGGGTGTTGGAACAGATTGCTGTTTCAGCAGAATTCTATCACTCCAAGCCACATTTCAGTGTTGTCTCACATGGAAGACACAAAAATGCCACAAGGAGAGCTATTGTTTTCTTGTCTTGGTGGCAGAAAGTGAAGTGGAAGCAACCAAATTAATCCAGTTGCAAAGGAAATGCATCAGTTTGAGCCTGGGTTTCCTCATCAGGGACACACTGCAAGCACATGGTAACTCTGACATGTTACCCTCCACAAGAGGTTAGAAGGGCTGCTTTAACTTTGAACAATGCTTCTGTCTAAGGCCACCCTGAATCCCCAACTGTCAGGTTTCTGACACTGAATTTTTGATCTACAGTCTCCAGCATTTTGAAAATAAATGTAGGAAGTATCACAAAACTACTGATGTTTTTCTTTCTATATTAATTTTACAGGTTATATAGAGATATACCTGTATAAAATAACTGCCCATAAATAATGACATGTGGCATATCAAATATAGCTGTCAGCTCCTGCAGTGTCTCACTAACTAAAATGATTAATAACCCAAATTAATAAAAAGGAAACAACTGCAGAGGCTGGCTGTATCTAAACTGCACAATCTAGACAGGAGTAGCTGTTGAACTGCCACATTCTGCAGGATCTGCAGCCAGAAGTGGAACCAACACTCATATCCAGAGCCCCAGAGTATACACAGAGGTCCACACAGCACTCTACCTCCCCTGAATCCTTCTCTATTTCGAGAAAAGAGTCATTTTGACTCCTGGCACAGGTGGAAATTCAGTGGCGGCATTGCCAACACCCTGAGAAATGTGCAGCCCCAACACTCTCCAACAAAGGTGAATGGGTAGGAAGGCCCAACATCCTTCCTGCTCACTAGATATGGATATAAATTCATAGATATATAACCTGGACAACTTCAGCCTTTTTCTAGTGGGGAAAAGGGGTGTTGGTATCAATGAATTTGTGCGAAAGCAAAAGAAAAGTCTACCTTGAAATATGGATCCCCAACTAGAAAAGCTGAAAGCACAAAACTAAAAAAAGATCTGTCCTCCTTGGATTTGCAGAAAAGATGGTAATAACAGATTTGCAAATTCATAAGCTGAGTAATAGAATCTAAAGCTTTTTAAGAGACCTGAGCTTTAAAAAAAAGAAGTGGATCAAACTCTTCTCTGGTTTGATGTTTCTGTAACAAGAGTGAATTAATTTAAAAATACAGATTTGTTTATAAAACAACAGTAAGTCTATTAACATTTAACTAATTCCAACAAAATTCTTCTGCAAATGACAGCAGAATTTTTTATTCTTTGAAATGAAGAAAAACAGGAAAATATTTCATTTTATGATGTACTGTCCAGTCAATGTCACCAGAAGATTCTGTAACCTCAGAGGCCACTGACATTTCTCACCTTCATGGAGCACAGTAAGAATGAGTTTTAAAGTTTAACTAAGTTCAAGGCTAAGTTTGCTTGATACCTATATTCCAAGAGGAGATAAATTAAATATATCTTCTTATGGTGTTGACTTTCTGTACATTACTATCACTACCACTAATTCAATATTCGCTGTAGCTTAGCAGAAAACCCATGCATGGGAATCACAGAAGGAAAATTGCTTTCTTCTGCTTTCACATTTTCAGATTTTAGCAAGTTTTTATTCCTTCTTCACCTTATATTCTAAACTTCCTCAAGAAAAATCATGCTTAGCTGTAATCCATCATTGGATTTAGCAAGGGCTTGTGGAAATTTTGTTGATATTTTGATCAAAGACCCTCTGGGTCAATGTCTTCCAGAATGCAGCAGTTTAATCTCAATGAAGAGTCTGGTTTTACAAGGATATTTAAGTAATCCTTGTAAGGATAATGTTGGCCAAGGACATAGCCGGCCAAGGACAGCACAGCAAAACATCTTCCTCAAAACAAATGCAAATGACTTTTGATGGGGTTGGTATGACTAACAGCATGAGGCTCTGGTCAAGCCCACCAGTTCTTGGGGCTGTGGAGGCTCCGTAAGGCTCTCACTCCTCAGAGACCCTGAAGGTGCCAGTTCATAGCTTATCTCTTGCTCATTCCTACACTTTTTGATCTATACCATACAAAACATTGTGTAATATTTAATTAGAAAGTCCAGCAGAGGTATTTGGCTGTTAAATCTCTTTTCCAATTTACTTGATGTCTATTGACCTTTAACAGTTTGGGGCTTTTTTAAAGTCCTGAATTGCATCTCGTTACCAAAAGACAGAAGGAAATGGAGGGGAAACCATTAGAGAAAACTGAAGAAGGTCTTGGGGAAGAGATTAAAAACACACACATAAATTTGTCAGTTCTAAAAACACCCACTGGAAAAACAGATGAGATATTTTGTTTACTGCTGACTATTAATGACTGTTGCTCTTGCAGCTGGACTCAAGAACTGCTGAAAACTGCTGGGGGTTTTCAGAAGCCATGGTAAGCATTTTTTTTGCTAAAGACAATCCCAGTTGATTTACTCTGAAGAATGAATTAAGTGGAGTGGGCTTGTTGAGGGCCATGTTATTTGACCTTCTGATTATGTACTTGAAAAAAAAATAGTGCTTTAGAAATTGGTAGTGTAATGACAAGATTGGCCTTTTTTCCTGGAAAAAAAGGAAGAGACTGTATCTCAGCTAGCACACACTGCAAGAAAGATAATGATATTGTTTGACCCCAAGTGTGTGCATCTGATGCATTTTGTTTGCCCTACAGAGAGTTGCTACTACAATTCCCTCTCCATCTGTACATTTTCCTTGGTAGGGAAGAGCTTTCATTTAGCAATTAGAGCATTTTGAGCAATTAGTTTGCATTTCATTCTCAGCTCTGTTACTGACTTATTATTAATAAGTTGTTTCCGCATCATGCACATAACTGTTACAAAGGGTTCAACCTCTATAAAATGTTAAGAAATATAAAATTGGATTGAGCTACATTAAAACTCTACATATCTCACTTTAAAAGTCAGCCTATAACTGACTTAGAAGAAATGCTGAAGTATAGAGAATAGGTTTTATCATGATCTTTAGAAGATTTGGAAACAGAAACTCCTATTTTTTACTACTGGGATTTCATGAAGACACAACTGAGAGCATCAATCAGCTGCTCAAAGTTGGATGGTGAATTTAACTAAGGCATAAAATAAGTAAGGTTTAGAATGTTGTCTGGCAAGTTTTAGAAACCTATGCACTCAAGAGTAGTAATTTTATCTATTATAACTAGAAGAGTTTTAATTTCCTTGCCAGAAGAACTAAGCGTTTGTAGTGTGCATAACCACAGTTCAAGAATCCACTTACCTAAAGCACTTGTATTTCATACATCAAAACTTCAGGGAAGAACAAAAATATCCAGCTTTCATGAGTGGAGCTACAGCAACACAGCCAGTAAAGTAATGCACTATTATACATGGTGACATTTCTGATGACATAAGTTCCAAAATCCCCACAGAATTTACCTACTTCTAGCAAAACAAAAGAACAAGATTTCTATATATCCTCCTCTGAGTTTTTCTTCCTCGGGAGAATTCCATATGGACTCTTAATTTTTGCCAGCATCCATAAATGTTTTATAGATTTTATAAATTACTGCTTTCTATTTTTGCACTGCTTTTTCAGTACTCCTCAATACTGACCTCCTGCTTCTTTTACAGTCAAAACACTGGGGGGGGGTGGTTGGGTCTGTTTATAGTCTGTAGGCATCTGCACCTCTATAGTAGTATGTACTCATATATGTAATATTATTTATATAAGAGTGATAATCTTATGTATTTCATGTCAATCATAGCAAAATGTCGGACTATGGCATACAAGTATTTTTCTGTGTATAAGAGCACACACAATAGTCCCCAATGTGAAAAGCTTGTCTAAAGAGCCTTCCTGTCATCCAAAAATAGCTTAGAACTTATCATCCATGTACAAAGCCAGCTCTCAGATCTGAGGGAAAAAAAATCCCCAAAACATGATTAGAGAATGGGTTTTCCTTTTGCATAAGTAACATTTTTGGGGAACTAAACTTGATTGAAAACCTTGAACAGTTTTTGACGTAAGTGGGCCACCTTTAATAAAATGACATAGTGAACATGAGGCCCCATGCCAAAATCTTCACTTGAAAAGACTAAATATGGCAACTTCTTCCTCTTCATCAGGAAGTTACTATTTCACAGCTGTACTTTTGGTTTTCAAACCAGGTAGTCACTTTCTCCCAGCCTCTTCTGAATGTGATTAAGAGTAAGACATTTAAAAGGTATGTGTGGAGACACTCTGCTTATGGACAGCACAGTATCTAAAAATAGCTGTAGATCAGACAAGTTTGGGGAGATAAGAGAAGGGAAGAATAAGGCTTGATCCTGCAGCCAGGAAAAAAAAGGAAATGGAGTCACACTGGGACTGCTGGGACTGAAGCCCCTGTGCATTGATAGCTCCAGTTACTTGACAAGTGCCCCCTTGATTCTTTGAACACTCTCAAACAGTTACACAAGTTTCTCAATAAGTTTCTCTTACTGGCTTAACCCCAGCTTTCCCACCACAACAGAGTCCCAGACACTTAGCTCCTTTAATTCATTTAACCATGATCAGCAACACAATCAAAATAGCTCGAGCTGGTATCTCCAGGGAGACACCCCCAATAAAGTCACCCCTGGACTTTTATACCCTCAAAATCTGTACATCTGTTACAACAGTGATTTTGTGTCTGAGGTCTTCTGCTGTTCACTGGCTCCTGCAGAGCCTCTGGGTGACCCTCAGCCTCTCCCTGGCCAATGCTCTAGGTGCCCACACCGCAAAGGTCAGCCCTGATTCCCGACTCCTTGCCTGGAGCTCCAGCCTTTTCCCCCCACCCAGGGCACAACCTAGAGCTCACACTGCAGCTGCACACCCAGCTACCTGCACTAGGTATGTTAATCAGCAAGGCTCAAGCCCCACTCAGAAGCAATTTTGCAGAAGGCATGCTTGCTTCCACAATGCTGTGAAGTGAGCTCTGTATCCCTGGCTTAAGAAAGATTTGTTTCCTAGAAAAACCCTTCTTTTTACTTGCAAGAATAACTACAAAAACTAAGTGTTGGCTTCTCAATTTGCTGTATGAGTTATGTTCTGATTTGTCTCCACATTAGCAAAGCACTAAAACCATGTCTTCCCCACCTCCAAAGCTGGAAACACTTAGCAAAAGTTCTGAGATCATTAAGCCTTGTAAGGAGATTCTCTTGGAAAAAAAACACATCCTCTCATCATAAATCAATAGATCAGCCACCACAAAAGCCAACACTGTATCAACATTTTAGGATGAGACTAAAACTGGTCTGGTAGTAGTGATTAAGAATTTTGTTCATTGGCATTGTCAGTTCCAAGACACAGGCTGGTGGAGCTGCTTGACTGGTTTCTTTCTGTTGTCATCCCAGTCACTCCACTTCTCAAAGCTATTTATGCCAACATCCAAGGCATACAAAATACTGGAACTAAGGTATTATGTTCCTTCAGTCACGGTCTCTTCATTAAATTTATAAAAGAAAATCAAGTCTTTTGTTCAACTACTTTAAAAGTCTGTGTCATGTAATGCAATTGTGGGTACAATTGCAACTGATCACAGCAGATCTCCAACCTCCCTAACATCTCCCCCCTCATTAACACAGCTGAAAGGCAAAAACAGCTGGAATTCATGGGACTCATTTGCTGCTGGCTATCTTGAGTGGCACAGTCTCATTTAGAAAGCTATTGAAAATATTGACTTTCCAGAATAATCACAGCATCAGCACAAACTTCCCAAATGTGTTCCTCTTAAGAGAAACTCACAGACTGCTTAAAACCATTATATGACCCCACAGAGGATTATTTGAAAACACCTTATTTTCAATCCATATGGTGTTGGGTTTAATAAGATGATGACAAGCAGACCATAAAATTATTATCTACTTCTGGTATAATCTAATTAGGGGTAAAGGTTTGTGTGCAGTATCCACAAACCTGTTTATAAACTCATAAGGTACTTCAGTCAGCAACTGAATGGGTCAAATCACATCTGTCCTTGGGAAGTTTTATTCTTATATACTCAGCAACTGTGTAAAAAAAGAAGCTAAAACTCTTATATTTGTTCGAAAATGGACATCAGCAGCAGGAGTAGTTAATATTACTGTGTACCTTGACACTCCTTACCATTCTAACAATTCCAGATTACACTATTTTTAAATTCTATAATTATCAAATATTGTTTTTAACTTATTAATTTAAAACAGAATAAATTAAATTTATCTTTGACAGCTTTAAATATGTCATTTCTCTTTTATCGTGCAGAAGATACATTGATTTTTTTTATTTCTATGGTTCTTAACTCACAAGCAGAAATTCTTGATCAATTCATATAGCTATATAGACACATATTATATAGTTATCACTGAAAGTATTGTCATTTAACAACAATATAATGCTTGTCATATTCACTCACTGATCTTAGCTTTGTACAAAAGAATGTAACATTTCATAACTTTTATTTCTGTAATGATACATACACCAAGTATTTATTTATTTATTTATTTATTTATTTATTTATTTATTTATTTATTATAAGACCTTTCCTGGGTCGAGAAAGAGAATTCTTTCTCCATTGTGGATGTATTTTGCCTTCTGAAGATAAAAGACTGCACCTTCCAGAGTCTGGGATGCCTGTCACAATTTTAGTCATGGCTTTTCCAACCCTCTTCCAGAGACCAGATCTCTCCCAGTGTAATGGGTGCATGTTTAAACTGTTTTACCCCACAATTTGAGTTGTGTGTTACAGAAGGCTCTCCAGCAGGAGCAACTCAATCCAGTGGAGGACAAGGCTCTCAAGAAACTGGGAAAGTGTAGTAGTGGTAGCCCAAGCTGAGCTGGTTTTGCAGCCCAAAAACTCCACAAGACACACAATGCCTCCCATCCTGAGTGACCACCACAAGAGATGGAGCCCAAGCCAGGGGCTAAATGAATCTTTTAATTTATGGACATTGGATGAAAGTGGTTCACAAAGTAAGGGAAGGGTACAGGAATATAGTATAAAGGATGGGAAAAGGGGTGCTGACTGATGGGTATCTGTTGGATAGTGGCGGACCTGAACATGATGCAAATGGTTCAGAACAGAAGGTGGGGATTTTAGAGGGTCTGGCTGGGATGGAGTTAATTTTCTTCACAGCAGTCCATAAGATGCTGTGTTTAGGTTTTGTTACTCCAACAGACTCCACAGCAGACTGTGTTGACTGCCGCCAAGCAGTGCTTTCACAGGGTCAGGGCTTTCTCTGCTCCTCAGGTTGCCACCTTGCCCTCCCTTGGGTGAGAAGCTGGCAGGGGACACAACTGGGACACAGCAACACTCTGGACTATATAATGCTGTAATCTGCAATGAAAGCTCAAGGAAAAGAGGAAGAAGCAGCAATACTCATGCTTATGGCCTTTGTCCTCCACTTGCAAAGCATCCATAACATCTGCTGTCCAGCAAGTGGCTGAACTTCTGCCTGATGATGGGAAGTAGTGAATAAATCCCTTCTTTGCTTTCCTGGTGCACACAGCTTTTGCTCCTCCTCTCACTCAGGTCATGAGTGCTTTTGCCTTCCTTCTAATTTCTCCCAAGCCCATGGGTGTGTGAGCAGCTGTGAAGGTACTTAGACTCTGGCCACACTCAAGAACATCCAGAAAATTCAGAATCAGAGTCACATATTGTCATGTGACCAGCCAGATCCCAAGGAATGAAATCCAAGTGAACCAACTCAGAAAGGCTCATGATTTATTCCATCTTACAATGATCTTTGTTAGGATACCCAATAAGGCTTTTGCATGCATTGGCACTTCCAGATCAGTGGGAATTCCTGTCTGGATTTTTCAGGCCATGTTTTCTCTGTTACTTCTCTGTCTTCAAGATATTTTCAAAATCTGGTCTTTTCCAAAGACTCCTGAACCTCTGTGCTTGACCCCACCTCTGTCAAAAGGACAGATGAACACTGAAAGAACAGTGTTTTGAGGGAAAACCAGTCAAGACTTGGAAAGATATGTAGCCTGTGATGACTTTATGCAGCTACTCCACACTTTACTCCACTTTTTTAATTAACAATAAAACCCCCAACAAAAAAAACAAGCAGACAAAACAAAAGAAAGCTACCTGCAGTATAAAAATCCTTTTGGAAGGAGGGATGCGTGGGTGAGCAGAGAACAGGAACTGGGCAGTTTTGTCCTCATTTGGAGAAAAGAATGTCATCTGTCCAGAGGAAATTCTTTCTTGGGGCTCCTTTGAGATAATTAATCTGGGGGCCTAGATTTCATGTTTACAATTTCACAACACAGAACAGCATAATTATAATTACAATGCACGGCATGCCATACCTTGCTCAAGCAATGAGACATGACAAGCTATAAATTTTTCTGAGATTATTCGCACACTGTGAACAATGTGACAACATGAAAGGTCAAAGGCAGAACCACTTTAATCACTCAGAAAGTATCATAATTACCCTGAAGTGCACTTCCTGTTCTGTCTCATACTGCTGTGAAACAGAACTGGTTCAGGCAAACATAGTTCAAGTATTTTCTGGCCATCAAGGATGCTGCACCTCACCTCCCCAGCTGCCAGTAAAGCACTCTTTTACTACCAGTCTCCCAAGCTAAATCAGTTTGTGCTACAAACATAGTTTACTCAATAAAAAGCTCACATTCTTACAAACAAAATTATATTTATGGTTGGCTATCTGTTTTCCTTCCTTTACCAGCATGAAATATCCAAAAGTAGCCTCTTCTGGTGCTAGACGTAAAATATTTTTGTCATCAGTTAATATAGGAGAAAAAAGCTACATGCAACAGACTGTAGACTGATAATTAGTCATATTAGCAGTATGATATTTATCTTTGGAGAATTGATTCAGTATTTAGCTGAAGCATGTGATGAAAATATGCCAAGAAAAATCTATAAACACCTTCCAGTGTCAGTATTGCCATACATAATGCTGCATTGCCATCAGTGTTACCATTACTTCACCTTATGCTGTGACCATTCAGACCTCCACTGCAGCATCAGCTCTAGGACACAATTCTGTCCTTCATTACAAAACAGGAATCTGTGCTTCCTTATGAGAATTGAGAGAGGTTATTATTGAGAGAGGCATCAAATAAGGATGTGCAGTGCAACCAGATTAATTCCTGCAGACAGCAGCACAGCTTGGTTACTAGTTTGGCAGAATGCATCAGATTTTTAAATCTGTGAATCTAAACTTCGTAAGTGATTAAGACTTCTTACTTTGCTGCACCCATGTTTTTGTGCAATCCAAATACCCAATTCTTCTGACAGCTATTTATTAAATTATTATATACAGAAATTTACATTTTATATATGTTTGTGCCCACTGTAAAACAAGGCAGTGCAAGAACTTCCATCTTTTTTTAATATGAGAAAATGTGGGTTTTGTGTGTGTTTTGAAGATTTTTAGACATGTTTAGTCCTATTCAAGAAGGGCAAGGTGGAAGAAAATTTTCTTCAAAAGACAGAAGTGAATATTCTCTGAGGAACTCTATTGGCCAAAGGCAAGAGATTTGAACTTTCCAACCTTGTGCTTTGCCAAAGGACGAAGCTAATCCAAACAGGTTTTGTACAGGTACACTTAACTGTTAGATGTAATCTAAAAGATGTCTCATGGTGGCAGGATGACTGTGTTACTCCTGGAGAATGCTCAGGCTCCTCTGGCACAAAATCATCCAGAGCAACTCTCACTTCCTATGGGTTCAGCAGAGTGCAAGAACAGTGTAACATAATTGCTAATTAATTTAGTGTAAAAATCTTAAAATAACAAAACACCTTACTGCCAATTTGTTAAATTTGGCAGCCTGATGTGTCAAAACAGAAGCCGGCTGCGCCGTCTCCTTGCAAGCTGTAAATTACTGATATACTCTCTGCATCCTTTGTGGCTGGAGATGAATAATGCATTCCCATGCTGTATTTCTCCTAGTGAAAATTGCCAGGTACTGCTTATAGCTTAAAATGCTGTTTTTCTTGTCACTCTTCAATGCCTGTTCTTCACTCACAACTTAACTCTCTTTCTACTACTTTAAATACCATTCCTAATGCCATTTCGAGCAGAAATGAAAGAAAGGAAAAAAAGCATACAAACAAAAACCAAGAAAACCAAACAAGTTGGTAAGCAAAGAAGAAAAAATATTTCCTAGGAAAAATCACCCAGCATGTCCTTTATGTGCTGGGAATTGGAAAATTGGCAAACTCTGACTGAGGAATCAGACCTTGGCAGCTACTCTTGCTGTTGCTGAATTTGTACTATGGCAAGTAATGGAATTACACTAGGATATTCTCCATTATTAAATGTCAGCTTTGGCTGCCTTTAAACCCACTGTTTTGTCTAACCAACCTTGTTGCCACATCCACCCCTGACCATCCTGGATGTGTGCAATGTGAGTTACAGTCCTGCTACACCAGCTGGCTCATCAGCATCCCAAAAGAACCAGTGTCCACTGAGAGAGAGGTTTGCAGAAATGATGTAAAGCTGCTAAAACATCTCCTCAATTCTCTAAACATCACAAGTGATTTTGCAATGGATTAAAAGTGACTGGAGATGCTGTTTTCTGACATACACTCCTTATGAGCCTGGCACAGTACATTTATACTGCTGACAACTCTTCTTCTTCAAAAAAAATTGTTTTCTGTCTGGTGGCATATTGAGGCAAGAAACTTTGCCAAGCAGAAGGAACTGGAGGAATCCTTCCATTTTGAAAACTACAGGAGAATGGGTCACAGGGAATGTTAAGTAAGTACTCATGGAGGTCAGGTAAAATTTTGCCCAAGCAACCTTCTTTTTTGCTTATGCTGGCTACCACTGTTTGTATGCAACTGATGGGCCAGTACAAATGTTTATGTATTGCTCTGGCACACACACTCCCACAAAAAAATTAATTTATTCTGGCAGGGTGGTAAAAAACTGTTTTTCTTCTTCTCACTTAATTGGATTTTAGTTACTCTAAGATGAAAAAATATTTTCAGAACCAGTCTATTAAAATTTGTTAGGAGACGATGAACCTGTCATTTAAAGCTGCAGTACAATGCATCCATGCACAGAAACTGAGATACAACAGGGATCTGGAGCGGTGGCCGAATAAAAAGCAAAAAACCCAGGCTAGATGAGTGTCCAGCCAACCTCCAGCCAGTAAGGCACTTCCCCAACACGAAGTCAGGGCCTTGTGCCCAAGGCGATGCCAAGCCTTGCGGACGTCGGCCGCTGGGGTTCTCCAAGGTCGCAGGACGAAAGGAAGAGGCGACTCTCAGTCTCTTCGGGGTAGGAGGTTTTATTGGGATGGGATGCAGAAGGTAGCGAGGAAGAAGCTGAGAGCCCCGAGGCAGGGAAAGCCTCGTGTTTTAAAGAGGGTGGGAGGGGTGAAAGATAGCAAATCAGAGAAGGATACATTAAGGATTGGCATAATCGGAGAACCAATCAAACACGGTTGTGGGGGGGACCCTGGCCCCTAACCCAATCACCCGACACCCTGGCCCAAACTTTCTAGAAAAAGAGGCAGGGGTGTCGAGTGACAGGCAGGCAGCCAGGGGTGGGGAATAAGAAAGATACATTTAGTAACCAAGACAACTGGGGAGGGGTTTGGGGATTGACACAAACTGGTAACAGGGCAGGACCTTCTGAGAGAACAATGGGGGGAAACTGAACAAACATAAAACACACCACAACAGGGATCTATGCTGGAAAAGCAGGAGGCAAGAGGGATAACACCCAGGATATATCCAGTCCACCTGCTTTAGATACGACAAACCCAGAAAAGCTTAAATTTTAAAGGAACTATCCTCTGGAAGTCAGGTTGCTTTGCACATGTAGCATGGACAGTTCAAGAACACAAGGATAACATATTATGCTTTAAACTCCACTATTTTACACCATTGCCAAATATTGTCCCCTTCCCAGATTAAGTGGGGTAACTTCCACTAGTTTTGGAGATGATTAGTCAGAGTGATGACATTAATGCCATGATTAGCAATAAGGAAGGAAGTTCTCTTTCTTCTGCACTGGTGTGCAAGACCTCACCTGTGAGAGGTGCTGAAAGGATGGTGGCACCTGAGGGGTCAGTATCTTTTTCCTAAAAGCCAGCACTAAAGTGGAGATCAGTGGGATAAATCATTGTAGG
This sequence comes from Molothrus ater, assembly GCF_012460135.2. Lineage (NCBI taxonomy): Eukaryota > Metazoa > Chordata > Aves > Passeriformes > Icteridae > Molothrus > Molothrus ater. The sequence continues at coordinate 64,281,385 of NC_050511.2, forward strand.
ATACCCACAACCCCATCCTTGGAAACATCCCAGTCAGATTGGATGAGACTCTGGGCAACCTGGCCTGTCAATGACGTCATTACTCACGGCAAGTGGGTTAGAGGCACCTCCCAACCCCAAAATAAACTGTGATTTAGGACATCTGCGCAGCACTGGACATCCACCAGTTCTGCATTCCATTCACTATCACAGGCTCTTAGGATTTTCAGGATGGCAGTTTCCCTCTTCTGTCTGTCTGTGCCATGGTAAGTTCAGCTTTCCATTGCTGAAACAGCAAAGGTCCTTATGGAGGTTCTTGAGAAGAAGGTTAATAAAAAACCTCACACCACCTTATTTGCACCTGCATTTGGATAGGGAATAGATGCCTGGCTGTTCGCTGCATCAACAAAGTTGGGCTGCAGCCATTTCAAATCCCAGCACAGCAACAATCTCCTTTCCTCCCTGCCAGCCTTTGTGTCTGCAGAAGCTGTCAGGGTAAAGTGACACTCTGCTTCTCTTCTCCCCAGCATGCACTCCTGAGATAAAGAAGAAGATATATAAAGATACATCTGTCCTGAGGTATTCACGGGACCTGGAAATCCCTGCAAAGAACAGGGACATAAGATAGACACCAATAGATGTCACAATAGATGGTCACAAAATTAAAATTTTGCAATCTGCTATTTTCAAGCTCTCTGCTGAAAATCAGCAAGGAGCATCCAGGCAAAGGTATTTTAGAGATTTTCACTGCGTCCAAAACAGAGAGCTAGACTTTTGAAATGCCAGAACTGTGAATGAATAATTCCTCCTCTAAAAAATTACTTATTCTGTGAACCACATGGTAAGGCATGAAAGAGTTTTGACAGTTTATTCATCAGTTCTACCAACAAAACAAAATAATGTTTCACAGAAAGACAACACTCATATCTCTTAGCATCTAGATGGGTTTTTCTTAGTGACTGTCTCAGGTTAAACAAATTCACTTTATTCCCACTCATTAGCAATCAGATAACTGAAATTCCATCAGAACAGTTACAAATCCAAATATTAGGACTCAATGTTCACTTTTGAGAAAAAAAAAGTGTTACATTTATGATAAAAAAAAATCTAATAAGCAGTAAAACCACAGAGAGGAGAAAGTTAGAAGCAACACACAGCATGTATCTCAGGGAATGAATAAAACCCCAAACACACAAGTTTGTTTAGAGCTGTGAAATTTTAAAATGATACAATATGTGTATGTCATACTCAAGCTGTGGCATTCATGTGCTAATGGCAATTATCAGACCTTGATGATAACATCAGTCCTTCCTAAGAAAAAGAAAGTGTATTTGAAATTGTTTGATGAGGATTCACTTGACTGTCAACAAATTATTTCCTCCTGAGAATATGATTTTGGGGGATGAAAACCCTGACTTCAGAAGACATTTGGAATGACAGAATCAGAGAATGGCTTGGGTTGGAAGAGAACTTAAAAGACCATCTAGTTCCATCTCCCTGCCATTGGCAGGGACATCTTCCACTAGACCATTAGGAATTGCTCAGAGCCCAGTCTGGCCCTGAACAATTCCAGGGATGGAGCATTCACAGATCCTCTGGGAAACTTGTGCCAGCATCTCATCACTCTCACAGTCAAGAATTTCTTCCTGATATATAATCTAAAAATGCCTTCTTCCAGTACTTTATTTCAGCTCTGGCCATGCACCAGTGTCTTTGGTGTCACTGTCAATGTGGGTAGGTTTTCCCTGAGCAATTTTTTTCTCTTATATGTATTGTGAGACCCCTGCCCTCAGCAAAATCATGAGACACGACATTGCCTCCCCCAGCTATTGTAGTGATACTTTTTACAGAGATTTTAAAAAGAGATATCCTTATTTGCCAGTGGAAATTGAAGAGAAGTTTAAATAATCCCTCCCCTTGTCCATGCAGCGAATTCTTACTGCAGAGAAAGCTGCTTTGTGTCCCAGCTGAGATGAATGATCACCCCAGTTTAAAGGCAGTTAAATGAGAAGTTGTCCTTAATTAAACCAAAACTAGGGGCAACACTAAGCAAGAGAAAAGTTGCTACTGAGAAAATAATATCTCCAGTGAGTAAAGCACAATTAGACAAAAAATCCTGATATGAGAGCTTGTTCATAACCTCTCTATTGCCTAACCCATCAAATATTCCTTGTTTTTCCCTAGATAGCTGATACTCCATTTTTTCTTTAAACTGTAAAAAAGTCAGTGTCTTTACACAGCAGATGGCAAATGTTACTCCATTATCTTTTCTCACACATACTGGGATATTTTGGCCATGCTTTAGCTTACACTATTTGGCAGACCACCAGGAAAAAAAAATTCACCTTAAGACTAAGGCTTTCATTTTTTACCATTGGTTTCACAACATCAGAATCTTCAGACTAGGTTATCAGAAAATTGTTTGACAGAGAAAAGGAGACAAATCCACAGGCATCCAAGAAAAGGTATTCAGTTCAACACTAGGTGAATGAAAAATGCAGAAGACTTGTTAAATCATCTGGGTGATGCTGTAATTTTTCCAACTACTTCCAGGGAAGGTGTAGAAAAGGCAGAGCCAGACTCACCCACCTGGGGGAGAGGAGATCTCTGGTCACCATGAAAGTGGTCAAACACCAGCACAGGAGTCCAGAGAGCTTGTAAAGTTTCCAGCCTTGCAGGTATTTGAACCCAGCAGCCCAAAGAAACCTGAACTACAAAAAGGACCAGAGACCTCCAGGGGTTCTCTCCAGCCTGCATAGCTTGACTGATTCCACCTCTTACATTCAATTAATGCATGCATCCATCAATCCATAATGGAGTATAATTCTGTAATTTCTCTTTTTTTATCATAACACTCATTTTAAGGACAGGAATTTTGCCTTAGCAACATTCAGTGAAACACCAGGGTTCATCAATAAAGTACATAAATACATAACTCCCATAAGTAGATTCAGTTCCTCCTCCCTTGTTGTCTTATTTTATGGAAAGAATCAATTCACTAGTAAACACCTTAAAAGGGTCCAATTTTTCCAGTTTGGTTTTTTTTTTTTAAATCCCATATTTTCAAGGAGCTTTTCTCAGGTAAATCTATGTTGGCAGATTTTTTTCCGAGGGAGTGGTAATTTTTCCAAACACCTTTAGCTAACAAGCTGCTGGCAGAGAATCAACATTCCTGAATAATTTATTGCTGTTAAACTATTCTACCACCTGCATCTATTATTCTCCCACTTCAACAACAGGTTGGTTTTTGGCTTGCCCTGGTGTTCATTCACCAGGGCAAGCCAAAAACCAAGCTCCCTGCTTATTCTTGTGCAAACAACAGGAGGTTTTTGCTACTCATTTTAACATGTACTACTCAAACCATTAATATGTTTCATTTCCTGGACTGTGACATCGGTATCACAGCATGCATTGCTATGAATAAAATGCTACGACCACACAGCAGGAGACAAAACTGTGTGCTGAATTACTGAGAGTACATCATCTATTGGCACGATATTCTGACTCTGCAAAGCAGACTGAAGTAGGCCACGGCACCCATTTGTCCTAAAAAACAGCTTCTATCCCAGTTTCATAAAAACATTTTTGGACAGATAATCAGAACCATTACAAACTCCACATCAAAACTATAAACTCTGAATCACCAGAATGTGCTGTGCAGAGAGTCTTTGGCAGTACTGGCACAGCAATTCTCCCTTCTCCAAAGCTCACTGCTCTCTTATCCTGGCTTTTAGAGGTTACAGCCCTGCCACCCATTTTCTCTGTGACCTAAAAGAAATGTTTGTTTCCCCTGCTGTCTCCCTCCTCAGTCTCCCAATACCAAGAGACACATCCTCTGTCCTGCTGGCTTTGGGGCTAGCTGCTATAAATCAGTAACCAGCCACCTCCCCTGTCCATCAGCTTTGAAGATCCTTTAGAAACTGTCCATTTTGTCCTGGAGGATGCAATTTGAATGGTTTGATAGAGAAGCAGTTTTGGCAGGACACAGGCCTATGCCAACTCCCCTAGTATGGCCACCCAAAGGAACCTCTCTGGTTCCGACCTTGAAATGGATCTTTTTGTCTCTTTGACTCATTGACAGCCCCCAAAAAAAGTAATGTGAATTTTTCACCATGTAGTTAGCAGCATCTGAGGACAAAGAAGTCAAACTCCACTACATTCTAGCACCTCACAAATGAAAGCCTTCTTTAGGGAAAATTAATCAATCCACATTTCTCAGCCTGCCTTCTGCTAGCGGTTTTCAAGATCATTCAGGAACTTTGCAGTCAAATATGTAATTTCCTGAAAAATGAAGCTACAGTGATGCAGAAAATACCACTGTCATACTATTCAAAAGTCATTGAATAAAGGTGAGAATGCTCCTGATTTGAGGCAGGTCTCAGGTTCTCTGTTTATACTAGCAGATACCTCAGCAAGGGTCCTTGAATGGTGTGAGAATGCTCAGGCAGAAGCACTGCTTTAGGCACCTGTATATTTGCTTAGAATCTGTTTGATTAAAAGGAGTTCCTCCAGTTAATAACTCTAGATGGAAAGGCAGTTTTCCCCCCCCATTGTGGTTCACTCTCCTTTTTTCTATAGTATACAGCTCCTAGTTATTGTCTCACAGTAGATTGTCCCGCACTGGAGATCAGGTACATTGCTTTTGGGAGAAAAGCTGTTTGCTATTAATCAGTTTTTTTACTTCTTGCTAAGGTACTCGACTGCTGACCAAGGCATTGCCCCATCCCACCACACTGTGATATTGCTCTTCAGTCACTTAGTGCCCCAGTCAGCAGTACCCTTCTCTGCAGGTAGCAATTTCACATAAAAAGGTTTCATTCTTCTCTGACATTAAAGTATGCTCTCACTTTTCCAGGTCCACACTGAAAAAGTTTTATTCAGTCAGTCTTTTTTTTTCTGTGAATGCAGAGTGGCATTACCACTCTCTGGCTGCTCGCACTCACCACAAAATAACGAGAGTGAAGTTCTCCTGCCTCACCTGCAGTGGTACAAATACCATAAAAGCAGAGAGCTATGGCAAATCATGAATTAATTAATTTTCTTCACAGGGGCTGCGTTAGAATTTGTGCAGAAAACAGAGCTGATAACACAGGGATGTTTTCATTACTGCCGTGAGCCAAGGCCTTCTCTGCTCCTCAATCTACTCAACCAGTGAGCAGATAAGCAACCAGCTGCATTGGTTACTCAGAGACGAAACACTGGCTGTGGAACCTCACATGCAGTGGATCTTTGGCTTGGCACAGTTTCATGCTGTGTGAAGGGCACAAAGCAGCTTGTGAGAGAGATTCCTCATAATATCAGGTATGCCACACAACCCTGAAAACTGGAACACAGATAAGTATTAAAGGTCAAGAAAAACATCCCAACCCTTCAACTTCCATGCAAAAACACAATAGGTGCTGAAAATACAAAAGCCTTCTGCTGAAGGCCTGTAAATTTCCCTTTTACTCACAGACAAGGAAATTAGCAATTTATGTTTAAATCTGTGTATTTTAACATGTTTAGGTTTCTCCTGGGACCTCACACAATGTTAATAAAATCTTGCTCTATTCTGGACAAAATGTCAGAAATTAATATATGTTCCAAAAGACAAAAAGTTTATCTTTTCCAAACCAAGAGCCACCACCTTAGATAAAAGTTGTATGCACAAAAGAAAAAAGTTTCCCATTCGCATTAAACTGTCCCAAAAGAAGCTTAACATTATAACTCAGTCTAGGCCTGTTGGATTTTCAGTATATCAAAATTTATTACATATTTCAGAGCAATTTTTCCATGAGCCAGTGTCTTGTCTCTTTTGGAGGTATATTTAAACATTCACATGCACTGGAGAATTACATTATTGAATATGCTGCAGAGAATATTAAAAATGGAGTGCTGACAAAAGTTTGTTTGGTTTGAATAGAAAATTCTGACTCCTGCTCATGATCGTTGCTATGACTTCAGTCTGAATCACACAAGGAAACATTAACCTGTTGGAGCAAGGCCAAAGGAGTCTCCAAAGATGCTGAGAAGGATGGAGACAGGCTGAGAGAGCTGGGGTTGTCCAGTCTGGAAAAGAGAAGGCTCCAGAGAGACTTTGGAGACACTTCCAGTATCTAAAGGGGCTCCATGAGATCTGTAGGACAAGGGCATGCTAGGAAGAGGGGTGATGGCTTCAAACTGGCAGGGGGTAATTTTAGATTAAATACGAGGAAGAAATTATTGACCGTGAGGATGGTGAGGCCCTGGAACATGTTGCCCAGACAAGTGGCTGTCCCATCCCTGGAAGTGTCCAAGGCCAGGTTGGATGGCCCCATAAAAAATCTGGTCTAGCAGAAGTTGCTCCTGCCCCAAGGCAGTGGGATTAGAACAGAGTGATCTTCAAAGACTGTTCCAACTCAAATGGTTTAATATTTCTATGATTCTCCGATTATCTGCTAAAGGAACACTGTGGTCTCTACCACTGGCCAGAGTACATTAAAACAGTAGCTTTTTCCTTTTCTGTTATACTTCCTGCTGCCTAAAAATAACACCCAGCACAATTTGAGGTATTGTACAGTACTCATACCCTTTCTCAGGAGACTGACAATCCTCAGACATGAAACCCCAATCATAAAACCAGACCAATGTGATCAAACATGGTAGGCAGATTCTCAAGAAACAGAAATCAATACAACCCTGCTGAAATCCTTGAAACTGAGCCAACAAATTAAGTAAAAGATGAAGGACCTGATCCACAGGCCAAACACAATGATATTTTTTAGTCTTCTCTTAGAAGGGGTAGAATGTGGAGGTCATCACTGGGAGATGTAATGTGTGTTTTAAAATGTCCATTTCTTTGCATCACTTGCATTTCCTACATTCCCTAACATTTCTGTGGATATCACACAGCCCCTTCCTATCAAAAATCCTCATTTTAGAGAGTCACTTTGCTTCACTTTAGAGAACCAAAGTCTTTTACTTTGGTTCTCTAAAGCTCCTCAAACAGCACAGAGATTTGCAGAACACTGTTGGAGGAGATTTTGAAGAAGCTACCACAAAGGTGTGCTGCCTCATGGTTTGGCTGATGAAGTACCTATTCCTCAAGACTGTTGATCAGACATAGTTTTGTGGAAATTAGACATGTGCAGGCCTGAGCATACTGACAAGAGATCTCTGCTGCACTCAGACACATTCAGATATGGGATTTCTGAATATCAATATTCCTCCATCTCCACCAGCTGGAGCTGTACTGCACACCAGATGACCATGTGTGATGGAATGTCTGTGTGTCACATTCTCCATGCAAAAATACTACGTCTACATTTGCTAAAAAAAAATACCTGGGTCTGTTTTCTCCTCAGTTTCACCCAGCTTGAATATAAATCCCAGACCCAGGACAACACTTGGTGAGCCATTAATAGAACACAGAAGGTGACAGAACTCTAAAAGAGAGTTTCAGTTTATTAAAAACCACAGTGTAGGGAAGAAATGTAAAATGTAAACATGCTTCAGGATGCATTTGATACAGCACATTGCAGAAGGACAGAGGTTTGACATTTTCAAGACATAATGTTTAGGGCAATCAATGCCTGCAGTCCTCCAGCACTGTAACTTGAGATGCCAGAAAGCCACATGAGCAACAAAATGATCAGAAACTGCATATTAAAGGCAGGTTGGTATAAGTCTTTCACAGCTTTACACCTGAAACTGATGGTGTGAGTTCATGTGGTGCTAACAGCTCACTAGCACATGCTAGAAAAGGTGGGCATAAAATGCAAGATGTCTGCATGATAGAAGTCCAAGGGGCTGTTCCTAGGATAAGCATTATTTGGATGAGCAGGAATTAGCATTAATTGTCTTCCTGGAAGATAGACTCATAGAATGGTTAAGTTGGAAAAGGCCTCAAAGTTCATTGGGCTAATGCAGCACTGCTTTGTTAACCACTAAACCATGTCCCCAGGTGCCCCATCCACACACCTCTGGAACACTTCCAGGGACAGCGATTCCATGGTCAGTGTCCTCCAATGCGTGACCACACATTCAGTGAAGAATTTTTTTTTCCTAATATTGATACAAACTCCCACCCCTTGATGCAACTTGAGGGCATTTCCTCTTGTCCTTTCACCCTATAGTGGATTAGACAAATTACAGGGTCCAGGTCTTGTACACTTGTGTGGGACTTTTTGGAAAGACAGATGAAGTAAAAACCCTGCAAAAAGATCCTGATGAAGGAGATACACACCTGTACTGCTGCAGATCCCTAAGCCTTGTCTGTGCATTTAAATGTTTCCTCCTGCCGATACCTATGCCTAACAAAGAAGGAAAATAAACTTCATTCTGAGGAGATTAAAGCAAGAACACACAGCACACTTTGCCCTTTATTCACGTCTGCCACATTTGAGAAGATTGTGCTCCAAATTATCTCGTCAGAATCTGCTTTTAATTTCATAGTGATTAATTTTGCAATGTAGCAGTCTATGTTCTGTTCAACAGGTGATTTTTGCTTTGCAATAATTTGTTTTTATGATAAGAAATCTTCAAGGTGAACAAAATCAGGAAGAAATGTTAAAATAATTTAGAAAATTAATTTGAAAGCAAAATGGATTAACAACAAACACAGTTCTCACAGTTTTGTTTTAGTAGTGTGTAGACACATTACTTGCTTTGTCACTTGCAGGCTAACAGCATCTATACCATATTTTCCTCAGCAAATAGCAGGATGGGAGGCTGGAATTAATATTTGTTTGGGTCTTTTTTCCAAGCTAGTTTTATATAGCACACATCCAAAAGGCATGCATAAACTCAAATCTATAAAAACCCCTTGGTTTTCATCTCCTTTTCCAATGCAAATCCGGTTTCAGATTTATCACCACTTAACATCAGGAGAACAGAACACTCAGAATGCTGTGCATGGCACTTGTCTGTTTGCCAGTAGAAAAGATAGCAAGCTTTAACCAGGAACTAAACAAGGAACTTTTAGAGATAGGCTTCACTCTGGCACCAGCCTGGTAAGTATCAGATTTAGCCTTGTGCTTGACAGTACTTTTTACTAAAGGTTGCTCATTTATTGCCTCCCTGTTGGGTTTTTTTGGGGTTGGTTTTTTTTTGTTCTAGTCCTTTGGGACAGCAGGGACAGCTAGCTTCCTCCTCAGCAGCCGCACTGCTCATGTGTTTGGGTGTGAATGGGCTTCTCTGGCTTCAGAAAGGCTACCCCACTTTTAGTCTTCAGTGGAAACACAGTTGTACAGCTAGCTGTCCATGCAAAGTGCATTCTGCTCCCCACTCTGGAATATGGGGAAGCTTCTCGACATCACCCTGCAAGGGATTTTAAGTGTTTTCTCTTCATTGTGTCTGGGGTAGAATTATTTTCTTCCCAAGGGCTGGTATGAGGCTGTGTTTTGGATTTGTGCTGGGCACAGAGCTGATAATATAGAGATGTTTTTGTTATTGCTTGAGCAGAGCCAAGGCCTTTTCTCCTCCTCCTGGGGAGGCCTGTGGGAGTACCTGGGAGTTTAGGAGGGGACAGAGCCAGGACAGGAGATGCAAACAGTCCAAAGGGACATTCCAGACCATATGGCATCATGCTCAGTGTGGGGGAAGAAGAAGGAAGTGGGGGACATGTGGAGTCATGGTGTTTGTCTTGTGCTTATCTTCCCAAGTCACCATTACATGCAACAGGGCCCTGCTCGGCCTTCCTGTGGGGAGCAGGGAGTTTAATTCCTGTTTTGCTCTACTCATGTGCATGGGTTTTGCTTTCCCTATCAAACTGTTTGTATTTCAAGCCATGAGTTTTCCAGCTTTTACCCTTTTGATTATTTTCCTCAATTCCTCTGGCAGGGGAGTGAGTGAGCTGCTCTGTGGGTCTGGACTGCTGGCTGGGGTTAAACCACACCACCTCCTCAAACTGCTTTCAACAAGTCCATCAGTGTCACCCACAGCTTAATCCCACCTGCTTCACACTCATTTTTTTGGTTGGTTTATGTTTGACTTTTTCATCTGATGCAATTTATAGTCAGATTCTGACACCCTGGCTCTGGCTGACCTCAGCTTCACTCATGGGTTTGTGCCACTCCTTGCAATAACACAGGTAAAGAGCTAACATGATCACTTATGCTCATTAAGGACACCCTCCTTTCACCCTGAATCCTTTAGGTAATCCAATTCAACTACTTGCTTTAATACCCTTGATTTGATTGTGTCATTTGAATGGCACTAAACCAATGTTCTTCTTCCAGGATAATTCCCATTAAGATCAAAATAATTGTTCATGATTCCTTACTGTCTTCTACACAATAATAGTAAAGAGTTCAACACACACTAATTTACTTTGCTTCCTTTAGTTGCCTCTGCCTGATGAATCACAGAGGATCCCTAAAGACCAGAAAGAAAAAGCAAGATAGCAACAAAATACAATCAGGTTTTGATTTTTTGCTTGCTCCCAGTCCAAACCTATCTATGTACCTCCTGTGCTTCCACTCTGTCTACCCTAGCTACAAAATTGAGGGCTGTGGAAGGCTCCCTGAGGACCTCTGCATCCATCATAATTTTCAGTTTGGCAGGAGAGAAAAAAAGGTGACTAGCCACTAGTAGATGTCTGTGCCAGAGAGAGGAATCACACAGCCTCTGATAAAAGGATGCTGACTGCAGGAAAAACATGATAAAGCAAGATCCAGGTGGTAAGAAAATTCTATAAATACTCTTCATTGCTAACCAAGCTGTCACCAGCACTTGTATTATCATGCCTATCTGCATCAATCACCTGGAGAGAAACACTCAGAAAACATAGCTCTGCTAATTCCTCTGTTTATTGAACTATTCACTTGTTTGCAAAATGCTGCCTGCACCTGTCTTGAACTGCAGCTCCCAGGGACAAGCCCCCACTTTGTTCTGCTTGTACAGCAATAAGCACTGAAAAGAACCCAAAACAAACAAATAAACAAACAAAAAACCCAAAGAAAAAAGACCACACAGAATTTTAAAAAAAAATTAAAAAAAAAACCAAAACCAAAAAAAAAACCACAGACACAAAAAAATACACACAAAAACCCCACCAAACCTCTAAACCCCCTGGCTAACATTCTCTGTCAGGGAGATCTGGGATGCTATGGAATATTAATCCCAATATTTCCGGGTGAGACATGCCTGGCCCCATCTGACCCTTGCTGCTGGACCAAAAGCTGCAGCTGTGGTGTTTCCCCTCAGAGATACCTTTGGCTGCCTGGATGCTGCAGCTGGGCACCCAGAACAAATCCAGGCATAGTAGAAATTCAGTTTACCTCTGGTGGAAAAGGTTCAGGCAACGGTGAAGAGAAAGGAGAGGATTCTATCGTGGAGTTTTAATCCAGAGTTTTATTCCAGGATGATAGACCTCTGAATCTTGTAACCGCTCCCAATAGAATCCCAACCGCATGGTCCCGTCTCCTTTTAAGCCCCGGGCACAGGGGGAGGGGAAGGGACAGGTGAGGCACAACCAGGTGTGAGGAGGGGAAGGCTCAGGGGATACAGACACTTGGACAGGCCAATGAGCCCGGACCTGAGGGGCATCTTTTGAACTTCTGCCAACCACATGATGCCCTTGCTGGAACGTTAAGATTGATGGACAGCTCTCAGCAGGAGGGCAAAGGGGAAAGGAAAGGTTGGCACACCTGAGGGGTTGGGATAGGTGAAACAGGAAGTGGCATCACACTGCAACAGGATGCAACTCAAACACACATCTCAATTATCAGGGAAGTTTTGGCAGGCTTCAGACACAACCTCCTCCTGCAGCTGCCAAAGCACAGAGCAGTTACAGAAATCAGAGCTGAGGTTCAGAAGGAAAGTTTCCCTTTCAGGACTGTGTATCTTTCCAGGCAATAAGATGGTCACATAAATCTGCAAAAATGGATGAAAACATAATGCCAAGCCAACAGATTAATTTACTCACAAGGCATTTCCTGCATGTTATATTAATTCCAGCACGGAAAAAGCATTCTGAAAATTAGCACATGAGCTATGTGTGGTACCTAATTGCCTGTTAAGGTTAGAAGAACACTGCTTAGGAAACGAGTAAAGTGTTTTTTACTACCATGTGCAGCTTTGACCTTCAGGCAGCTTCAGTGTAGGCTCTCATTGCAGGTTTATTTACAGATATTACAGCAAACTTCCACAAGAAGGGACCAGAAAGAAGAAAAGACCTAGAACACTGTGTAAAGCAGCTTTTGTGCCAACACTGACAAACTGCTTAGCATTTTTCACTGCTGAGTTTAAGTGCTGGGGCATGTCAGAGCAAACCAAGAAACATTCTGAGGAGGCAAATCTCCATCGAGCTCCTTTGTTTCTCTAATTTTAGCACCCAGGCAGAGAGGATCAGAGAACAAAATGCTGCTTCAGGTGACCTGGTATCCGTGAGACATTCAATCTGAGAATCCTTCAGAGATTGAGTCCAGGGAGAATAATTGAAGTCTGTAGGCAAAATCCCCATTGCTCTGACACCTGTGACTTCCTACCAGTGCTGATACATGTACTGCAGTAAAAATGTTGATGCCTTGCACCTGTGGTTTTTTACAAATATAAATGAAGACTGAACTGAAAAGGCAGTGGTCCTTCAGCCTTGCTCCTAGGAGTGTCTCTGCTACACACCTCTTCCCAATGCAACATGAAGTGTAAAGAAGGAGACAGAAACAAAGAAACACTCTGATCTATGCCTACATCAATAGCAGGTCTCTCTGTCAGATCTTTTGGGGTATTTCAATCTCTGTCATCTTGTCAGTTACATAAATCTATACTCACAATAATTAAAATCAAATCCTTGCTTTGCACTCTCCAAGGTGCATCAGACAGTGCTTTGCACATTTTTTACTGAGATGGCTCAAGGGCAGACATCCAGAGAGCTACAAAAATGCAGCTTATGGTCAGGTAATCAGAGCAATGACAGTGAGAAACTTGTCACTCTTCAGAGGAGCGAAACGTAGCATGATTTTTCCAGCCCCTATTGTAAGAAGTAATTGCTGTTCTAGCATTTAATGCAAAAAAATAGTTCTCTTTTCTGGAGGCTAATCCCTGGCAGATGGAGACACAAGTTTACAGCTTAGTGTATTAGTGATTCTTCATTGTGTCGGCTGTGTGGTAATACCAAATGCAGAGCGAACACACCATGCATTGGTCGGACAGAACTAGTGAATAACAAAGCATTCAAGAAACACCTCAGAGACATAATTTTCTTTCAATTTATATGTGTTCTTGTTAGAGGGCTTCTGCTCTAGACTTTCCCCCACTGACCATAGCAAGTCTTTCTCACTGCCTCGCTCTCACATGGTCAGATATTTCACTGTGTACTGCAGAATGTCAGAGCTGATTGACCTCTCCCTCTCTGAGAAGAACTGGGTCCCATGATGAAGTTTGAAAGTTATTAACACTGCATCCCTCTTCAGAGCTGGCTAGCCAGTTACTGGATCTGAAGGAATTCTACTGTATTGAGAAATCAGGCCAAAATACTACTTTCACAGTTTGGTGAGGACAGTGCATTCCTAGAAGTACATTTCAGAACAGGAAGAATTTCCTTCTTTAGATTAATTACTTGCTTCCACAACAAATAGGCATGCCAGTAGGTGATGTTTGCTGGTAGCTGGCAGCCAGCTCTGCAGGGGTAGGGAAGGGGATATTCCAGCATATTCCCAGACTGCTCCACAACTAGTTTTGCTTCTGCGTTTGGCAGAGCATACAGAGAACTAAGAATTATAATTAAAATAAATCTGAATTGCATGACTCCACATGTTCTCTAGATTCCACGAATTCTTAATATTTTTTCCTCAAGATTACCCTAGATTTGTGAGTTTAAGCAGATCATACAGGAAAATCAGCAAATAAGCAGATAATATTCTTTAAAAAGAATTGCTGAAAATGCTGCTGCTGAACGTCTTCCTAAAATCAGAAGAAGCATAATATACTTTGTGTTGTCACTAGAAAATATTCTAAGTTTCATGAGAGCAAATTTCAGACTAGGTTTGAACACAGTTCCTCTCCCACTGATTGCAGATGGTGTCACTGGTAACACACAGGCCCTAAGGAATCCAGAGCTTGCAACATCCCTGGTGTCCCTGAGGAGCTGCAGCCACCTTCATCAGGACACACTGGGCTTTAAGGACACCACCAAGTGTGGAAAAGTGCATTTTGGAAAGAGGTAGCAGTTCTCTTTACAGCTCAAACTTTCTTCCAGTGCCTGATCAGCAGCTGAACATGAGCCAGAGTGAGCCCATATGGCCAAGAAGGCCATTGGCAGCCTGGCCTGTGTCAGGAATGGTGTGGCCGGCAGGACCAGGGCAGTGATTCCTCCCCTGAACTTGGCACTGTTTGGGCCACACCTCAAGTGCTGTGTCCAGTTCTGGGCCCCTCAGTTTGGGAAGGACACGGAGGGGCTAGAGCACATCCAGAGAAGAGCAACACAGCTGGAGAAGGGGCTGGAGCACAAGTCCTGTGAGCAGCTGAGGGAGCTGGGGGGGCTCAGCCTGGAGAAGAGGAGGCTCAGAGGAGATGTTATCACTCTTTACAGCTCCCTGACAGGAGGCTGCAGTCAGCTGGGGGTCAGGCTCTGCTCCCAGCTGACAAGGGACAAGACAATAGGACACAGCCTTAAGGTGTACCAGGGAGGTTTAGGTTGGACATTAGGAAGAAATTCTTCACAGAAAGGGTGATCAGACATTGGAAAGGGCTACCAAAGGAGGTGGTGGAGTCACTGTTCTTGGAGGTGTTCAGAAAAAGACTGAACATGGCACTCAATGCCATGGTGTGGTTGATAAGGTGGTGTTGGGTCATAGGCTGGAGCTGATGATCTCAAAAGTCTTTTTAAACCTAAATGGTCCTGTGATTCTGTAAATGAGCAGGTGTGCTTGGCACTGCAACTGGAGTGGATAATTACCAGTTTCTTCTTTCTCTCTTATTGGTGGTGTCACTGTGCCAGGTTTTGCTGCAGGGCAGCCACCAAGTTTCACGTGGACAGTCTGGGCTGTTTTCATGCTTTAATAAATTCTACCATTCCTTTGAGTGCCCAGTGCATTTTTCAAAACAATTTCTTTCAAAAATAGAAACTTGACCAGCAAAGTCTTACCATGCTGGGCAGGCTGTGTGCTCAGCCTGCAGTGATTCTTGGGAGCAGAAGCACGAGGAAATACAGCTCCAAATCCATGTACTCTTTCTCTCTAGCTGTGACAAAGCTGTGGAAGAGGGAGTTGGGATTATTCAACCTTCTTGCAGCATCTCAGTACTTAAAGGGGGCTTGTAAGAAAGACAAGGACTGTCTTTTTAGTAGGGCCTGTAGGGATAGGACAAGAACTAATAATTTCAAACTAAGAGAATGTAGATTTAGAGTAGGTATAGGGAAAATATTTTTTATTATGTGGTTGGTGAAAAAGTTGCACAGATTGGTCAGAGAAGATGTGGGCGACCATTCCCAGGAAACATTTAATATCAGGCTGGATGGGAGTCCAAGCAACCTGAAGTAGTGAAGTGTCCGTGTCCTGTGGCTGGGGGGTTGGCCTGATAGGACTCTAAAGGTTCCTTCCAGCCCATAAAAAACTATTTTATAATTCTATATGAGAATTTTTAGCTCTCATGGCTATCTGCAAAGAATGGATGATCCAGCAAGTTTATTGGCATGAGTGCAAACACCTGAAACAAGACAACTGGCTCCACTCTGGCTGAGGCTCCTGCTGCAGGCTGCCACAAGGTGACAGATCACAACCTCTGAGCCTGTGTTCACCTCCAAAGAGAAGCCAGAGTCCAGACTTGGGCTGAACTGACAAGCTGCATTTCAGCAGGGGTGCTAGCATCAGCTGAGGGGCTCATCTCCCTGTTCCTGCTCCCCTTGCTGCTGCAGCAGTAAATTCTCCAAGGATGATGGTGTGGGCTTGGCAGGGCAGCCCAGGATAGATATCCACTGTCTCATCACAGTGTGCTTGGGGTGCTGCACTAGGTCTGCTGAGAGCAAGAGGCAGGGCAGCAGGGAAAGGGCAGAGGACGTAAAAGAGCAGCTGAGAAAGCCACGAATGCCCCAGATGGGATCTCCACTTACCACGCCAGAATGTTTCCTAACCTGATCCTGAGCAGTTTTCCTGCACAGCTCCTTGGCTGAACGCTGATTTCCGCCACGGTTTTACTTCCGCTCATGAGGTTACCATGGAAACTTCTATGCCTGAGAAGCTGGGAAGGCCGAGCTGTAGCCTGGAGAATACATAAATCAGTAAGCAGGGAAGTAAGTCAGAAACAAGCAAGGGCTTAGGAAGTGCACCTTTTTCATGAAAGCAGCGCCAGAACATATTAGAAAGGGCAAGAAAGGTGCTGTACACTAGCAGATGCCTCCTGTTACAGGGGCAGAGCACAGGCTAGTCAAGAAGAAGCTGAATTAAAATCTAGAGAGCACAAGGAAGAGACAAAACTCTCACATGAAACCCAGATAATACTTTTGCCTTTCCCTCCTTTCCTAGTAGCATAAATTAGTTTTAACCAGCATCTCATATAAGAATAACTGTCCTCGATCTTTTTTTTTCCTACACTGTTCTCATCCCCCCTTTTTCCTAGATGCACTCCAATAAACCATAATTTGATTTGCTGCTTTGACCTAATATGTGCACACGGGGATGCACTATTTTTTTTCCTAAAAGTGGGAGTCACACTGCCCACAAAGAAGGGAATTCTGCCTCTGTCAAATGCACAGCTGTCAGATATCAGCAGCAGCACAGAGTAGCTCATTCTCTATGGGTCAGACAAAAGACTGGGGAAGGTGTTGCAAAAGTGGACTTAATTCTTTCCCTTCCTCAGCTGTTTACCACTATACTTTCTATGAAAAAAAAAAAGTGGTGTCTCTGTCTCATAAATATGGTGAAATACTTTACACAGGCATCTTGATTAAGTCACAGATGCCCCTAAAATAATTAAGATGCATAAAGGATTAATCTACTTGCCTAGGAAAATACCTTCCTCTGCATACCTGACTCTCAGCTGCAGCATCTTTACATCCTTTGGCTGGCTGGTAATCACATGCTCACAGCATCAGCTATCTTGAGTAAACCTTGGAAGTAGAACTAAGGAGTGCACTGAGAACTTAAACTATCCTGCTAAATGAATTGACGACTTCCCAGTGACCTTCAGGGAGGCAGCAGTTGCAGTATGGTGCTCCCAAATTAAAACACATGCTTTTTTTGTCAAGGGTAAGGCACCATACAACCTTACTCTCAATGATGTCTCAGGAGACTGGAGGTTAAAATTATGCCATTTGCAATTACTCTTTATAGGACATAACAGACACAGCCTGTGCTTAGACAAACAGAAAGCAATTACTTCTGTTCTTAACTAGGCCCTTTGATCACTTTAACAAGTCCACACCACGCTGCCTAACAAGTTGTTATTATGATTTTATCAACTGTCCTTAATCCTTTCCTGAGGTGTTCCTGCTGCCATTGTTGTCCTAACAAAAAGACAGTTTGTCTTTCCAAAATTTTCTTTTCTTGTTCTGACTTTTCATGGTGTCAAGGTTGCATGTAAGTACTGAGGTTTTCATTAGACAGGTATTTGCACAGCAAAGCTCCTCTCTGAATTTATGCACAGGGGAGTGAGAAGCAGATATTTACATCAAAGACAAAAGGCAAATGATAGCTGGCAATGTGAGAAAGACAGCTCACAGAGATTTCTGTCGTCAGGAAAGTCAATTTGCAGCAAATCACTGTGTCAGAGGAGGCACAGGATCAGGACTGCTTCATATGTGGGTACCTGCATTTCTCCAGTCTTACACATGGCATTTCAATGACTCATTTTTGAATGGACCTTAAAGGAAAGGACCTTAAAGATTGCCTTATTCTAAAGATCCTGCCACTGGCATTCTTCCAAGGTATGACACATATTGAAAATATTGAAAATATGTGTCATATACCTTCTTCATCTCTTCCCAAAATCTGTGATGTTTTCATGCTGCTCACTCCTTCCCCCACCCCCAACGGAATACATTTGGGTTTTGAAACCAGTAAAAACAGGTTTGTCAAACTGCCTGTATTGACCCATCAGACCAACAAGCTGTTCTCCCAGATCCAGTTAGAAAAAGAAATCTTTTGGAAAAGAGAATTTTGATACTTTTGCTTTGGTGTTGCATGCCAATATTTAGCAGCTCCAGAGCACTGGCTCCTGCTTTTTGCTTTCAAGATACTAATACTGGCAAAAACTTAATGTAAAGGTAAGAGTCCTTATTATTATGCTTATGCTGACTATTAATAAATGATAGGTATATTTTTTTTAAAGTGGAAGGAAGAAACAGTTTAGGAAATTCAAGCAAATCAATGTATGACTAATTTTGTGACCTGTTACCAAGTCACAGGTTTTGCAGGTTATCCCTGCTGCCAACAGAGAGACTGGTTTATGTATATGTATAATTCCTCCATGCCACAGAAAGGACACCTTGGAGAATTTTGGCAGAGATTGTCATGGAAGAAGTTTTATGTTCATCAGATGCAAAGGTGAAGCACAACCTGGGTGTCTTCGGCAGATCCATAGGGAAGCCTTCCTGACAACATGAGTTTGCATGCCCTAAGGCAGTTTTATTATTCAGTAAAGGTTAGATCAGTCTCTGAGTATGGCTGGGTGGATAAAAAGCTGGATGGAGCCACTCTGGATATCCAAAATCAGTTTCTAATGATCAAAAAGACAGCTTGCCAAAGTAGCATGGAAGGGATGCTGACTAGAAATGGAGAAGAACTATGGCACAAAATACAGTAAATTATTCTCTTTCATTTGTTCTGACAAAGATTATAATACTGTAAAAGTCCAAATACTGCTGAACGGGTAGATAATGTTGAAGAGTTGACATTGGAGAAATGGGTGATGGCAAATGCAGGGAACAGCAGCAATTCTGCAAGAGTAAACCACCACACTGAGGAACATTTCCAAGAGAAAAACCAAGTTCTACAAGAAGAACCAATGTGACCTGGAGCTCCAATTGCAAGGATTTCCCACAGCTTCCAAGACAGCAGAAATGTGTTTAATTTTCTTTCAGCTCCTTGGCACTTTCTGGCACTTCTCTTGAGTCATCTACATTGATTTAAGCCATTTCAGCTGTAGAAATTAAATTTATATGCACCAAATGCTGTTGTCTGCTTACAGCAGTGTTTGAGTATCTTAACATTCATCTTAGGTCTGCTGGTTTCACTACATGATTGAGTGTTTGAAATGGTGCACACTTGCCTTTTTTCAGTGTCAGAGTTCATCATGGCAGATGTTCACTGTTTGCACTACATAATGCTTTGTTAAAGGGTTTCATTTGGGAGCAACAGGAGCAGTGGAATTATTCTGAGTGCTACATTCTGAGGACTGAGTGGAAACCTTTGAACCTGCAAAAGAGAGCTTGTCCAAGTAACCTGAGAGCTCAAAATGCAGGAATAGATGAGAAAATATCCAAGAATAGTGGGAAGGTGAATTTACTTTCTTGGCATACTGATAAAAGTTTAGCACTATATGAAAATTCTTCTGACTCCAAAGCAATGAGATGGAAAGGCATGCATGTTAAAGGTTTGATAATCCATAGCTACTGTGTTAAAAAACTTGAGCACGTCGACCGCATTCTTTTTTCTAGCATTAAACTTTTGCCTCTGAAAGCTGCCTCTTCTGACTCCTCATTAAAATCAGTAGGACTACTAAAAGACATCTCAGCAGTCTGACAATAAAATCTTCATTGAATAATGGAGATTTCAGGTAGCTTTATAATATGGGCACTAAACATTGCTGTTCATTCTAGAAGGCAGAAGTCACAAATTTTATTAATAGCCTTTCACAATCAAGCCTGAACATCTAATGAGATTTCACTTCAGGCCCTAAGTTAACACTTCCAATTTTATGGCAAGCAACACCTTCCTAAATTCTCTTCAATAAACCAAGAATTGATTGACCACATAGCTGAGCTGTTCTCTGTCTTTCTGCCTCCAACATTTAAACCAGGTCTGAACTACAGAGCAGGAAGTGCCTGGAGCACACAGCCTGTGCTGGTGCTGCAAACAGCTGGTAACATCTGCATGCCCACTTCTGTTTATTCTGAATTCTGTGAAAAAGGGACCAAGTGTGGAATGGAAACACAGTGTCAGCCATAGTGGCTAATGGCCTCCAGCTGCTGAGGCTGACCCAGCATCCCAGATCATGCCCAGCAGCACCTCATTTTTCAATGTGCATGTTCTTGTGGACAAGTTTAAAAGGTCAGAGGGTTACACCAGGGTGAAAGGAAGAAATCCTATGCCTCAGAAGGAGAAGTGCAATATGTTTTCCAGGGTTAGAGTCAGAGATTTTCTGACTGAACTCCTGAGAATGTACCCTCAAGGATTCCAAAAAAATCCACTTTCTTTTGTGTCCAAAATGGTGGTGATTAGGAGGGTTCAGATATGCACAACTCAAAAATGCGAAGCAAAACACTATTCGTGATCAAAAAGTCAGTATGTTTTAGAATAGTTGCTAGAGGAATCACTTTCCCATAGAAACCTACTGGAATATTGCTTCCCATAGAGTTGCCCTGTAAAAAACAAAGATTACAAATAAAATCAACTTAGACCAGTGTAAAGCCATTTGAATTCCAGCTTCAGTTATTTCCCCTCCTCCCTTTTCTTGCACAGGTACAACTGAATGCTGCTGCCATCTCAAGATTTATCTGTTCTCCTTTTGGTACATAGATTTTCCCACTCCCTATCTAGTGCATCTGGTGGGGCATTGAACAAAAATAGATCCTCAGTCCTGAATCCTAAATCCCAAAATAGGTTGGATGGGGCCCTGAGCAACTTAATCTAGTGGGTGGGCCCCAAGGTGGGGCACTGAATGGTAGTGGTAATTGGAACCCAATGACCTTTAAAGAGACTTCGAACCCCAACCATTCTATGCTTCTGTGATTCCAAATGATAGACTCCTAGAGGCGCATTCTGGATTATAATCATTATATTAAATTATGAGGTCAGAAGTATCACATTCAGTGACAGACAACCTCTAGTTACAGAGACCATCATCTCCGCCCTCTTGAAGTTTCCTCAGTTACTTTCCTCAATAATTTATGTTTAATCAATAAGGAAAAATACAGTACTACAGAAGCTTCAAGTGGCATTAGGCCATCTAGTAATTTGCAGACAACAGCAAAGGTGCAATAATACTGTGATATCTGTTTCTGTATGGACTTGGCTTAAGTAGCTGCTGAAGGGCAAAATCTGTGTGGAGGCATAACCACAACATCATAATTCATGCTAAAGCTCAGCCAAAATGCATCCAAATTATTTTATTGGGACGTTGAGTTCATGTAATATGTGACTTAAAAGGGAAAATTTTCTGCTTTTTTGAAAAATAGCTCTAAAATGAGTAAGAACAGGGTCTAGTTCTGGTTTAGTCTCTTCTCCATGTTGATATCTTTTCTTTGGGTTGTTTTCAGGGTTTTTCTTCCCTCCTCCCTACCTGGTCCTATCTGTATCCCTAATAATGGGAAATGCAATTCAATCTCAGCCTACAGACATCAAAGAGGAAAAGGGAACTGGAAATGAAATGGAAATTATTTCTAAGCACACCACAGAGCAGGGATTGTCTTATTAAATGCCAATTCACAAAGAGGTTTACTTGTCTGCTTTTTGTATTTTCCCATCAAAACAGTCTAAGAGTTTTGGATTACCTGTATTTACAGTTCTAACAGCAGCTAAGTAGAAAGCACTTATAACTGAACTCTCAAAAACAATTTTAAATAATGTATCTTTAAAATATTTCAATGTCAGGATCAATGCCAGTTAAGGTTCATACAATTACTGAAAGGGACATCTCAATGTCATTGCCAGAGTCACAGAATACCTCCCCTTCCTTGTTTAGGTCAGGCTTTAGTCAATTTTTTTCCACAGGCATCAGTTTCCAGTCATTCCCACAGGTCTTTAATCAGCAAAACACTCACTGTTAAAGAGACAGTCTTGAAACTGTGATGCAAGCTCTTAAGTAAGGTAATCTGGCCTCTTTTGCAGCTGCTTCACAGAAAGATTTCAGCTCAGCTGCAGTCTGAGCAAATCCTCAATCAGAATTTCATCTTGCAGTTGCACCAATATTATTAATCCTGATTTTTTTTTTAGAAGACACCATTTAAGCCCCTCATGACTGTTATTTTTAATAAACTTCTTGGGGGGATTTTTGGTGGGTTTTTTTCGTTTTGTTTGGTTGGTTGGTTGGTTGGTTAGTTGTTGGTTTTTTTGTTTATTTGTTTGTTGGTTTGATTTGGTTTGGTTTTTTTGGTTTGCATTGCAGATGCCAACGTTGGTGTTTGCCCTTTTCAAGACCCTTTTCTTTACATTTTATATTTATATTATTGATTTACTCTTGGGCGGCTGAAACTGCTCTTGGGGCTGAGAGCTGACCTAGGCAGCAACCTGATTCTTGGAAGTGGCATTGCATAAAAAACTGGGGAAGCATTTTATTAAAAATTCATCCGCTTCCTCCATTTCTTATCTTCTTTCCACCCTCCATTCTGCCTGCCTCCTTTCCTCTTTTTTTTCTCTTTTTTCTCTTTTTTCTCTTTTTTCTCTTTTTTCTCTTTTTTTCCTCCTTTTTCTCTGCTCCTTCCTTCCTTCCTTCCTTCCTTCCTTCCTTCCTTCCTTCCTTCCTTCCTTCCTTCCTTCCTTCCTTCCTTCCTTCCTTCCTTCCTTCCTTCCTTCCTTCCTTCCTTCCTTCCTTCCGCCAATTCCGCCACTTCCGCCACTTCCGCCACTTCCGCCACTTCCGCCACTTCCTTCCGCCACTTCCTTCCGCCACTTCCTTCCTTCTGCCACTTCCTTCCGCCACTTCCTTCCTTCCACCACTTTCTTCCTTCCGCCACTTCCTTCCTTCCTTGCACCACTTCTTTCTGCCACTTCCTTCCTTCTGCCACTTCCTCCCTCCCTCCCTCCAGATTTCTCTTTACCCCACATTACAAGGCAGTTACTCCACAAATGTTGTCACTGACTTGATTTTTTTCTCATTCCTCATAACAAAATTTTTTTTTTTTGTAATATGTATGCATATACACACGCACATATATATGCACACACACATCCATGCCCACACACATGACTCCTCACATGATGTTAGTCTGTTTTAGACAGAAAGAGAAGCCAAATAAGATCCTTTTGGGAGAGAGTGGTGAGCAGTGTGTCCTGCCTGGCTGCATCCATCTGCATCTGCCTGTCCCTGGGGCATAGCTCAGGGGCACACTGCCATCACAGCCCAGGGGGGCATTGCCATCACAGCTGGCCACTGCTCCCAGCACTTCTCCCACCTGCATTGCCACCCGTGAGCTCCCTGCTGTCCTTTGGGAGCACAGAGCAGCACGGAAATCCTGCCCCAGGGATGCCAGGGGGTGCCATGGCTGTCCCCTCCATGGATGTCCCCTCCATGGGTGTCCCCTCCACCACTGTCCCTGTCATAGCTGTCCCTGTCACAGCCGTCCCCTGTCATGGATGTCCCTGCCACAGCTGTCCCTGTCACGGGTCTTCTTGTCATGGCTGTCCCTGCCACAGCTGTTCCCTCCACAGCTGTCCCTGTCATGGCTGTCCCTGCCACAGCTGTTCCCTCCATGGCTGTCCCTGTCACAGCTGTCACTGTCACGGCTGTCCCCTGTCACGGCCCTCCCCTGTCACAGGTGTCCCTGCCACAGCTGTCCCCTGTCATGGGTGTCCCTGTCACGGCTGGCCCGTGTCACGGGTGTCCCTGCCACAGCTGTCCCTGTCACAGCTGTCCAGCTGTCCCCTGTCACGGGTGTCCCCTGCACAGCTGTCCCCTCCACAGCTGTCCCTTATATGGTTGTCCCTGTCACGACTGTCCCTGTCATGAGTGTCCCTTGCCATGGGTGTCCCTGTCATGGCTGTCACCTCCATGGCTGTCCCTGTCATGGGTGTCCCTTTGTCCCTGTCACGGCTGTCCCCTCCACAGCTGTCCTTGGAGCAGGCACGGGGGGAAGGAGCCAGGAGCCACCTCCCTCCCTCCCTCCCTCCCTCCCCACCACCTCTGTGAACCGAGGATGGTGTCACGGCTTGGCACTGCAAAAACCAGCATCAAACCCCGGCAGCCACTCTTTAATTAGCTTTATTCCCTCTACGTCTCGGTTTTAATGTGCAGCTCCCAGATTCCTTCACAGTCAGCTCTCCCTTTTATGCCTCCTGGAAAGCAATATATATAGCGCAGGGCTATAAATAAGACTAGCAATGTCATGGTAACCATGGCAACTGGTAGGCTTCAAACACAGATGTGTGTGAGATTTATAGGAGGCTGCCCTTGACTTTATAGCCAGATAATCTGTCCTCTTTAAAATTACGCTGCTTGGAATCTGGATTTGTCACCTGAATTTTTTTTTCCTCCTTTTAAACAGATAGCAAGTAACTGGAATTTTTTCCCCTTTTTTTAAAAATAAATTGTTGTTGCAAAGAGGGCCTTAAAAATTGATACCTTCTTTGGATGCTGATTCCAATGATGCTTAAAAAACTTTTTCTTTTCAGATGAAAGGAGCAGCTGTCCTTGCCCACCATCCATTGTAGATGGTATGTCTTGCCTCCCTCTGTGAGGGATAGTTCAATTCACTGCAAAGATAAAATGGATGAATTCTGATCTTTTGTTCTGGGCAGAATATGAAAGTTTCAATTTCTTGAAAATAAATGCAGCAACTGAAATTCAAAGATTCAACCAGGGTCTGCCAACATCAATGTAGTAAAAGGAGCTGCTCAGTCCCCCTGGAGTAACTTTTGACACAAATGGCAGCTGAAGCAGAGGAGGCTTTCAGATCCCTCCATATCCCTACCTCTGGAGCAAAGCAGCCCTATCCATGTGGCCAGGGCCTGTGGGCAGTATTGGTTTATTGGGGGGGGTGAGCCCTGGTCTGCAGCTCTGGTCCACAGCACTCCCTGTGCCCTCACCTCTCACCACAGCCAAGCTGTGTCTGCTGATCCCTTGTTACTCCTGCAATCATAGGAGCTCATCGTGGGCTGCACAAACTGGGCTGGGAAGCAGGGTGGAATCTGCTTGAGGAATCTGTCCTTACAACCTCCACACATCTGTCCTGTAACCTGTGCTGGTGGCACCCTTTTCTCTGTGTTGCCAGGACCTTCTCATTGCCATCATTTCATCCAGCTGAAGAACAATATGTGGCTTCAGTTTTGGAAAACTCTGAACCAAAACTTCACATCTAAAAGGTGGTCACTGTTTTTTGGACCTAAATGGAGCAGAAGCTCCACATGTTTAGGAGTTTCATGGGCTGCTCAAGGAAATCGTGGTTGCTAAAGCAATTCTGACAAAACCTGAATTTTAAATGGAAAACTAGGATTAGCTTCCTCTATAAACTATATTGTGATAAGAAACTGCTTTAAAATTGCAGGACCCTCTCTGTTATAATATTGTCATTTAACTGATAACACAGTTACTTGTTTGGACTTAACTTTCCTTCAACACCTTTCCTAGCAACACTTTGTCATAGTAGTTTCAGTGCTTTGCTGTATCTCTCATCATAAGCCGTTTTCTAGAATTAATAATTTTCTTTAGTATGAACTTCTGGCTGGCTCTATAAAGGAGATAAAAATTATAAAGTATATCTGAGCAACTTGATCTAATGGAAGGTGTCCCTGCCCACAGCAGGCAAGTTGGAACTGGATGATGTTTGAAGATTCCTTCCACACTACGATTCCATGATTCTGTGATTCCATGATTCTGTGATTCCATGGTTCCATGATTTATTACTCTGCCATTGGGGGAACACTGATATCAATGTCTAGAGAGAGGTCTCAACTAGTGGTAGGTATTTCAACATGTCTGGGAGCATTGGTGGAGAATGGCTCAGCATTTTCATTAAGTAGGGTGGACAATGGTAATTACATCACGGGACATGAAACTCTTCCAGGCAAATACAGAGGCATTCCATGCAAGCAGTTGGGTGGAGAGCCTTGTGACATCTGTCTCCTCATCACTGCAGGGGAAGGGAATCGATTGTGCATGTTACTGAACAGCAGCTGAATGTGGGGAATGCTGTAAAATGGTTCCTGTCCCATGACCCTCGGTAAGAAGAAACCCATCTTCTACTAGCTGAGCATTTGCTACTAATGCATGGATGCTACTTGGGGGAAAACTGTGAGCATGTCCCACTGTTTCATTCTCCCAGTGATAGTCCAGCTGCAACAGCTTAGAGGCAGATGCTGCAAAATGATGCTGCTCTCAGAAGGATTTGGGATGGCATCTGAAAAAAAAAAAAAAAAGGTGATGCAACACTGTTCCATAGTTTGGCTTTGTTGGCAGCCCCTCAGGAATGGAATTGGGGAAGGAAACAATGAGCAGTGTGCAAATATTTCAGTTGTGCAGAGTGGCTGTGCTGCACATGGAAACTTTGGTGAACTCCTGATGCTTCTCAGCCCACATATCAATGGAGAAATTTGAAAGATGACCCCAACTCCAG
Organism: Molothrus ater; assembly: GCF_012460135.2. Taxonomy (NCBI): domain Eukaryota; kingdom Metazoa; phylum Chordata; class Aves; order Passeriformes; family Icteridae; genus Molothrus; species Molothrus ater. The sequence continues at coordinate 64,307,744 of NC_050511.2, forward strand.
TGGGTTTCAGAAATTCCTTCCACAGATCTCTGATGTGTTTTTGAGTCAGTCCAGAGGCTCTGTGCTACTTTCCTACTAGAATGCAACATCACCTGAAAGATTTTTGTAGCTGGAAATGAATGTGGGTACAGGAGAAAATGCAGCTTGCACTTATTTTGTGCATCTGTGCTAAAATTCATAGCACTGAGGGAGAAGCCATATGAGTCAGACTGTTCCTTTCCACCTTGTTGAGACTCGCCAAAGGTGCGAGCTTACACAAATACACCACAGAAATTATTTCCTCTCCCAGCAGCACACAAGGAGTGTATGCTGCCTCTAGAGAAGCCATTGCCTCTGCAGTTTTTTGCTGCCTTCAGCAGGAAGCAGGTTCAGCAATGCCCACCTCAAGCACCTGCTCTCCACCTGTCAGCAGCGAACGCTCTTGAGCTGACAAAGTGCCACCAGTGAGATTCACGGCCCACCGCTGGAGCCCCGCTTCATCAGAGCAGTGACCCGAAACCATTGCTATAGATTTTCAATGAGAGCACGTTGGGGAGTTGAAATGACCGTGCTCCCCTTGATAAGCAAGGGCATGGAAAGGTGGCAAGGACGCAGGAGATCGATAAGAGCTTTAAAAGTGCTCTGTGCAGATGTCGAGCCTTGATCTTGTGTGCAGGCACAGGGAAGCATTACAGCTATCCATTTCCCCATTTGCTCCAGCAGGATTCCTGGTTCCAGTAAAGTCCTTTGTTTGCAGTGCCAGCCCTGGGGTCTGTTGGTCAAGGATTTAGAGCCTCTTGGTGGGCTTAGACCTCAGCCATGGACAAAGTAGAACCATAGCATCACAGAACAGTTTGGCTCGAAGGGGCCTTCAAAGGTGATCTAATCTGACCCCCTTGCCACTGGCAGGCAGCTCTTCTGCTAGAGCAGACTGCTCAGAGCCCCATCCAATCTGCCCTTGAATGTTTCCAGGGGTGGGGTATCCTTCGTATATCCTTTATTAGCTTCTTTGGCAGCTGTCAAACATGCTGCTAGTTCTGAACTGCCAGACTCTTCCATGTTTTTTTCACTCTGGCACCAGAACATCTCCAGACTGCTCCAAGCTTTTATACCTATGAGAAAACACTAGTATGCCCTTGAACTTTACACCATGGATTTGTATGAGAATAACCTCTCTGCCACAGAGCGATTATTCCATCATATATTTTGAAACCTGCTTCCAGACAAAAGCAGAGTGATGTGTGACACTGTGAACAACATTGGGACAAAGAAGACTACAGTTATTTCTAAAAGACATTCTACTTTCCAGGCCCTTTCCATTACATTTCCTTGAAAAGCAAAGACAATCTCATACTTGTTTTCAGCCGACCTTGCCCAGCTGATTTCCACTGTCTGAGGCAGAAAAACTTACCAATAGTGGGGGAAAGACAAGAAAACAGTGGTGGAGCATCTTTTCTTTCACTCTCACAATTTCTATGGTTCCACTCAGGCATCATAATTGTTCATGACATTTTTGTTTTCTTCTCTTCTCATAGTATCAGACTGGAAATTTGCATTCATCTACTATTCCCCAAGTTCTTACTTCATTGTGCAACTGGCCATGAAGCATTTATAACACTGCTTGTTTTCAGTGGCTTCTGGAATCCACTCTGTAGCTGCAGTACGTTTACAAAGACCCCACTGTTGGAGGTGGGTAGCTTGAAAATTCTGTCTTACCCTTCAGTAAAAGGAGCTGGCAAAAAAGGGTGACTGACTCCATGGTTAGGGACCCTGAGCTTGCCCCACCTTTGGCCTGGCAATTTTTCACTTGCATCAGGACAGCTCCAGGCTGGAAAGAAATTAGAAGATTCACAACTGGTCTTCCAACTGCCCAAACAAGCAAAATGGGGGTTTTTTATGTTAATGAGCTTGTGGCATTCACTGGTGCAGTGCATATTTATTATCTGGGTGCAAGAAGCCTGATCTGATAGATTGAGACACATCCCATTATGTTTGTGCCACCCAACACCTGCCCCTCATCATCTCCAGGCTTGCCATTATTTTGCTAGATGACAACTTTGATGTTGAAGGAAATTTCTGGCAGGAGCTGAATTTTGTTATGTGGTCATGACACAGAGCACACAACACTCACACACAACACCTGGCACAGCAGAGACCAGACTACTCTGGGAAATGCAAATTCTGAGCAATTCATATCTGGATCCACTTAGACTCCAGCAGAAAACAGGCTCTTGATTTTCAGAAGTGTTCAGGCACCTATTGAAGGGTGACTTTCCTTCTTGAATTGTACTAAGCATTTCTTTGCATCTTCTGAAGCCAAGATCCTTTAAACAACGTAATCTGCATGTCTGAAAAATATCTGACTCCAGGTTTGAAGAGGAGGGACAGCATCATTTTTCTCTGCTGTAAGCAGCAAACTCATTTCCATGAGGGAGGACACTTATGGGCAGGGTGGCAGAATATTTTTGCAGCCACAGCAGCTGAAGCAGAAGGAACTTCTCAGCATGGGCTTTCTGGACCCCAGGATGATGATGGGAGAGGTGTGCAGGAGCCTCAAGCTTCCCAGGGCATTGCCTCCATGAACCAGTTTCCCACTGTGTTAATCCTTGCCTGAACACCCTATCCCATGACCCTTTATTACATTCTGCTTCTTTTTCAGGTATTAATACGTGCTGTAGCACTGCTATATTGATGATAATAATTATCTTCATAATAAACTGACTTGATCCAGGCAGACAGATGGATAGAAAAGTGAGAAAAGAACTAGAAAAGGGCACACAGATGAATAGTTTGGAAAGGAGGAGAAAGCAGATGGTGGGTGAATTCATTAGTTTAGAGCAACTGTATGCACCCCCTTCTTTCTTCCCAAGCTGCAGCTAAGTTCTGCTGCTCATATTTGTAATCTTCCTCCCCCTGACTGGCAGCTCCATGTAATGCTTGCTATCCTTAGAGCACAGCCCTTGCAGCATACACACAGCAGCTCTGATTTACCTGTAACAAAGCAAAGCCATCTTCCTAGCTCTGCAATAAATCCAGGTGAGAATCCAAGGCATTGTGAGCCTTGGATTGGACTTAGGCATGCAGGGAATGTTAGTTTGAAAACAGGATCATGTGTCCTTTTGTTGCCCCAAAGACTTCATGAGACACATAGATATCAAGCTGTAAAGTTCTGGTCCCTCTGAAGCTCAAAGAGATTGAATTGGGTTTTGCTACAACAGTAGTCAATTAAAGAAAAGTGCATGGAATGACAGGACAAGGGGCTATAGTTTCAAACCAACAAAGGGTGGATTTAGACAGGATATTGGGAACAAAATATTGACTGTGAGGGTAAAGAGTCACTAGCACAGGCCTCCCAGAGAAGTTGTGGATGCCCCATCCCTGGAAGTGTTCATGGCCAGATTGGATGGAGCTCTGAGCAACCTGGTCAAGTGCAAGGTGTCCCTGCCCATGGCACAGGGAGTGCCCTGCATGAACTTTTAAAGTCCTTTCAAACCCACATAATTCTTGTGGTAAATTTACTGCCTCCCAAACAGTGATCCAATCACTGCTGTCCCACACCAAGGGCTGCTGAAAGCAGCAGGATTCCCTTGAGCATATGTATGAATTCAGACAATATCCCAGAGGGTTTCAGACATGACCCTGGCCTGGCCAGCAGTTCTGTGGCAGAGAAAATGTATGCATTGCAGTAGAGGGGTCTTCCAAGGCCCATTCATCCTGATGATAATAATAGAATTTGTCAGGGAAGCCCCTCTCAGCCACCAGCAGTGGCTGTGTCCCTTTCCCAGCATGAATTGACTTCCAGAACACATCTTCCTCTGTGGGTTCACCTGCATAGACAGAGGATTCTGTCTTGCAGCTCCTTTGGAGGGGCTCAGCACACATTCCCCAGGGGTGGGACCCTCCCGGGTGGGACCCTCCCGGACCCTCCCTCTTTGCGACCCTCAAGGCAGTGCCAAATCCCAGAGGGGAAACTGGTCCCAAAACAAATGCAGGGGTGGGCCGAAGCGTGCTGAATCAAATGCTAAGTCAGTAATTAAGTTAATTGAGCTTTCGATCTGGCCCATAAATAGCTTTTACATCTTAGCATGATGATTTTGCCTGTTGCTAATTTGACTAATTAATTCAACTAATTCTACATGTTGTAGAACTGTTGGTATTGGGGAAACAAATGCTTAATTTAAAAGCTAATTGAGGAACAGGCTGTGGTCAAGAAATGCAGATGGATGAAATGGGTGCTTGCTGATCACTGAGTTTTCATCATTTTCAGTGGAGGAAGGCAGGCTTTGTAACCTTAAGAGAGAGATCTCATGCTTGAGTGAGAAGCACAAGATAAAAAATTTCTGACTGACATAATTAAAGCTGACTATTTTTTACCAAGCCATTGGTGAAGTTTCCTCATTTTCTACAGTGAGCAACCACAATGTTAATTTTCCACCTTGTGTAAAAGGATTTCAGAATTTGTGGTTCAAAATGTTTGGAGTATTTAAATGTAAGTGCTGATGCCTAGCCAAACACTTTTAAGCTGGCCATAAAATGTTACTTTGTGAGCGTACTAACTATGTTAAGATTGGATTGCATTTTCTAAGATGATGATTGGAAATATTTCAGGAAATTCTGTTTGAGGTCTTCATTAGAAGGATATATAGAGATACTTCATACATGTGTGCACTTTCTTTCTTTGTACCATGCTGCACGTCTACACTCTCTATAATTAGCTATAGCAATAAATTGTGCAGGCTATATTCCTTGTCCAGCTCTTAGTATCCATCAAACCAATTACCAAGAGAAGTCAGAAGAATGCTTACACTGCAGTTTGCAGAATTTATGTTTTCAGGATGCCAGGGTAGGGAAGTGTGTATTAAGCATTCACCCTGAGTACAGATGCAGTTGCTCACTGAGATAAGCTGGGGAGCAGGGAGATTTCCTTCACCTGGAGCTGCTGCACCAGAATTTGTCACTTCCACTGGACAGGGACCAGAGCCCAAGCCAAGGACAGGTTTATGTGAACCTTATTTACAGTGTTTATCTTGATGACCTTAGTGTGCCCATGGAGGTGTTTATAAAAGCCTATAATTAAAAGAACTCATTCTAATATTTAGAATTGGGCTGAATGTGAGGTTACAGCCAGGGATCTGCTTTTCCCACCTGCTCTTCAGACACTCACCAGCACAATGTGTTTCCATGGGGGGGACTCTCAAGGCTGGTGTGGCCACAGATATTAAGAAGCTAAAAGTGAAGTTGGGAATAAATAAACTGCCACATAGCTGCAATGTGCCTCACGGCTGGGAGGGACTCCTGCTCTGTATATCCTTCATATGACTCACACGAGGTGTCAGAATGAGAAGGTATTTCCCCATTGTATTTTGGGGTGGTGAATTTTCTCCGTATCTTTGTTACTTATTCACACCCACATTTAGGGGTTCTGACCCGGAGTACTTATCACATGACTGAACCTATCAGGTTTAGTTGGATTTTTTTTGCAAATGGTCATCAGGAAGGAATATAAATAAAATTTAAAGGGCCAGTGGAAAATTTGGGCTTACTTTTGTCCTTTTAAAATCCAAACAAAACCAGATTTTTTTTCTTGATAGAAATTCACTTACTTTCTAAATGTCCAGCCTGATTGGATGGGAACATAAACCCAGAACACTTTAAAAACTGCAAAGCCTCCTTCAGCTGCAGAGGGACTGGGGGATGCATCAAAGTAGTTTTTCTTGGAAATTTTTGATTTTTGATAGGTTGTGCTTTCCACCTTAAAAAAAGAATATTTAATCTGATAATTACCAAGCAGCAAAGCACAGCAGTGGTGCACATAAATTGTGGTAGGGAGCTGGTAGCCCATGAGGAAACACTTTTTTTTTGCTTTTCTTCTTCAGCAAGTGTGTGCTGCAACCCACATCTACACCATCAAAAAGGTGCCTGTGCAATAAAGTAAACTTTTTCCCTTTCCTTCATTTTTAATGGTGGAAATGGACAGGGTTACAATCTACTGGGATGAGCAGACCACACCATGGATCTTCCTGGCCTCTGCTTTCTTTCCTGGCTGTGACATCATTACTCTCTGCCAGGAGGCAGCTGTGGAGTGTTCTCCTTGATATGATAGAGTTCTTGAGATCCATGGGGCACACATTTCTCTGGACTCTGAAATTAGGTTCAAATGGTGCTTTCTGAGTATTTTTGCTTTAATTTAAAAGTTTGTAGAAAAGCTGTGGAGGTCACATTAAGGACATATCAGATAGCATTTAGGGGCTGCAGAAAATTTGTTAAGATGAGATGCTTACAGGAATCTGCCAGATTCACTTATCAAAAAGGAGTCTGATCTATGACATGACTACAAAGTACTTTCGTGAGGAATTATTTCCGTGTACTGATACTGCCTTTAATATAGCAGAGAAATGTGTAAAAAATCAATTTCTGTAAGTTTATGTCCATTCAAAATGAAAAAAATAAAACATTTTTAAAGAAAAATGACAAATATTTCAATTACTCCCTGATGCAGGACAGGGGAAAAATATTTGTCCTCTCAGCAATGTCCACAAGCTAGAAAAATTATTTTCTACGCTACTTGGAATGACAAGGGTCAGAACTACCCAGGGCCATGAGTTCTGTTTGGAGCCTTTAGGTTTTCTTTTCATGCTACCAGTGAAACAGAAGCTGCCTTCAACTGCTTTTACTTTTCCAAGTAAAAGTGTACTTCATCAACAGCAAAAAAAAAAAAATCTAGACCACCCGAACTGATACTGTTACAGCACTGAGGGAATAAATTATATTGATTAAAAGCTTTGGAAAGGTTTTGTTTTTCAGTGCAATTTCTTTTAATATGAGACTCTAGGAAAGCAGTGCTTCAGAATTACAGAGGATGAAAGAGTTGTGACCTTTTTTTTTTTAAAAGCAAACAACATGGAATAACAACTGTTGCTCAGACTTACTGCCATGGTCAAATGAGAAGATGTTCCAGCCTGTCTTATAAGGTTGGACTGCTTATATCTTAAGATTTTCAATGCCAAGTACAACATTCAAATACCCTTTCTTCAATTACTAGTGATGGGACCTGGGCACAAGGGTGGCCTAGAAAGCTCCAGGAGAGTCCCTTTCTTTTCACATTAGGACTGATGGATGGCATCGACCCTTCCAGACACAGCTGTTGACACAATTTTGTGCCTTTGCATCTTGGCAGGAGGCAGTAGCTGTACTGTAGTCCCTTGTGATTGTTTTCATAAATCACAGGAGGGAGGAGTGAGTGCTGGTTATGATTATTGATGAAGGTAATACCAAAAAAAACCAGCTTTGATACAGAGATTTTGGGGCATTTCTAATCCCATGTGTAATCCACACCAAAAAGCCACTGTTCAGGTAGCTCAGCAGTGTTTTTGATGTCCAAATAGGAGCCCAAATCTTATTCAGTACAGAAGCTTTCATTAGGAGCCTTCTTAGCAACTACTCAGCCGCTTTATTTGAGATAGTTCTTTGCAGCTTGGTATTTCTGCACAACACACACCAACCTCTCAGGCATAGGAATGGCCATAATAAAAACAGAAGTGCAACAGGTCACGTTTCTACACTTTAGCCTAATGCGATAATTTAATGTGCTTTTAATGGTTATAGATTCTTCCATCCTCCTTAAACATAGATCTAACAATGTGAGATTTGAGGTAACAGAAGCTTCTGGTCTGGAGCTGTTATTTCTTTTTATAGCTTGCTTTTGCCACTCTGCAGAGTGTAAAATTCAAGATTAGTTTGAGATTAGTTTGGGTAAGTGTAAGTACATCACAGAGATATTTTTAATTTCTTCTTTGCTCCTTTACAAAGTCCGTTGGTGCCCAGCAAAAAAAAAGTGTAGTGAATTCATATGTAATATTTGGGTGAAGATTTCAATCCCAATGCTTTTAAAGGGCATTCATTGCAAAACAACTTACACTTGAAAAATCTTGCAGCTTTTTTGAGAATTCTGAGCCTTTGACACAAATGAAGTCTTTTTGGAGACCCTGTTTTATTCTGTCTTAATTTTGAGCACATACTAAAAAAGACTTTATTATCAAAGCAATATTTTTCTATAAAGGCAAGAAATCAACATCCACTCTATTCCTCCATTCAATTTACAGATGCACACAATATATGAAGTCTATGATTACTTAGCAGTTTTTAGATTTGCCCTTTGTAGCATAACCCTTGATATTCCTGATAACTTGTAGTTTTTCTTGCATGAATGACAACTTTTTCTATGCATGCATAAGTAAAATATTTTCTTCTTTGTTCTAGAGGAATTTGCCTTTTACCTTGCTTGGTACTAGAAAAATATGATCACAGTGTCAAAACCAAAATACATTAATATTTCACAGAGATTTTTGTAGAGTGGTAAAGTCCTTGTCATAAGGACTTTTCATTTTGTTAAAGATTGATTCTAGAGGGATTTCATTCTCTCTGTAAACCATGGCACAGAAGATGCACTCTTGTGTAGTTACAGAACATACAATTAATATTAACCAATAGAAAATGGGTCTTGGCTTTAGTTAATATCACTTAATATCATTCTGAAGCTTTCAAGGACCTCTCTTAGCCACACTCAATGTTTATTTCTCAGAAAAGAATGATGGTTTTGGTTTTGTCTCCATTTATCCTCTAAAATTGAAAAATAATAAAGTCATCATACTAGCAGTATAAACAAAGGGGTTTAGCAAATTCCCTGCAACTGTTCAACACACAGGGCAAATGCAGTCACAAATGAAAACATCACATCTTTTCTCAAAAAAGTTTCCCTGTATGAAATTTCAGCTAAGGAAAACCCCCAGATTAGCACTTTCATTGTCCCTTTTTGGAACAAGTTTAGAGCTGGCCTCGTGTGCAGTAATAAAGCAAAAGGCACTGGACTGCAGTGGAGCTTTGATCTTTGCACTGAGATATTTTGAAGCACTCATCACAGGAAAATTCACATCTGTGACGAATTTCTTCTACACTTCTGCTCTCTGCTGTCTTAGGTTGTCTTGAGGGAAGCCGGAACTGTACATTAATTAATTGAGAATGCACACATAATCCCTGGCTGAATTAATAATGTCCTTTTCCCATCTGGCTTCAAGATCAGGTGTATGTGTGTGTGTAGATGCACTCAGAATTCACAGGTCAAACTGGGTCTCATTGTGCTGAGTGCTGATCAGCAGAGGCAGTCTCCTTTCCAAATAATTGATAACCAGGATATCAGATAGAAAATAGCACATAAGCAGAACGAATAAATGATCACAAAACAAAACGGGGGAAAATGTGTGGATAAAATGAACACAGTGCTGTGAGCAAAGTTTTGGCAAAACAGTTATTTCCTCACTGAAAGCACACAGTAGTGTGAGCTCAGGTGTCACTTGACGTACTGCAAGTCACTTGTCAGGCATTTCTGCTACACTTGTGCTTTTAAATTAAGGATTCACGATTCAGTGACTCCAGCACAATGAGGATGAACTCTTCCTATCCAAAAGTGACTCTTCACAGGTAAAGCAACATCTACTGCCACACCTGTCTGGTCTGGTCTTGTCCCTGAGCAACAGAGACATGCTGCTTCCAGACACAATGCCAGGCTGCTACACAAGAGAGGAACTGGCTCATGCAATGCAGACAAAAAGAGTTAGCCACTGACCAGCTGACACATTTTGTTTTTTACAAGTTTTGAAAATGCAAACAAATGACATTTTCTTTTTGTATTGTTCAAATAATAAACCTCCAACATAGAAATCTTAATTCATTTTCTCTTTCCCACTGTACTGACAAAGATATCACACAGCTGTATCCATTAAAACAGACACCAGAAATTACAATACATCTTCTCTGTCTCATTTCCAAAAATAACTCTTCCTAAGAAACAGAGGGAGAAAATAGGGGTATCTGCATTAATGAATGGGTCATTCAGGATATCCAGCTGATCACTGCTCTATGAATACTCCTTAGCAAAAAATGGTAAGGGTAGAAAACGCATGCAAAATGTCATAGGCTAGTGGTATTTCTGCACCTTGATAACATTGAAATGTGCAATCATGGATAAATCAGAATTGAAAAATGATACAAATAATAAGTGATGGGAGCTGTCTTGCTTACCTCCAGAGCATAAAAAGAAGAAGTAACTCCAGAAAAGTTATTACACTTGGAGTGTGTTTTAGTGTAAAAGCACAGGGAAGCATAAAAAACATCAGTTTAACACTCAATGCAGTTATAGCTGCATTAAGAAAAAATAGGGCCTTATAATGATAGATTTGAGAAAGTGAGAAAATCTGCTTCGAACAACTCAGAAGAGATTTGTCTTCACTTCCTGGGCCTTTGTTTGAAGTGTGATCAATAGAAAGGTGCCAGTGTGTCTGAAATTTCTAGAGCAAAACTTTATCTGCTATAAATCAGTGCTGAATCCCCCCAGCTGCTCTGCACTATTGGCAGTGGTGATGACACAGTGATAATAAGAGATCAACAAGAACATCCAAGGTCAGTGTCAAAGAGGTGGAAAATGTCCCGGGGCACTATCCAGTCATGAATAAATCTTGATTGTGTGAATTGTAGACTCATTTAGTCTGGAAAAGAGCATCATTTTGTACAGCCACTAACCCAGCATTGCCAAGCCCACCACCCAGCTGTGTCTCTTTGACTTGCTCTCATTTAGTCTTGGCATCTTCTGGCCTGGGAACCACTCTTCTAAACCGGCTCTGCAGCTCATGGAGTTCTGTGGCATTTTCTTGCTGTTGTCTGCAGAAATAAGTACTTGCATATAAAAGTACTTTATAAATACATTTATGAGGGAGATTCTTGGTCTGGTATGGAATTATAAAATGTTCCCATTCAACAAATCATGCAGAATCAATAAATATGGACTTAATGAATGTGAATGGCAGAGCAAAACAAATATTGTTGGTATAAACAAACTTGAGATTCCAGCTCTGGCATTGCTGTCTGATTATATTTTTGGAAAATTCATTATGTCAGTCTTTTGATTTCAAAGGAAATGGTATTCCAGAGTCTGGTGTCTTATTCTGAAGCTAGAAGAAAAAATAAATCCATACATTTACACTGCTTCATGTTCTCCCAGGAAAATCTCCAATCACTTCTAAAAATCTCTGCATTAATCTACATAGAAGGAAGGAAATAGTCATATTTGTGTCCTCCTCTCATTTCCAGGACAGACTAATCAATACTGACTGAAAAAAGCATACCCTTAGTATCAATAAGGGCATGGAATTTTGTTCCACTATAGCCATGTTAGGTCTAATATAGAGGGACTACTCAGGTGGTGCACATTTTCAGACAACTTGCTGGGCCAAAACTAAGTGTCAAACATTCCAAACCTGTCCCCACTCAATCTAGCCTGTGGCAACAAATTAATTATGGAAACCAAAAAAGGCAAATGTATAAAACAATATCTATTCAACAAGTCAGAAACATCCAATTAAGAGCAGACAGCAGTGCTGCTACAAGGGTGATGACACATGATAAAGATGAGATGAATTATTTCCTACCTCTAGCTGGAAGAAGATTACGTGGAAAGAACATCTGCACTGTTTCCTGTCTGACTTTCAATTGCACAATTATCCTTAGAGATCAGATGTACTAATGAGACTTCCTGTTTTTTACATGCCTGCTGGGGAATCATTGCTTTTAGCCTCATGTCTGCCCTTCAAAGTTCAATCTGTTCCCCCTTCTGAGCAAAGATCACCTTACAGCTGGGAAGCCACGGGATGTTGGCTGATAAAAGCCACCACAGCTGGCCCAGGAAGATCCACTGGGTTTGGCCCAGCTGAAGAAAATTTCTTCTCTTCCAGGTGGGGTTAACAACAAACAGCAGAGGGAAGATCACCCAGGCCTCCTGTGAGCCTTTCAGAGAGGAGAGGGAGTGGTGAGGATGCTCTTTTGGGCAGACACTTGGGAAAAACAAAGAGTAGAGCAGGGTGGGGCTGAGAAGGCAGCTTTTCACTGAGTGGGAATGATACCCTGATGAAAGGGATTTGATACAGTGAATTTATTTTCCTTGGAGAAATGATTATGAATATTCAAAGGAAAGAGTTTGGGCTGAGCTGGAGAGTGCCTTTCAACACCTAATATTGTCAGTTTCTTCTACCTGGTACTTCTCATGAAGAATACAATTGTTCCTCCCTGACCCTTAGGAGGTGTGTAGGCAGCTGGGAAAGGTTTCATAGTCAGAAAATCATATCCCTGCTATGGTACAAAGCCTACTGATTCTGGAAATTTGGGGGTACAGTAGGGTTACAACCATTTCCATTCTATCTTAAGGCTCCTCAACATAAACTAGGAAGGAGTTAAGGCAAAACTATTGGATTGGAAGCAGACCTTGAGTTTCAAAATTTAAAAAACTACTAACTAATGAAGTAACATAGAGAGAGGCTTATCCTGAAGGACATGAGAAGCTTCATGCCAAAGCATATTATGTTCTCAAAGAGTACTTGAGGAAAACATTTTAAACAGTCCATACAGAGGAGCAGCAGAAATTCTGGTTCAGCTAGGGAGCTTCCAGACATTTCCAAGCAAAGGACATTGGGGCCTTTTCTTAATATTTTATAGATATACATTATATATATAAGATACGATATAATTTCATTACATATGATGTATTGTTTTATTATAAACACATACATATGTTTTATTAAAAACATATTTTATATAGCAGCCCATACTTAGATTACAATATATATTATTTCTGTTTTGTTCAAACTGCTGGTAAATAATGAATACTTTAAATTTGCAAGTAGCAAAGCTGTTTTGAGGTCTTGGGGGCATTTTATGCATAAAGAAAAGAAGCACCTTTTTGCAAACTTGCATGCACAAGACAGCTAAAGGAAAATATTCCTCTCCTCCCAAGGGAAGCACAATTAGCCTCACTCTGCATTTTTCTCTCACTTAAAGTTGTATTATAACAGGGGAACCATCCACTTGCACTATGAACCCATCTGCTTGTCTGTTTATTCCTCATTAACTGTAATGGGAGGTTTAGGCAGTTTTGGCGGCCCTGCCAGTGAAGAGCATTCAAAAACTAAAACTAAATTGTGACAAAATAGGTATGTTCCCTGAATGAGGGCTCTCTGCAGATGAAATAGGTACTTCTGCCAGGTCCTCATGGAGTTATTCCCAACTGCATTGTGTAATCTGCTTCCAACCCCTAGAGACCAAAAGATAAAGTAACCCATGTGATTTGAAATTCTTTCAGGCATTATGGAGTTACTATCAGAAATCTCTTAGTCTATCCAAGGGATTAGGGCTCATTGGGGATGGAGGTAGGTTCTGTAACTGATAATTGTGCCTACACTAACTGAGAAGCTTCTAGTTCTCCAATACTATTCTGAGCTACCAGATAAAGTAGCTATTAGCTACTGGCTCTGAGTGGGATTTCGATTGATGTGAGGATTTAGGAAGTTTCCACCTCTAACCAGCTGCCTTACCCAGACCATTTGTTTAGAGAAGAGGCTGATATGACCATCTGTCTCTTGGAAAAAAGCACAATGCTGCACCTGTAACCCCACTTTTCCCACCTTATACTCTATCCTGTATATTAGGCACACCACAGGTTGTGAAGAAAACAAGGTTCAGCCTTCATATATTCCCTAATGGATCTTGAGTTCATTTTATACCTTTCAATTCATTAATCTGACTGCCCTGGAGGGCAGAGAGGTTATAAGCACACTGGCCCTGAGCCACAAAGTACTTAGAGGAAGTCACCTGGAGCTGCCAGCAAAGCAGGGAATTGAACTAAATACATCAGTTGGATTACTTTTGCCCTCACACACCTCAAATTGCTTTTACTTCATTTCAGTGTTTACCAATCTCTTTCAAAGCAGTCTGCAGCACTGATAGGCTCAGCCTTGTATTCAGCAGCTGCTGCTGAGAACATCCTGCGCTCTCAGGCACCTGCCCATGGCACACCTCACCAAGTGACAAAGATATATGCTGTCACTTTGGTGTTTAATTATACAGGTCTTCCTCATCCCCATCTGCACAGCTGAGGACTGAGACCAAAGGTGATGAGAGAGGGAAACAGTAATTTGGCTGGGAAAACATATGAAGACCTTCTAAGCTGCTGTAGCACAAATTACTCCAGCTAGGATATGATGAGGCATTAAACAGCAAAATGTGTCAGGTGGGGCATCAGATGGAATGACATCTTGTTTCAAAGGGAAATAACCCATGTATGAACAGTATGATAAATGGAAATGTGAAGAGCAATGCCAAAACCCTCAACATACAGCAGATGAGAAATTTAAGGAATGTGTTGATGTCTGTAACGTCATGGAGTCGAAAAGGGCTGAGGGTGAGATGAAAAATGCAAAGCCTAGAGCTTTCCTCCTTTAGTGAAAGTGGAGCTGCTCTTGCCTAACCTCTGCTTTCAGCCAGACTGAGGAGTCCTAACAATTACACTCTCTGTCTGCAAGCTATATTCATTGCCTTTTTTGAGAAAGAAATCCAAGAAATCCCAGATCTCTGATGAGCTCTATGATTTCTCATGTCCGTCAGGGCTTCCACTGAAGCCCTGTATCAGCACTTCTGAAGATGAAGCAAAATCTTCTAAAATCAAGAAGCTTGCATAAATCAAAAGTTTTGAAGGTCTCCATCTGAAAGCTCTCTATTTTTCCATGTGGCTGTTAGGCTAATGTTTTTAACAAGAATGTTCAATGAACAAGGAAAATGGAGATTCACATTAAATCACCTTTTTTCAGGAGCCTGGAATTTAAGATGCACAACATAAGACAATATTAAACTTTCATGAATTGTGTTCAATAAAATGACTCAGTTCCTTTTGTAAATAACTAGCTCCTTCATCTGATGTCTTCACAAGATTCTTCACAATCTGATGCCTTTGTAAACCTTGACAATCTCTTCCCTTCCATTCCTTCTCTGTATTTGTGGGAATATGTATATGCTTCTTCTCAAATAACTTAATATTCCTCAATCCCTATAAATATTAACTGGCAGGCTTTGCAGAGCAGGAGATGAAATGTTTACCATTCACATCAAAGGTAGTCAATTCATGACCCATTTAGGTTGAATCCCTGCCAGGGAGGTAGGGGAAGGAAAAAAGGATGAGGTAGAAAACAGTCCTCTGTGAATGTCATTTGAGCACATGTTTATGGCAATGCCTTTGTTGCCTACACAAATGCATTTGCATATCTATAAGTAATAAGAATTAAGACATGGGCCTTGTTTGAACTCCTCTTGACTTGATTTTCCTTTGACAGGTGGGTCTTGGCTTGCATGCTGTGTTCAGCATTTTTTGAATCCCCAAATCACTTCACCAAAATAGCTTAATAACTTCTTTCTGAGTGCCTTCAATTTCAGACCTTTAACAGAAATAAATTATAGAAGATAAATTCTTTCCCAAATCTGTGTATTTCAGGGACAGCAAGTTAAATGTTCAGTGATATTTCTCATATTCTGGTGGCTCTGAGACTTGCCTGGGGCAGGGGAATGTGTCTGCTACGTGTAGAGGATGATACTGAGCAAGTTCCTGCATCTCTTTGTGTTCAGGGCTTTTTCTCCCACACTTGTCGGATGGGAATAACCCTGACAGCTGTAATAACTGTTGAGACCTGGCAGGGCAAATATTTAAGAATAAAACAAGTATATGCAGCAGAAAGAGAAATCTTAGTACTTTACAATTTCTGTTGCACTTTAAGCAAGTAAATAATTGGCCCAAATAGCTAGGACATAAGAAATAAAATAGAATAAATCTATTTTATATATTTTAAATAATAAAAACCAGAAGGGTGGCTTCACTGATTTCAAAACAAAGATATAGGGTTTCTGTCAGCTTTTAACAATGTGCCTTACAGTCTGTATCTGCTTTTATCATTCAGCTTACATGAACAGTGCAAACAAACATTGTATTAACAATTGTATTAACAATTCTGCTTTCTCCAAGCACCTTTCCCAGCACATTCAAAGAGTATTTGAGGTATCTAGATTGAAATACACCAGTATACACCAACAAATTACAAAAATGCCCCAAAGAATTACAAACACCTCACTTTCTAAAGAGTCTCAGTTTAACAGTTTATGAAAACAAGAAAACCTTTGCTATGATTCAGATTCCAGTTTTGTTAAGATGGGTGTTAACAAAGATGATCTGCTTAAAAAAACCTCTGCCAACCTGAAGTTTTTATTTTGAAACCACTGAAATTTGAGTCATTTAACACCTTGTTTTGCGAAGGAAAATTCAAATCGCTGCATTTTTTATAAAATTTAAGTTCTAATGTTGCAAATAGCACTATTCTGTGAGGAGCATCAATAAATATATACTTGAAAAGTTTGAAGAGTAGCAGACATGGGGGCACTCCAAATCCAAATCCATGCCTTTGCCTCATTTTCCACCAGTGATAGAAATTAAATTCTTTACTTCCCTCTCAAAAGTTAACACAAAGCTGCTACCACCTGTAAGCAGTGGTGCCTGCTAAGAGTTCTGGAGAGGTGCAGAAACACACCATGACTGGCAGGTCTTATTGCAATAGTGTGACTTTACAGCAAAAATGTATCCTGCCATGGTAGTAGACATAACTCAAGAGTTTCATCATGCTCAGTATCTCACCCTGTAGTGAGAGTCATCAAGTGCAGGAGTAGAGCCTTCCTACTCCTTCCAAGTGAAAATAGTTCTAAGAAAAGATGACGCATTCCTGGAAATAATACAGCTGCAATGCTGATTGCCTGTGTTGTGTGATCATAACTTTCATTTTCTTTGACAAATTTAACGGGTAGTCATGCTAGAACTACTCATTATCTTTTTGCTAGCAGGCAACTAGAGTCATGAACCTTTCTCTCCTGCCCACTTTGTGTCCCTCATGACACCAGAAGGTGTGGGTGTCTCATTGGGGCATGAAAACAAAGAAAGTGGACGGTAGCAATATCTCATTTGATAAGCAATTGCCAGTTTGCAGTTGAGGTACTGGGCTGATGGAGGTCTCTGTGCCTTGGCTCATCTTGTCTTCCAAAATTAATCAGTGGTGCAAAGACAGTGCTGAGGATCCGTCCCAGTGGCAGGACTCGTGCTACCTGTGGTACTTCTCCTTCCTCATCTTCTCCTCGTTTTAGTAAGCTACATGTTTGTCACTAACTAGGAGACCTTGTAGCTACACCTTGTAGTAGAAGAACCAATGGAGATTTTTGGGTGCCAGTGAGCTGCCTGAACCCCAGGACGTTCCTGCTGCCTGTGTAAGTGTAAAGCTCTTCCGACTCACGATAAAAGCTCAACTTTGCTCTTCAGTAAGATGGAATAGACAAAAGCTGAGTAACTATAACATTTTCTTCTACTCCACTTGCCTCCTTAAATGTTAATTCTTTGCATTTTCTGTTATGTTATTCTTTGCATTTCTGTTATGTTAATTCTTTGCATTTCTCACCCATTGCTTGCGTGTTCTTTTACCCTTCTTTCATCCATAATCAGAACCTCTAAAGAGCAGGTGAATAAATCTGGTCAGTACTTGGTTTAGGATAGCATGCAACATCCCAGGAATCCATATTCTTTATATTCATCACTCACAAATTCCTTTATCTTGGAGGAGCTATGTAGATTGAGTTTGTGGGAACCCATGCCTGAGTGCCTAAGTAGACACTCTGAGGGAACACTGTGAGTATTAACCATTATTTTTATTCTGTTTCTCTCTCTTTTATTTTTCTTTATTTTTTTCCTTTTTTATTTTAAGTTGGTATTTGATATTCATTCCACTTTGGTGGTTCATTAAGAAATGAACCACTTAGTACCACTTAACTCTTTACTCCCATTGATATTGCCCAGAAACATCACTGTCTCTTTGACCAGCTGCATTTCCTTTCAATCCTCCCAAGGCTCTGGATTTCTTCTCCCAGTCAAGAACTTTCAAAGATCTTAAGGATTTTTAAGGCTTAAAATCTAGATTCATATCTTGACTGGACCCTGGTTTTCTGGTGGCAGAATACAATAGCTGTGTAAATTATTATCTCTTTGGTAGCTGTAGGGGTTTTGTTGATCCTTTGATCTGATCATCTCAAGTCTTTTACTGAACTTACTATCTCTGGTTCCTACTGTTATAAGATACCTGTTCATGGCCAGGGTCTCTGGAAGATTCACAGATAAATCTGATTGCAATGACTGAAAGAAGACACTTCCTCTTAAAACCTTGAGGTATTAAGAAGTGCTAGTTTTTTGGGTTTTGCGGGTTTTTTTGGGTTTTTTGTTGTATTTTTTTTTTTTTGTGTTTATCCTGAGACTTTTGTAAGAACAAATGTTCAGCAGCAGCTCTCTGAGCAGACTGTTTGGTTGTGGATTAAATGTCTCAAATGCAGATAAGGTATCACAGGAGATTCTACACACCCTTGTGATGGTATCTGTGCTTGTTCAGGGTTATAGACCCCCTGGGCCAAGCTGTGCATCTGCCCCTTCAGAAGCACAACACTGGCTGATCCTAGAATGGATTGTGCCTACTTGTGAAATATAAATGTGTAGCACCATGATGCTGGTAGAACTAAATGTGATCCTTTTGAGAATGGAAAAGGTAATCACATGTATATAATAATAACATAAACTGAAATTTTTCTCTAAATGTTCTAAATTCTTCCAGGTGTTCTAAATCTTATGAAGTCAATTCAAAGGAGAAGTATACCTGACAAAAATCCAACTCTCTGCTACTTGATGCTGCTCTGTCTTGTATTAAACATAGCAGGGCACAAGGTGGGGATGAAAACTGTGTAGGTTCTTCTCCACCCTTCCTCCTCTGTCTTGTACCCCAACACTCATCAGCAAGAAGTGACAGGGACAGTACATAATATATATTTTACAAAGGAAGCACTTCTTCAACTAAAGAACCAAATTTCAGTGCAGATAAATTCTCTTTGTTTTCTCCTCTCCTTCCAGACATTGTAAATTATCCTCTAAAATCAATGAGATTACTGGAGTGGATAGCACAGGTCTGTTTACACTTTGGAAATACCCCTGGAAGTCCCTCAAATCAAGTCAAAGGTGCATGCTCCTCTTTAAATGCTCCTCCTGTGCATATAACGAGGAGCATCCAGCCACAGTAGGACCAAAGGCATCACAAAAAGCCTAGAGAGGCCTGCTGTTTGTAGCTGTTTCTAGAGGAGAAAAGTTTTTTCTACTTGAAGTCAAACCTTGCGAACCTTACAAAATACATGTCTTTTCTTTCTGTTCATTGATAGTTAAGCTGATCTGTCAAAACTTTATAACTGACCCTCTTATTCATACTTAGACTGCATTGGTCACCTGCACAGGGCAATGGGGGCTGTTGGCTGCCATCCCAAGGGTTCTGTAGCTGTGATGGCAGCTCTTGCTCTGCCTACACTTTGACTTGGGTGGTGATGGCTTGCCACATCTATACAAATGAGGGTATAAATACCGCTGGGTTGTTTGTTGTTGGTTTTTTAAAGATTCCACTCATGGAAAAACACAGACCTGCTGGAATGGGTCCAGAGGAGGAGGCCATGAATATGCTCACAGGGCTGGAGCACCTCTTCCATGAAGACACACTGAGATATTTGGGGTTGTTCATCCTGGAGAAGAATAGATTCCAGGGAGACGTCAGAGCACTTTATTGTACCTAAGGGAGCTACAACAATGGGGTGTAAGTGAGTGTAAATGTGGGATAAGGGTTAATAATTTAAACTAAGAGAAGGTAGACTTAGATATAAGAAGGATATTTCTCCTCATGAGAGTGGTGAACCACTGCCACAGGTTGCCCGGAGGAACTATGGATACCCCATACTTGGAAACATCCAAGGCCAGGTTGGATGGGTCTCTGAGCAACCTAGTGGTCCAGTGGAAGGTGCTCTGGCCCATGGTAGGGACTTGGAATGAGATGATCTCTAAGGTCAGTTCCAATCCAAACCATTCCATGATTTATGATTTGTCATCAGGTTCAGGGTGGCACCTCAACAGGGCATCACCTTGCCTGGTGATGATCTGGACTGATGCTCCTTTTCCCCAAAAGGGGAGACAGTCAAATGCATATTCCATATTTAAAGAGAGCTGGTGGATCAAGTCAGAGTCAACAGCCACTGACTTTCCTTGTTTCTTGTCTCTGATTAACCAACAGAGCCATCCTTCTTGCTAGGCAAGGCTTTCTGTTGTCTTTCATTTCCACAGAAAATTAAATACTTCAAAATATGTGAGAACCCCTGTGCTGTCAAGACCCCATATATTGCTCTGCTCATCCAGGGAATATCCATGGCCCCGGCCCTAAATCTGAGCAAAACTGGCTGTAGAGACAGAGAAGTTGCGCAGCTGGCTTGCACTGATACAGGGCAAGATTGGGAATATAACCTATAACCTTCCCAATTCTATATATAAGAGCTGCAGGTAGAAATGCAATGGGCAGTAAATCTGGAATGGTCTGTAGGAACTCCTCTTCAGACCCCCTCCTTCCATTCTAATGTGTCTTTATCTTTAAAAAAAATAAAAAAGTCGATGCTGGTTGAGCCATCACTCAGATAATTCCTTGAAGCAGGAGGGAAGCACTGAGGCTCACTTTCCTGCTGTCCTATCATCAGCACTCACTGACACAATGAGGTTATTCTCAAAGAGTACCTTCTGAAGAAGTTATTGTTCCAGCTACATTTCTAGCTGTTAAATCCCCAGACTTCACAAGCAACCTTTCTGGAGATCCATTCCTCATGCCTAATGGAAAATCTGCTTTGCCAGAAGAGCGAGCAGGTTAATATCAAAACCTGTAAAATGAAGCAGCTACCCTGAATGCTCTTGTGAGTGTAATGCCACATTTTCCCACCAAACTACATGACCCCTTTGATGTAAGATTACCCAACTGCCAGATTAGTTCAGGTCCCATATTCCTGACCCACCATTATGACTCCTGCACCTAATGCTCAGCTACTGGACAAGGATTGTGTTGGACTTAACAAAAATGACAAATGACACTTCAATTAAACTCAAGAATATCATCCCTTCTTAATAACCTACTTTCTAGAGAGCTGTCCTACAAACTTCAAATTAATTTTAAACTTCAGGCACTGTATTTCTGCATGCTGATCTTGTTAGGCTGAGCACAGAGAAACAGAAAAATTTATCTTGGCATTTGTTCTGATGCAAGCCTCACTGCTCAGAGGTATCACAGCAGCCTCTGAGCTCTGTAGTGGAGTCATGAGAAAGCAGATGAGCACAGAGGGGGATGTTTCTGTGCAGAAAAGAAGTAGAGTGGGTAGAGGGTGATCAAGTCCTCTCCTGATATAAAGACAACTCATTTTCAGTTAGTGGGAAGTGATTTCCTTGCTAAAGCACTTTAAAAATTACTCCTATACCAGAGAAAAATAAAAGTGTTAGACACTGGCTGGTATCCTGACAGCTGTTTGTGCCCTAATGTTGGCAGGTGAGGTTTTCCAAAGCTTCTCCTCGACCTTCAAAGTCTTGTGCAAACTGAGACTTTCAAGGAGACTTTTTGTAGCAAATGACTACTGTGAATGACTGATAGCTTGTACCTGTCACCATGAGATGACAGGCACTGGAACTGGATTGGGAGGCAAATAAATGAATGGTGAGATGACACATGTGTGCATCTTTTGGCCCTTCCCTGGAGCAGCACCTGAGAGCAGCAAGGAGTGGGACTGGGAGTTTGTTTAGGCAACAGTGCTCAGCCCCCAAAGCCACCAGACCTGGAAGAGGCATCCACATGGTGTCACAAGGATGATCCATTTGGTCCCTCTGGATATAGAGGTGGGCTGCTCTCATCCTGTTCTCCTGAGGCCATAACCTGGCACCATTCAAATGGTGACAATGGGGCTGTGGGGTTTTTCACTCTCTTGCTCCAGGTGCCATGCCCAAGGGCAGGGCAGACTGCCAGTTACCCCCAGACAGCCCCACTTACATCACCTCCAGACCTTATTCTCCCTTTCACATCTCTCAACCCTTCATTTTATCACTCCTGTACCTCCTTATCGCCACCTCAGTCTCCTCACAAATCAACAACTTCAAATTACTTTTTCCAGCTAGACACCAAATTTGATATTTCTGATTCTGTGACCTGTCTGATGTGATATACCTGATAGAGTTACATGGGTTTGGCAGCTTTACAAGGCTGTCTTTCCCTAAAGGTCTTTAGTGCTGGCTCCAGTTATCTGTGGAGTTTGGCCATGTCTCACACAGCACCCCCTCAGCTGTCCATCCATCCTCTGTGGCACCACCTGTCAGTGTCTCACCACTGCCATTTCTTGTGGAATCACACAGTAATTTGGGTTGGAAGTGACATTTAAAGCCCAACTAGTCTGACCACCCTGTAATAAACAAGGACATTCTCAACTAGATCAGGTTGCTCAGGGCCACATCCGACCTGACATTGAATGTTTCCAGGGATGGAGCATGTCCAACAGTTCCCTCACACCATGTCTGAAATAATCCATGTCCTGATTAGCTTGGTTAGCCTCTGGCCAGAGTCCAGCCAGTGCTCCCATCATTTACCTGCATGTCTAGCATGCCATGCATGTCTAGCAGTGATTTTTATTGTAGGTCTTGTAGTATGGGTCTAAATAGCTCAGTAAGGATGCTTGATTGTTCACTCTTAGAGATAAGACTAAAGCGCACTTAGAAGTTTGTGTTTTCCCTTTAGGATGAAAAGGTCCAAGAAATACATGATGGATTTCATGATCAGAAGGATTTACCCAATTCATGAATGCTGCTGGACTTCAGCTTAAGGTGCAACTGCAAGATGAACAAATACAATCAAGTAAAACACCATCCAAGTACAAACTTGCACAGACCACAAGATTCATGCTCTTTGCTTTAAAATTTTACTAATACATCAAAATTAGTTGGCTACCTTTTGGCACAGAGTCTGCCCACCCTCTGATCAGCCTCCAAAAACTGAATATGCTTTTTAAAATAAGGTTCAAAAGCAAGAAAAGTGGTGGAACAGGAATGACTAGCTTTGAGTACTAAAATAGAATCCCATCGAGTATGAACGTTACCTGGAGAGAGAGTGCAGTTCAACATGTTTGTACAAGAATTAAGAAAATGAATATAAATTGAAAAAAACATGAAAATTCACTGGGAAAAATCTTGAGTAGCTTGGTTAGAAGCTAAAATCTAATTCAGCTAAATAAGGGAGACAAGCTAAACTCCTGTGCATTGATATGAATATAAATAGCAGGGTTACAAATTTAGCTAAACTGGTACACCTTTGTGTAGGACAGCCCTTCTTCCTAGATCTGCAATGCAGCCAAATATGAAACTGTCTGTATTTTTTTTTATTATTATTATTTTTATTGTTTCAAATGCTATGTGGAAAAGCAGAGTTTGTTATTAAGGTACCTAAGCAGTAAAAAATTTGGGTTTAAATAATGTTCACACAGAGGATGTGTCCTGATTTGAGGCTTTAGGCCAAGAGAAAACCACAATGCACACCTTGCTCTCAGATATTGTGGACTCTCTATCTGGAATGCTGGGTTTAGGCAAATACCAGAAAAAATACAGGGCATCTCCATTTAGGTGCAAATTCTGATTTGTTCATCTCTTCCTGTGCAGTAATTATGAATTTGCTGTTATCCACATGGAGATTGTATATTCTTTCTTGTTAGCAGGAAGATGCCAGAAGTTTTTTTAAAACTTCTAAAAAAATGCTTAAAAACACCCCAAGATTTGAGGCACATTAACTCCTCAAATGTGCTAGGGGAACAGCTTTCTGTGTTACTGCTGAAGCATACTACCTGCCCATATCCACTCAGCTCGAGCTTGCCTACCAGTACACTTCATTATGCAAATGTCATTTGCTATCAGAATGCTACAAAATTGTTTTCCCAAATTTAGGTGTATCATACTCTATCAGCAGCCTTGCTTGTGTGTGTATGTAAACATATAGAGGTAGTTTGGGTTTTTTTTTGCTGGAAAGCATCAATCTGGTGTTGAAAAGCAGAAAGCTGGTCCCTCACTCCTTAAAGAGTGAATAATTTGGATTACTCTCTGCATTGCAAGGCGTGTTACTCTTGTATACACACCCCTCTTTGTTCCCATTCCCTACTAACCTTCTCCATGGTGAAGACTTTTCTGCAGCTATAGGATTTTCATACCTGGAGCAGCAGTGTGACATGTCAGAAATCAGTCTATTCCCTCTCTGTGGGCTTTAACTTGTGTATTATGCTTGAATCCTTTGATGTCCGATAAGAAACTGGTCTTTGCATTTAGCCTACTGAGTGTTTAATGAGAAACAGCAGCTCACATCACACGTCCCCATGGCTAAAAAAGTCCATTCGAGGGAAGGTTTGGGTATGGAGTTGTTTATGAAGCTGGTGCTCCCTGAAACTGAAGTGGAGCACTGTTATCTTACACTGGCATAACAGATGGTGCATTTTCCCGTGACTAATTAGCTATGCAGCGCCTCGTCTGCAAAGAGTGAGAGGAAATCCTTGATGCTTCTCTGCTACTATCTCTTCTCCCCAGGTCTGAGCAGCATTCCACCACAGACTGCAGTGGCTGGGAGACTGTTAGTCTGGCAGAAAGCCTTCCTGACCTATTTCAGGACTCTGGCAATTTTACAGGTCACTCATAGTTGCTCATGAGAGGCTTGCCCGGGCTGCTGTTCAACTCAGGTGGGTTTGGACTCTCAGCCTGGCTGCTGTGAAGACAGGCTTACAGAATCTCAGAATGGTTTTGACCAAAGTGGACCTTTAAGGTCTATTCCATTCTAACCCCCTTGCCTTGCACGGGGACACCCTCCACTTGATCAGTTTACTCAGTGCTGTCCCAGCCTGACCTTGACTGTTTCCAAGGATGGGATATTCACCACTTATGGCACCTCTGTAGCCTGGCCAAGTGCCTGATTTGGAGTTCCACATCCAGTCAGGAATGCTGCTTCCTTCCTAGCCCCTTGGGAATTTTCCAGATGGTGATGGTGATGGTGGCCCCCTCAGGTATTAGAGAAACTGATTTTTCTATCTGTGATATAAGGTAAACACACAAATCTGGATTTTGAGACACTATAGTACTACAGTTGAGGAACCTGGTCTAGTAAAAGGTGAACCTGCCCATGGTGGTGGGGTTGAAACAAGATGGTTTTTAAAGTCTCTTACAACCCAAGCCATTCTGTGATTCTACAACACAGCAATGTGCTATTGACATTACAATGACTTACACAACTAAGTATACTGCATTTCCTTAACCAGGAACATCTGTCACCAAAACAGTGGTATGGTTCACTCTCTGGCTAGCAGTTAGGGAGGTGTGTGGAATGTCATTTCAAGACAGCAGGAGAAAATAAAACATAGTGGAAACCAATCTGCCAAGCATTAATTCACCGCCAGCTCTGTGGCAGTCAGCCCCTGCTCTCCAGAGTGACACCTGGCCTGGCATCACTATCACACACTTAACTTTAGGTTCTTTGCAGGCTTCTATCCTAATTTTGCTCAGGCAGGGCTGGAATTGGTAACCTGTGATTGCTGCCTGACAAGCACATGGCAAAGATAATTAAGTAAGTGCAGTGTTCTTAGACAGAATGTATTCAGCTAAAAAAAAAACCAAACAACAAAACAAACCAACCAAACAAACAAACAAAAAAACAAACAAAGAATAAACAACAAATCCCCAAATTAGTCCTAAAACTATTGTTTTGTTATATTGGTTGCAAACATTTCACCTCTATGGCTTGTACACAAATCCTCCAGCTGCAGTCTGGTCTGTGCATATGTATGTTATCGTTTTCTTGCTGTGTGCGTCAAGAAGTGTGGGCTTGAATCAGGTATGGCTGTTCTGTGAAACAGTGAAACACTTATAAGTTGATCTGGACTCAAAAAGCTATGCAAAAAAGTCTATACTTTTGCAACTGAAAAGAACATCAGGGCAAATTTATGGACAGGTAGTAACAGTGAGGCCTTAGGTTGAATTCTTAAGCACTAAAGTCTGATGTCACTTCATCAGAAAGTTTGTATGTGCCGTGGAAAAAAGTCAGATGGGGACACAGAGACAGGCTTGTCAATTAGAGAAATAAAGAAAAAAGTGCTGATCCTTTCTGCTTTTTGAGGAAATTGTCTCACAAAATTAGCAGCAAGCAAATGCAGGCTATATATAGCAAACACTTATGCTGTCACTACAAGCATCCTACTACAATACTTGATGGAGTAATGCATGATATGGTAACACGGATTGTCCTGGATTTCTGGATTGCATCTACCCAAACACTCAGGCAAGCAAACAGCATTCAGCATGTTCTGCAACTGGCTTCAGTGGAATGACTCTAACGAGATTCAGAATGTGAGATGTCTTACTGGAACGTCTAATGGAAAAAAGATACCCAACTACTACCAGAAGTTAAAAAAAAAGAGCTAAAAAGCAGCCCTGTGAGTCTGTGTGGCAAGTACATATCTGTGATGAATGTTGCTGCACTTATTCTTCCACAAAGATTTACAGAGTGCTGAATTGTTGCAATCCAGTCTTCAAATTCCAACAAGGATAAAGGAGATGACAAATACCTATGCCTCCTACTGAATTATCATTGATCGAAAGCTAAGATTTGTTGCTTTTAGTAGCAAAATATGAATCCTTCTCCTGCAGTACACATTCCTGCCTCTTTTCTGCTTGCTGCAGAGAGCTGCACGTTGCCCACAGGATTTCACTACAAACGTGGGCGTGAATTCTCCCAGCAAGTTGGGCAACACACTTTGGGTACCAGCTACACTCTGATTCAAAACATAAATGTGTAGTGATCTCTAAGAAGGAGAATAATATCTATTTAAACTTCCAGGTTAGGCATGCTTTTTCTGGGAAATAAATGCATGCTGCAATCTGATAAACTGGGCATCTCTAAAAATCCCACTCCAGGTGTGTGGTGCTAAAACAAGATAGTTTGATTGTTCTGGAAGTAACACATATTGATGAGAGACTGCATTACCTTGTTTGCTCTGGGGAAGGGTCATGTCTCCTGAGACAGATGATGCAGTTCCTTATATTTACTATTTAGCAAGTGCTGCTGGTAAAAGATTGTGTTTACACTTCTCAGTTTGTTTTCTCTTTTGTTTGCTTGTTTTGTTCTCAAATGTTCCTCCTATTAATACATCTTCTGGAGCTGCCTGGCCTACTTTAGGCTAAAAATAGCCCTTGTTGCTACTGCTGTAGCTCCACAAAAGCCACACAACAACCACACTAGGAAAGAAAACCTCGTGCCCAGCTGAGCTTCCCTGAAATGACAAGTGGATTTGAAATTCATATGACCAAAAAGCAGGAGGAAAACAAATTATGCCTTCCTGCTCTGCTTATACTAGGCTTGGTGATGGTGTAAAGAGGGGAAAGAGCAGAAAGGTGTGAGTGCTTTGCTTTCTTTCTGCCTCCTCTACATCCACCAAGGACAGGAGGTGCCTCTTTTGGAGAGAAACAATCGAAGAAACAATGAAACTGCAGGGATGGAAAGCTGCAAAAAAGACATTCTCATGTTAAGTTTCCACGCAATCATTCCTGAAGTTAATACAATTTGATTTATCTCTTGGGTAAATATCAGTCTTTGGGTATGGCCAGACCAAAGCTACTGATGCTGTTGCACTGCTTAAATGAACAGACACCTCTCATCCTTCAGTGGGCTGTGCCTGTGCTCCTGGTGTCTTACAAAGGAAAAGGTCTTTGGATATGCAAACGTTTTCCTCTGCATTGCAGCAGACAAAACTTAACACTTCTCAAACCTTCGGCACATAACTCTGCACTACTCCTCTGGCTGCACTCCATGGGGCCCATGGGCCTCACTGGTCAGACACAGTCTGGCAACCTCATAAGGTAAACATGGCACAGGGCACTCTGTCCATGAAATGGTGGGGTAATAAACACCCAAAAAAGCTTCTGCAAGGTATCTTGGCAACTGAGGAATTAAATTCCATTGATCCACAGATAAAAATTATGTTGGCATGATTTACTCTAGCTTGTGGGTGCTATTTTTTTTTTTTTTCAATTTTACACTTAAGGCATATTGACAAGAACATGCCACACACTTGTGGGAAGCCAGGAGTCTGTGCTCATTTGCAGGAGAGTAACTCCTGGGTTACTTTTTTCTTTGCCTTGCCAAATAGGAATTTAGCTGGAATGTAGTTGGGGTGGCACCATTCTCAGTTATAGAAACACATCTGTGAGTTGGAGGCAAATCCGAGAAAGCACAAGCTCCTCTCCTTGTGTTCTGAGTGCCTAAGGGAGTTTGTTGAGGACAAGGTCCTGTTGGATACCGAGTTCAGTATCCTGGTAGCTCCCAGGTGGACAGGGCCATGGATAGCTTTAGGGTTCAGGACAGCACCACCGTGCAGCAGCCTTGAAGTCCTGCCCGGTGCCCTGCGTGGGGCATGGGAAGGTGCACGCCAGCACTGCCAACGCCTGGACCAGGACCTGCATCCCACTCCACTGTCACCCCTCTGCTCCAGGCTGCAGGGCTCCTCCAACCCAGGGTATCCGGGGATTCTGGAGCACCAACACGGCTGCGGGTCACTCAGACCGCATCCCTCTGCCCCCGATGCGGTCCTGCTGCCGTGATGCCGGCGAAGTCCCTGGGGCATCGTGCTCCCCGCGGCGGGACCGGGGCAGGGGCAAAAGGGACAGAGAGATGTCCGGCTGCCCCCGGCGTCCGCCGGGCGAGGGCACGGAGCGATGTTCCCGCACGCCGGACCCTGCTCCAGCCCAGAGGGAGGGGACAGCCCCAGGGAAGGGGCCAAGCTGGGGAATCGCGGCGGCTCTGGGGGTCCCGCTCCCCCTCCCCTCCCTTCCGCCCGCCCCTCCTGGCCGGCCCCTGTCCCCTCCCTCCGCCCCGCCGCCGGGCGGGGGCTGGAGCCGGGTCCGGTGCCCGGGAAAGCAGAGGAGGAGCCGCGGAGGGAGGGAGCGGAGCTTGTTCTCCTGCGGGCAGCATTGCGGGCAATCCAGGCGGGAAGGGGACGAGCAGGACGAGGAAGCAGGCGGCGCAGGGAGGGAGTCCCGGAGCCGGCCCTCCCCGCCGCGGCGGAGGGCGGACCACGATGCCCGCCCGGCGAGCGCTGCCCGCCCGCCCTCCCGGAGACCGCCGCCCGTAGCGGAGCCGCCGCGCCGCGGGGTGAGCGGGGGATGCCCCTGCTGGAACCGGGACCGGCGGGGGCTGCGGGGGGCGAGGCGAGGCGAGGCGGCGGCTTCCTCGCGCCGTGCTGCAGAGCGGGCCGGGATGCGGGATGCGGGATGCGGGATGAGGTGGGTCGGTGTCGGGGATGGCGGGAGCGGCGCGGGGGCATCGCCGCTTTTCCCGTGGCAGGTGCTGGGTGGCCCCTCCCCGTCCTTTCCCTCGGGATTCCTCCCGGGAACACCCCCGAGAAGCCCTCCCGGGTAAGGGTTCCGCCGCCGGGGCCGTGCGGGTGGGCTGCGGTTCGGGAGGAGGTTGCGGCGGCAGCAGCAGGGCGTGATGGACGCCCCGCATGCGGGGAGAGATGCTTTGGAGCAGAGATGCTAAAATGTCACCGTGTGCGATGTCCCTGTCAGGTCTGGATGCTTTGAGAGACCCCTGACAGGCGGTGTTTTTGCATCTCAGCAAAACCTCCGTGGTAGGGAGAGGAGGGAAATGCAGGCGTTTTGATCAGCTGTCAATGACAGCTTGCAGGTAGAGAGATGAGATTTCCAAGCTCTAAGGTTGTGCAGTAGCTCTCTGGCTCCTTGTGGGTGAGTACTTGAGAAATAAACGTGTCAGAGTAACAGCGCTCGTCCTGCATGCAGTGTGGTCTTTTGTGGGGCTTGAAGGCACCCGGGACAGAGCAGGGACCCCAGCAGAAATCCCCCTACTGAAAACGAGGGGGGTATGGTTAGAAAAAACAGAGATCAAGGCTCTGTGCACAGATTTCTGCCTGCTCCTACTTGGGCACAAGACGGAGCATTTTTTAAAACCTCTCGTTCTTGTACAATGGGGGTTTTGTGCTTGCTTTGGGAAGGAAGGTTTCCATAGGAGTTGCTGCAGAAGGGGTTACCTCTGGGGCTGAGGCTGCTGAGTGTGATTCCCCTCAGCCTTCACATTTCAGGATCCTGTTTAATCTGAGCACATTGCTGTGGACCTCCCTCTCTTTTAAATCATCTCTGTCTCTCTCAGGTCTGAGTTTTAGGTTGGCTGTTTCTAAAAATAAAGACTGGTAAGACCTTAGGGGAAATCCTTTATGTATTTGTCTACAGGTAACTGAATATACTGTACAGGATGAGAATCTGCTTCCAAGGCTTGACATAGGGGAGGAAAAAGAACAAAATTTACATCAATTGAGGAACTGTCAAGCACTGGGAGCTATGACAACAGCTCCTTACTACCTTCCCATATTTATTTGTATTCCTTCCTTTCATTGTTGGCTCTCACATGGCATATTTCAATGTTGGCTTTTGCCCACTCTGGGTGAAAAACCAGTGATGCTGAAAAAGATAACTAAACCAACATGTATGAGCAAGGATGATATCAAGTGGCATTTTTCCTTTGATACGGTGGATGTGAACTTGTTTCATATGTACATTATGCATATGTAGAATTACTACAAAAATCTGATGAGAACCATGCTGGCTGTTGGTGTTTATTAGGCTATTTCAACACTCAATAAAGATAATATATTTTTTTCTGATTAATGAAATATCAGAGGAGAGAAGGAACTTGTGGAGAGCCATATCCTTAATTTCTCAGTCATGTAGTCACATCTGCTCAGTTGCAGAACCTTTTGCTTGGTCTGTAATTGGAGACATTTTGTCTGGGTTGAGAGAGTTCAGTAGCTGAAGAAGGAGACTTTTGAATTTTCAGTTGATTTTTTATCTATTACTCTACCTCAATTTTCTTTCACCGCTTTGGTTGTCTTTTTTTTTTTTCTTTGCTCACTCTTCCCTGCCTCTTTGTTCAATGGTAGGAGTCTACCTACTTGTACTTTGTGTGCTTTTAAAATTGGCAGACATATCTATAATTATTACTTCCATCAGATAGTATGTTGAACTGATTAGCCTACTTTCTTGTGCTCTAGTTTTTCTTCTTAATACTTTCTGCAGCCACAAAAATATTGCAGTTGTGTGGATAATACAACAGCATGGAGGACATGTGTTTTCCTAATTGTGTTCACGAGGAGCTAATGTGAGTATCACTTTGGGATTTTAGTATGGAATTGTCACTTATTGTGGCACTAGACCCTCAAGATATGCAAACTTCTCTAATGGAAAACAGCTACATATCATCAGTGATTAAAAGAAACATTTATTTTATCCACTAATGCCGTCCCATGTGTACTGGGTGAAGTTATGGTGAAAGAAACTTTTTCAGTTGGTGATTCTTCAAGAGTAAGATCTGCCTTCAAGATTATTTTCCTCCATCTTTGTTTCCTCACAATAAAGGCAGAACAAAGATAAATTCTGTAGTGCTGATGCCAGAAGACAGATGTGCCTGTCTTTTCACTCTATCCTGGTTTGTGCCCAGCAAGCCTGTGATACATGGTCAGTTCTCCACTAGTTTTCACACAAGGGTGCTGAAATCAGCTGTGCCACCTTGCTCTGAGTGTCTGAAACCAGAATGCTTGTTTCTGAGGAAGTCAGTAAGTGAGGACACCCCAGATTATGACTTCTTTTGAAATCTTTGCTGTGTTTTAGACCTCATTGCTTCCCAGGTGAGGTTCTCATGTGAGTTAAACCAGTGTTTGGCAGCTGGGAGGTGAGCTCTCCAGAGCCTGCTGCATGGTGTCTGCTGCATGGTGGCTCTGCCTGGGTGTAAGTGATGCTCTGTGCTTTCACAGACCCTGCAGAAATGCCACACTCTTCAGATAGCCCAGCCTGATGTTGCTTTGAATTCTTCAGACTTAGCCCTGTACCATCACAGGGCATTTTTTAAATGGTTTGGTTTGGTTTGGGTTTGTTTTTTTTTTGTTTAGTTTTTAATCTTACCACTGAAAAGACTGGGTGCTAACATCAATTTGGAAACACAGTTGTTTTCTGAAGAACACCTAAAGCTCTTGGAGTTTTTATAGATAGATGTTTGGATGGAGCATAAACACAGAAATAATGACCAGCATCTTTATTGCCATTAGTGTGCAAAGTTGGTGCTGCAGCTTGTTCACATATTCTCTCTTCCCTATTAAGGTGTTGTTTGCTAGGTTTGCATATCCAGAGTGAAACTT
Source organism: Molothrus ater (assembly GCF_012460135.2). NCBI lineage: Eukaryota > Metazoa > Chordata > Aves > Passeriformes > Icteridae > Molothrus > Molothrus ater. The sequence goes on from NC_050511.2 coordinate 64,339,772, forward strand.
GCTTTTCAGTGGTGCTTTTCAGAAATGCTTGCTTGGCAGCAGCTGAGAGACCCATTGTGAGGGGCATTATTGTTCACGATGCATGTCCTGATTTTGAAAATCTCATGCTTTTGTAAAAATTGTGCTACCATCACTGTCTATTGGATGGACATGGGGCTGAAAAGGAGAGGCTACAGAATCTGACTTCTACTATCTACTCTGTGTAATTGTTATCTGGGTTGTTAGACATGGGGTCAGCATTCATCTGTTTTCTCCCTTTTTGCAGAACTGCTTTATTGGTATCCTGTACCTGTCAAAACAGAGCTGAATAGCTGTCCCATGTTGTAAACAATGAGATGTCTTTACAAAAGCATTGTACTGACAGGATAGGGGGGAATGACTTCAAACTGAAACAGGGTAGGTTTAATTAGATTTTAGAAGAAAAAACCTTTACTCTGAGGGTGGGGAGGCACTGGAACAGGTTGCCCAGAGTTGTGGATGCCTCATACCTGGAAGTGTTCAAGGCCACTGAGCAATCTGGTCTACTGGAAGGCGTCCCTTCTCAGGGCAGAAGGGTTGCAAGTAGATGGTGTTTAAAGGTCCCTTTAAACCCTATGATTCTGTGAATCACATGTAACAGTGATGGGGCAATTCCACACAGTCCTAGGGAATGGAGGGTAGTAGCATCATTCCTGTAGTTGACTTGTTGCACTACTTTTTCCCTAATAAGCAAGTGGATCAACGTCTGTCCAACCTCTTGAAGTACAAGATAACTTTCCTTACCCAAGTGGGTTTTCTATATTTTATTTCAAAAGGGTGGAGCTTCATTAGTGCAGGGTTCAGGACATCCCACAAGAGCATGTGGAATGTGTTGTGGAGCTGCCATACTTTCTGGTTATAGTGAAGTTGTATGGGATTGATCAAGGACATAATTAATCAAAAGGGAGTGGCCACAGGTAGAGGAGTGGGGACAGAATGGGCTCATATGTATAAGACAGTGTTTTGATCCATTTTCCTGAAGGATTTGAGCTGTATTATTCTTGTGTCTTAACCAAAACAAGAATTATCTTTGAGAGATCCATGTGCAAAAACATGCTGATCATTGATTTAACATCTCCTCTAGGGATCTCAGGACCAGCATAAACTGTAAAGTCATGCCACTCATTGCCAAATAACAGAAGTGTGTCTGCTAGATAGAGGCTTAAAGTTAGCTTGTCTTCCTTTGCTGTTGAAGTAGGGTTTATGCTTTTCTTGTTTTGAGCGTGTCAGTGTTGTTCATGACCATACACTGTGCCACACTGCCACACATCCTCTACTCCTTTAAGCCATTTGTTTAAATAGCCTTGACAATACATGCCTTCTTTGACTTCATTTTCTTTTTGCTGTGCTCTAGCAAGTGGAAGGCTGATCCTTTGCTCAGAAAAGATATCCAACGGAGAAGCAACATTTATCATTAATGGCTCATGCTGTTGAGGACAAAGAGGTTTTACAGAAATCATGGCAAATGCCTGTGAGACACCAACTCTCTTAATAACTCTAAGTCCACTGTTAAAATCTCAGAAGGTGGAACTGATTTTGAAATTGAACTCTGTACAATTGCAAAATCTAGCTTCATTCCTGTCTGAGGACAGATGATCTATAAGTCTCCGCAAACTTGTCTGAATCTCATGCCTGGCTGGCCCTGGCAGAGTTTTATGGGAGTGGACCTGAATGCCTCTTGGAGGTTGTCAAAGCTAACAGGTTTCTACAGAGGCTGAGGGTTGGACCCTCTTAGAAGAGCTGCTCTTTTGAGTAACTCAAACAGGAGCATGAGATTGCAGTGTGAAATTTCCACAGATGTTTGTTCTGCTGCTTTTTGCTGCTTAACTGAGGCTCCAGTTAATTCAGATCCTGCTTCACCATCCATCAGTTAAATTCTATCAGAAGGAGAGCAGGAGAAAAAAAAAATCCAACTTCGATGGAAATACATACACTGCAAGAGACATTTTTACCACATTTGTATTCTGCTCTGTGCTTCTGTCACCCACGCTTGTAAAATACTCAGTGACAACAAAATGAAGTACATTTAATTTCCAGAAATACAATAATTTATTGTATTTAGTGAGTAATTGCTGGTAGCTCTTCTATGGTAACTTGTTTTTCTGCTTGTTCCAGATTTTGTTACATTCCTTGTGCATGGAGGGAGACGTTTGGTAACATATGAACTGAAGAGAAACGAACCTATTTGTTCTTAATTAACTGAGATGTTTTGCAAGAAACTTGAAAAATATAACTTTGTATAATGCAGCTGGGATTTTTGGGGCATCCCAGGAGAATAAGTTATGGGAGAAAGGCAAAGTATTGGAAAAATGAAGAGTAGTTGTAAAAGGATGCCTTTTCTCCTCTAGAACACCTAAATCACTCTCTTTTGTGCTCAAAGCTTGCTTGTAATACTGATGAAATACACTCATTAACCTGTCAGAGGAACACTGTTGTGATGGCAATGCTGTATTTGGATAAATGAAGCCAGAAGAACAATTTAGAGTTCCCTCAGTTTGCACAGTCTTGTGAAGGAGTCTTGCCTCTCACAAACCTGCTGCACAAGCTCATTGTCTCCTGTGCTAGGAGCTCTCCTACCCCGTGATGTGCCACGGTCAGCAGGCAGACCTGAGCACAAGCAGGGCAAGAGCAGGACAGCCTACAGAATACAGGGCTGTGGGGTAACAGCCCTGCAGACGGCCCCCAAATGCCATTTGTGCCAAAGTGTCCCCAAATGTCTTTTGTTTCTTTGTAAGGACCATGCTCACAGATTACTCTGAGCACAACAGCGCTTTTGAACGAGACACCTGAGGATGTGTCTGCTATTCACTGTGCTGGGAATGCTGTTGATCAGCAGTGAAAACACATGTGTGTTGGACAGGAGAGTGTGCACATCACTTTGGTGTGACTTAGGGAGATGTCAAGTGGCTCAAACCTTTGCTACCTGTGGTTGTAATCCATCTTGGTGAAAAAGGGAACAGATTTTGAAGAACTGGGTGTGAAAAATTATTTGTTACTGGACCATTGTATCAACTGGAGTATTCAGGGATTTGAATTGCTGGTAGAATGGGCTCCACCTTAAAAAATACATGGTGATAGTGGGTATGTTTCTTAAAAGCAGGACCAGGTCAGGCAGAAGAAACAAGTCTCCAGCATTATACTTGGAACACTGCCCTGAGTCAAGGGAATTTCAGTTCTCCACAGTGCAAATGTAAGCCACAAACTGATGAAGGTTTCACATCCTTGCATCACTCACACAAACTGTTCTCAGTTATCCTGAGAATACAGTGAGTGCTATTTCAAAAGACATGAGAAGATATAACACAATTTGCCAGTCTTGAAAGCCATCACAAGCAGGTAGTGTCTTACAGCAGATCAAATACCAGAAAAATAAAGTGCCATTCAAGAAACACCCAGCTTCCACTGAGACCCTACAATTTGCTGGCTGCGCAGGCAATGTACTCTGAATGCAGAGATAGAATCATAAAGCCACTGAGGCTTGGAAAGGCCTGTAAGATCATCCATTCCAGCCATCAAGGGACGGAATGGCTGGCTTCATGGCTGCAGGCTGGTTTTCTGTGCTGATGAGCATCAGACAGAGGGCAGCCCTTTGGCACAGCCTGTGGTTTTGGGAAAACTAGAGGTGGGTCACGGGTTGTGGCCACCACGTTGCTCCTGTAAGGCTGCCAAAAGCACATGAGACAAATCATTCGTACATAATCCTTTCAGGCACTGCTGCAGCAGTGAGGGGAGAGAGGCCATTGCTTGTGTGGGGCTGTCACACACGGTACATCTGCTGCTGCCCTGGTGCACGCCCCACTGCGTGCAGCCAGTGACCCAAACACCACAGAAACAGCTCAGAAACGCGCAGGTACCTGAGGTTATATAAGGACAGCAGCACCTGTGAAAGGAAAACAAATGAGGGGTTTGGTGATACTCAGCTTGAGCTCTGTAGAGGAGCTGTGACAGCGATGCTGAGGTGGCTCGAGGCCACGTTAATCTGCCCTGCTGCCCATCCCAGGGGAGGTGTAATCCCCATCCACATCCCCATTCTCATCCTCATCCACATCCTCATCCCCCTGGACAGCCACAGGCTCAGCTCTCGGGGCTGGGGGAGCTCCTGGGCACCGCTTGTGTCCACTGACAGAGCACGCAAGGCACTTGCAGAATATTACTAATTCACAGGTGTTCAGGGAGAAAAGCTGTGCCTGGGCTGCAGGAGGTGACCTTTAAAGAGGAGCTGTTCGAGGACTTGTGTGGTTTGCATGAGTGAGGAAGAAATTTTGACTGGAAATGGTTGGTCTATGGCTTTGTTTCTCTTATTCAGGCAGTTTCCATAGCAAAATAAAATTCTGCAACATATAGATTTCTGCCAGAAACTACTCAGATTTGAAAAGTTTTGGCCCAAAATATTAAGCATTTCCTTTTTTTTTTTTTTTTTTTGGTACAGCTGTTTTTTGAAATCTTGTTTTATGTTTACTTAAAATTGCAAACATAAACTTATATATCACTTTGAATAACATTATTGGGGGTGATGGTTGTTTATTTTCTTTGTTTATTTCTGGTTGAGAGTGCAAGGGTTTATCTGTTTTTCTGTATGGTGTTAGTGGCATGAATTTCACAGAGAAGATTCTCCTTTTGACTTTGGAATCTAGAGAAGGGATGTGGAGCTTGAAGTAGGAAATCAAATTAAGGTTCTAGTGAAGGACCCCTATGTCTGCTAATTCTCTTTGTGTGTATATCTGTGTTCATTATTTGGATTTTTAGAGAGAATTTCGTGAGTCTGTGGTTCAGTGATGGAAATAACTAGGAGCTGGGAAGAAAATTATTTTCTGTTGACCAAAGCCATAATCTGTTTTTCTTGCTAACAGCAGAAAAATAGGGTGTCATTTCAGATATACTGAAATATTTTATTTGCTTTGTATCACTGTTTTATCTCTTCATGGTTTGAAGTTTCTTTGAGTAATTTCATTTACCCAGAATTCAATTTTGAAACTACCTGCTATATTTGACCAAAATTGTGTTCCCCAGCCCCTCTGCTGCTCTTTCCTTTGGCTTCAGCAGCCTCCTTAAGAGAACAGAAAGCACAGCTAGGGTTCCACAGAGCAGCAGTGGTGTGAACTGGGTGCATTGCTTTTATTCAGTATTACCTGAGGTCCCTCAGGAAGTGACTCATTTATGCCTACAGAAAAAGGACCACCAAAGGCAGATTTTCCTGCCACTCTTAACTGTTCTTGAAATAGAGGATTGAGACACTCTATTTTTTTTATAAAACTCATAACAATCTTGTTGCCTAAACATAATATCAGACCTCACTTCTAATTTCCATAGGAGTAATTAATAAGTTATTTACATGAAGAAATATTATTGTCAGTCTGAAGAAAGAGCAACAGAAAGAGACCCTGACTGGAATGGCAAAAAAAAAAAAAGCACAAATAACATCAATCTCATTGTTGTCCTGCTGTTTTTGTTCTCTAAATAAGACTATTTGGGTCAAGGAAATGGTATAGAAACTTGCTGACATTATTTTATTACCAATGGCTCCTTACCTCCTGGCATGGCAGTCTGTATTTTCCAGTACATAATGACCTGCAATTAATCTGCAGTCATTTATCCAATCAAATGCTCATGTCTTTGGAATCAACACCAGTGGGGTGCTCAAAGGAAAAACAAATCTCTTATGACATCAATTAATCCATTTCAAGAAGGAGCTCATTCTATAATGTCTTGCAGCCCAGCAGCCCTATAAGCATTCTTTCAGTGTTCAAAGATAATTTAATTATCAGATAACTGATGTTTGAAAAGAATTATTATCCATAGTTTTAATTAATAGTTGACATAAACTGTATTCCATCCTGAGTTAGACAAAGTTAAATTAGGGGTGGATGTTAGTACATCCCTGGTGATCTGGAGATAGGCCAAAAGTTGGAATATGTTGTTCATCACATGACTGAGATCTGTATTAGTCAGGTCCAGGATGACATCAACACCCTCATGGTCATTACACCCTGCTGAACTGTGAGGGCTTTGGAATGTTGGCTTTGGAATGATTTCGAATGTTGGCTTTGGAATGGTTTTGTTGCTGGTTGCCACACTCCTGGCAGCAGCTGAATGTCCACAATGTCCATGCCCTCCTAGGACAGCAGCTCCTGCCTCAGCTCAGCTGCCTGGTGCAGCATTGCAAAGGGAGAGTGGCATCCAAAGGGGAGAATATTCTGCTTTCCTCAGGGCAGTGTGGCAGTGGGGATGTTGATGATACTCATACAGGGACTGACTTTTTCATTGTAGACTTCGGCATTAGCAGCAAGGAAAATTCTGACAAAATTTGCATTTTTCTTCCATAAGCATTTTTAAAAATTCATTTCTGATACTAGAAATAGCTACTTGACTAGTGTTTTAGGACAGACTGTTTTTTGGGTTTCTTTCTTTAAGACTTCATTTTTATCACATATCACCTTGGCTAACATACAACCTTGTCTTCTTCAGTCATTTCTTATTGGGAAACTAACATCTTCATAGCACTTTCTTAATTTTGCCATCCTTTTATAATGGTAAGGCTTCATTTATCTTAAGAGGAATCACTCCCTTGGCTTCATTTATACACTGGAGACAATATCTGCTGCTGTCAGAGACTCAGACTGATGGATGTATCTCACAGTCATGAAAGATGACTTAATCTGGTCCAAAGTTATTCATGGGGTTCTTGGCTGAATAACTCAATGACATGGATTCACAGATCTAAAATGCACTCACTCACCTGAGAGCAGATGTTTGGTTGCATTATTCCTCTTGTGGGGAAGGAAAACTGGCTTCTAAGTGCAAGCAATGTGAGTTCCAAAGACAGGAGTACTTTAAAGAACTGTAATTTTCAAAAGAATAGAATGATTTGTTGAGTAAGAGGCTACTCATTTTTCTTTTGATATGTGTTTTCTGGTTTCAAAACTCCTGCTGAGGTCATGCTGATTCCTGGTTCCAAGATGTTTGCCCTGGTATAGAGGGCTAGCAAAACAGCTGTTCAGCTTTAAATCCCATTACACAGGTCTCATATTAAATTTTACGATGGAGGACAAACTTGATGTTTGCAATGATGTGAGGTGGAATGATTTTTAAAAAATATTACTGTATTGCGGAACAACAAAAAGCAATAATTTTAAAATTGCCAGTCCTCTTCCTTGTTATTCACAGTAGGGATCGATAGCCAATGCAAAATTCTGAGTGTTATTGCTTGTAGAATTCCATTTAGCTTGATGATCTTCAGCAGAAGCCAGTCAGTGATGCAGGTAATTTAAAAAAATAAATTTAAAGGGGAAAGTTATTTATTACTCTATTATAAAGCGTTCAACAAGGGAAAATAGAAATCAGGAATAAAATCTACACTGTTTTGTGAGAAGAGGTGAATGAGTCAGTTAATCAGGACAGAAGGAGCACAGTGAGAGCACTTTTTCAGTTAAAGCTCATCACAGGACAGAAGAGCACACTGAGATTTGTGCATCCTGTGCCCCAGTGAAATGGTAGTACCAATGCCTGTGTGGGTTTGGATTGGCATTGAATGGCTTCACAAGCACAGAGAGATGAGGGAGATCAGGACATCCAAGTCCTCCCACACTTCAGGCTAGCATGGGTTTTTTATGTGGTGTTTTGTCCCTTGTCATCTCCTCTGTCATCTTGTAATAGAAAAAAAAGCATTTTTCTCTCCTCTGTCCACACCCTTTGCCCTCAAGGCAGATGTGTGAGGTGTGCACTTCAGGACTCAAGCCAGTCACGTCCATTTCCTTCATCCTCCTAAACAGCATTTCATGTACCAGAACTTCCAGGTTTTTTCTGCTTTAAATGAATACTTCAATGTGGCTATCCAAGTTGTGCAGCTCTTTTGGGGTTTGTTTCCTTGCAGATACTCAGTGGCAAAGTGTCCAACAGCCTGGCTGCCAAGCATCAAGTCCTTTTCAGGTTTGTTCCCAGCTTGGCTACCAGAAGAGTCTGGTGTTCTCTGACCGTGCAGCTTGGATATTCAGCCTTCCAGCCTTGGCCTTCCTTAGTACACTGGCCTTCTCAGTCCTAGTTTACCTTTGTCTCTTACCGTTTTGGTTTCATCTACCTGTGATGGTGACAGAAGAGGGAAGCTGAAACTTCCTCCATCACTGCATCATGTGAGAAAAGTGAACTGAGATTACTGGGAAATATTAGTTAAGGCATTCTTGGTAGCAATAGCACCTTTTGAGGTTTTTTTAAGCCTTAAGGGCTCAATGAGAGACTCAAAGTTTTGTTCAAGCCATCAGTGACTCAAGACTGGTAGTTTTTAAAAATTATTTTGCTTTTAAGCCTTTAAACAGCTCTTCTGCTAGAAGGTTTTGTTGATCAGTTGTTAAGCACAGTGGGTAATGGAAGTATTTCAGTGAGTGACAGGTGGAAATAGGTAACTAATTTTCAGGACTTCTCTCTCCCTCTGCATTAGTGTAGCAGAAGCAGTTCCTGCCCTGTTTTATCAGTTTGCTGTAAACAATGGGTGAACATTTGAGCAGTGACAGCTTGCAAACAGCTGCTCAGGTGCTGGGAGGATGTAGCTCTTAGGCTGAAAGTTGTGCAAAACTCTGCATTTAATGTACGCATGCTGTATCCATGTTTGATGAGTATGAGTTACCTCAGAGCTGGGATTTCAGTGGGAGGGAGAACGCAAATAATAATGGTGTAAAGTGGAGGTAGAGAAGGAAAGGAATGGAATGGTGTTAAAGGTAGTGGTTTTGTGAGCATCAGTTGTTTTGACAATGACAGAACATTGCAGGAATGTGAGGTGGTCTCTCTTTAAACCTTCCAGGCTGAGCAGAAGATGGGGTCCCCCCCAAATGTTCCTGGGGTGCATGAGCATAGATAAAGTCAATTACGATTATGTTTCGAGTTTTGTATCTAGGGAAATACTGATATTTCCAGTACTCATTACAAAGGATGTCCTTCACCAGTGACCAGAGCAATTGCTAGCCCCATTAAGGCTGCATGTGAAAAGTGCTTTCCTATTTCAGACAAAACATCTCAGAAAATGGAAAAACCAAATGTTTACTGACTCACTCGTTCTTATGTGTTGTAGCCCTACTATATTTGCTCAGAAGGATAATTTGACAATTTGAAAAGCTGGTTGCAATAAAACTGTTTGCCGAAATGGAAAGCATCAAATCAAAAAGCTTTTCCAGGGTGGACCAAGCTCAAACAATTTAGCAACTCATGCATATGTTAATACAGAATGTCATATCTCTAAACCAGCCCTATACTGCAGAGCTGTTATGTCAGGAATATGGTCATGCAGCTCCTTTATTGTGTGCCTACAGCACTTACAGCTCTGCTCTGCCACTGCACTCAGAACATGCTCTTGGTTTGACCTCCCATGCAAACAGGCAGGGAGTTTCCTTTGTTGATGTTCTAAACACAGTAATGCATGTCTTGTCTCAGGAACATCCTCTAAAAAGGTAACTGAGCTTTAAAAGTATGCTCCAGAGAAGGACACATTTCTTTTCCTCTCTCTTCCTGTCTGGGCATGCAGCTCATGGCACTGATCTGCTGACAATGCCCTGGTTCCTTGCAGGCACTGGAAGGTTTATAGCAGAAGATGGCTCATGTCTCATGTGAAGGGTGAAATATAACCCTATGCATATAGCCTAAGTTTTATGTACTGCATGGCATTAGGTGGATTAAGTGGGATGAAATTAGGCCGAATAGAAAAGTAATTGTGTTTTCCTCTGATTTCTGGTTTGCTCAGGTTAAGTTGTGATTAATGCAGGCACTCAAACTCTTTCCAGTGGTTGTGTTACTTTAAAAAAGCTAATTTTTTCAGAAATCTTCAATATGATGATAACGCTTGCAGCTCCCATCTTGGACATTGTTACAGACCTGAAAATGAAACAGGAACAAAACATGGCAAATAAAGTCTGTGTGTGTCCACTTTTCATGTTACATTGTAGACCTTTTGACATCAACTCTTCAGATGTGGAGAAGCTTTGCTGCAAGAGACTTTCACATCACCTTTCCACTTACTCTTGCTATGTTTTTTTCATAGAATTGATTAAATCTTTGGTCTCTTGAACTTAGTGGCGAAGCTTACTGATTCAGGGGGTCCAGTGTTTGACCCTATTTACAAGTGCTCCCCTCCCCTCAAACATAAAATCATAGATCATTAAAACTGAAAAAAGCCTCTAGAGTCTACCAATCCAATCTTTGATTGAACACAAGCATGTCTACCACAACCATGTTCTAAGCACCACATCTGCCTCTTTTTTGAACGCCTCCTGGGACAGTGATTTCACCACTTCCCTGCTCAGCCTGTTCCAGTGCTTGACCAGTGAAGAAAATTTTCCTACTATCTAATCTAAATCTCCCCTGGAACAACTTAAGTTTTATCTTACTTAACATGAAAAAGGCTAATGCCTAAAATAAATAATTAAACAAATGGACTATCTTGCCTTGATTTCAAATGTTTTCCAGGGAACATTTTCACAGTACAGTTCATTTAGAAGCACATATGCTGTGCATGCTGATAAACAGTGAACACCAATTTATCAAGGCATTTCTCCTCCAGCCAGATATGTTGGCTGTTTTTGAGTCAGCCCTCGGTGTAGGCTCACCTCTTTTTTTGCTGTCACCTTCCACTCTGCTTTGCTACTGTTGTCTCCTGTCCTCACAGTCTTACTGAAAGACAATCAACTCAAATTAGCTTCTCTGCACAAAAAAAAAAAAAAAAAAAAAAAAAAAAAAAAGAAAATAAAAAAAGACCTGCAGCTCCTGCAGCTTTCTGGAATGTGTGGCATCCCACTGAAGAGCTGCTAACCCCAAGTGACTTCTTCAGGAAGTTTCACTTCTTGGTGATCTGGCCAGAAAGCAAGTGCTGGGGATATAAATTGGGTTGACAGAAGTAGAAAGGGTGGGTACTGGGATGCATTTAGGTCAGGAGTCTGCCTGTCAGGGGATTAGGGAGAGGCTGTAGGTAAGTTTATTATCCTGCAGTTTGCTGCCACCCGCCGAGCACCTGGAGGCTGCTGCTGTCAGGTGGGATATTGAGTGTGATCCATGACTGCTCTGATGCTTTTATCCCAGTCCCAGTGCCAGTGGTTGGAAGCTCAGTTTATCTCCTGCTGAGGGGGCACAGATCAGGTGTCTGAGCTGCTTATATTTGCAGTGACTGCCTGCTTCATAAGCATCGCCCTGAGCAGGGTACCTGAGAAAATCAATCCTAATGTTGTCTTTTCAGAGCTTGAAGAAGCTCGAGGTGGGTTCTGCAGGAGATAGGTGTTGTCTAGATGTGGATGTGAAAGGAGAAACTGGATAAAAGAATTACAGTGGGAATGCAACAGAGAAGTTTGTCTGAGGAAGGGTGTTTTTATCATGGCTTAGACCATAGTACAGGCGGCTGTATTCCTCAAGAGTTCAGATAATATGAGGAAAATTAGCCTAGAAACAAAGAGCACTTAAAAACTTTAGTCTCATTTTGATACCCACTTATTATTATTGCAGTATAGCTGAGTTTGGTAATGAAATATGCCAATTATAGAAGTTTTCTTTCTCAAAACTGTAGGGGAAATATATTTTTGAGGTCAACTGCCTTGTCTTTTTTTTTTTTAATTAGAAGCTTTAGTCCTTTTTAGAATGTTTTTAAAAATAGGTTTTGAGGAAAGAACAATTATCATGGTCAAAATGAAAAATATTTTAAGAAAGCCAGCTTTATTATTCTTCTAATGCATGTGCATTTAAACCCAGCACATGAAACTGAAAGGCAGTTCCCCTCTGTGCATGATGAAATGGAAGAATTTGAAAATTTAGAAGAAAAATTGTTACCATGAGAAAGTATATGAAATTAGTTCATGTGCCATACAGTCTTTTCTTGTAGATTTTGTTTAACTTGGAGGTGTGTTCCTAAGTAGCAGGTTTCCTTTTCACCAAAAGGCTGTTAATAATTGACATGAGCTCTCTTCATATGAGCTCAGACTTCAAGTGGAATATTAACCAGTGTCGCTTAAATTGGATCTCCTCTTGAGGGCCTGAAGTCTTTAGATAAAATGTGGGAGAATATCTTGGTGCTCCAGTGTTTTTTATCATCTCTGCTATTCCCTGTGAGGATGTGTTTCCTTTTTTGATGGAAAATCTGCTCTCTGACCTGTGTGCAGCTGCCTCACCTGGACCAGCTGTGTGTGCTGCTCTCTGCTGCCAGTCCAGATCTCCCTTCTACACCCTCAGCTGCACACAAGCCCAGCTGGAGATGCCAGGCCAGGCTCTGCTGGCACTTGCAGCTCTGTCATCTCTGTGAAAGCATGTGAACTTAGCCCCGTGAGTTCTCTGATGGATTCCACTTGCCTGTGCCAAGGGATTCTTTTTGTCTCTGCTACAAACTCACCCTTGAAACCTCTCTCTGCACTTACCTTCTACCCTCTGACTTAGACTCTCTCTGGAAAAGCATCAAAGCTATCCTCTTGTCCCTCTCACTTCACAGTGTACATTTATTTGCATTGGCCTTCTTTTGCAGTGATACCAAAGCTAACATCTACATCACATCTCACTTGTGCTGCGAGACATTTCCATTTCACCACAGTCAAAGTGGAGTGGTCTGCAGGACTCAGGCAAAGCAATGTCTGAGCACCCTTTTCTTCCCTAAATGCAAAAGAGGGAATACTGCACCAGTGGTGATGTGTAGCTACCTCTCTGTGATGAGTAGCAGTTCTTCACCCTTGTCACCCCTAAAAATGTTTCATAGGAAATACTCCCACAGCCACCCAGAAGCTTAGAGGTGAAATTAGTTTTAGAAATGCAATCTTTCAAAGCAATCAGGTTTCTCAGTGAGGGTTTTAATTAATTTCAGTGAGCTTGATTAATCTTAACACACAGTAAAGATACAGACTAATATATAGGAGTGGATTTTACTGTAAGCCCCTTCTTCTTCTTGGTATTACTGTGCTCTGGTCCTCTGTGACCACTGATCCAAAGTATCTTGAGAGAAAAAGCCTCCTGTTTCACCTCAGCCTTGCCACCCTCATAGTCAAGAATGTCTTCTCAATATCTAAACATGTCCTCTTGCAGTTCAAAGCCATTGTCCCTTCTCCTGTCACTCCATGCCCTTCTCAGAAGTCCCTCTCCAGCTCTCTTCTAGCCCCTTTCAGTACAAGAAGGTTCTCTGATGTTCTAACCTTCTTTTGCCCAGGCTGAACAATCCCAATTCTCTCAGTCTTCCCTTCTTTTCTGGCCAACTTTCCTGTTTGAGACTGATGGCACCACAAGATGTTAGAGACCAACATTGCCTTATAATGCAGCTTACCTTGGATGGTATCAGACCTTTGAAGTTTAATCTATTTTGCTTGATTAACTTTAAAATATGTATTTTGTAATTTCTGGCAAGCTTTGTGATTGGCATTGCTTTACAAGCCTACAAGTAAAAAAAAGAGGGGGTTTGCTGCATCCCGGAAAGAAAATCATTGAAAGATGTAGCTAAGTTTGTACTTTGGCAAGGACTGACATTTTTCATTTAATAGGTAGAGGCCCAAAGCTCTGGCTTCATTGAAGCCCTGCCAGTTTAACTGGAAGAGAGTAGAGCCTAGAGAATACAAGAGCTGTACCTGACCATAACAAGAACAATAATTTCAGTTTGGTAATATTTTGGTAAGATGGAGTGAGAGGGTTTTCAAGGAAGGCTTATAGTGTAGGGTACATTAATTATTACCCTGTTATTTTTCTTGTCAGTTCCCAAGAAATGTCAGCTTGATTTAACAATTTTTTAGAAATATTTTATTTCTTGAACAACGTTGTTAATTTGGCTTATTATTTTAGAAGTTTCTGCATTGGCTGAGCAAGCCAGAGATACACAGTGTGATACTCATAAGTGAGTATGTTTATAATGAGCATTGTTTAGAAGTGTGCTTGTCAGAAATCCAGTGTTTTTCTAAAAGATGCTGTTCGATGTTCAGCTATTTTCTAGAGCCCACAGAGTGAAAGGAGTGGTTTACAGCAGAAGCACGGTTTATTGCTGGTTGGCATCTTTTAGAGACAGTTGGCAAGAGGTGAAAGAAAATCTTGATGTGGAATATGGGCATTAACATCAGATGAAGTCTTCTGCTGTACAAGATAAACAAGAAAAAACAAATGGAGAGGGAAGCAAGGGCTTTATCCAGTCAGATTTAGGGTGATTGAGCTTACACCACTGATTCACACAGGGCACTGGATGATAAGATGCTGTTTGGGACCTGATATTTGATGCACTGGCTGCTACACGTGTGTGGATACCAAAGAGTGGTGCTATGATCTCTGGCTCTCCTCAGTTTCAATACAGATTCCATTTGTGAGGTTCAATACCTGTTCTGCTGTCCTCTTTATTGATCTACCATCCCTTAGACTCCTCAGATGCTCTCAGCTGCTTTATTCTCTGGCCCAGCTGTTTAGTCTCACTTCCAGAGCTCTGCTACTGCAACTTACTTTACACTGAGAGGATTGAAGTGGCTTCCTTTTCCCACTAGGGCAGGATTTAATCTCAGATACACGTTCTGGATTATGTTTATTACAAAATATCTTACATTTTTACAGTTCATAGCATGTTATCTTAATTTCTTGATGTTTAGCACAGGTGAACTCCTGTTGGCTTCCATACATACACTCTAAGTCCTGACTGCATGGATTTATGAAAACCAAATATAAAAATATAATCAAGTAGCCATTTTACCTGCTGTTACTTCCTTTGACTTCCAGTATTTTTTCATCTATCTAAAACCTTACCTAAGAAAGTCTAAGACTATATTGCAAGAAAATTGAGGCATGTAAAAAGAGGAGGTTAAAGCTCTGGTGACTCACATAGTGTAGAAGTATCCTCAGCTGTGTTTCTTGTTCAACAAAGCTCTCTTGTTGTGTCAACAAAGTTGACACAAAGTTGTGTCAACAAAGATCTCTTTTACTGTACAGAGCCCAGTTAAGTAGCCAAATGCTTCTTGTAGTGCTTCCCTGTCCTCTCACTCATGCTTCACTAGGTTGAGGAGAAAGGATATCCCAGGCAATGGTGAGCTTTGTGTCTGGGGGGAGAAGAATAGAAATGGTGATGCAAATAATACCCATCAACTTCCAGAGCACAGGCTCAGCTGTAACTCAGCCTCTGACCTTTTTAAATTGGGGGTGTCCAAGTCCCTCACAGGCTTAGACCTCTGAGAAATGGTACCTTCTATCACTTCCTTAGTTTGCAAGCAGTTGTGAGTACACACAGAATGGAGTAAGTCTTCAGGACTACGAGGAAGATTCAGTTATTGTTTTTATCTGAGTAGACTTCTTAGCTGCCAGATTTTGCAGTTGTAGCCACTGCATTTTGCACTGGGAGCTGAAAGAGTTAGAACAGCTTTTTTTTTCCTCAGCTGTTTTTCCTTTGGCTTTTGCTTATTTCATAGTCCCTAAATGTTCTGTTATTGAGCATTGTCCCTGCAACTGTGAATTAGAGAAATTTACTTAATTGCACCTTCCTAATAGTAACCTCCAAACTCTGAAGCAGTAGCTTTAAAAACAAGCCAGACTGTTAAGAGTGTAGGGCATGTAAAACTGTGCAGCAGTTGGATCTCAGGTGGCAAAAGGTGAGGTTAAAAGTGTCATTGATCCCTGATGGATACATTTACAGCCTGGAAGCATGGGTTGGAAGTAGGATTTTCTCCTGTTTAATGATTTTTTGTGTCATATCAAATTGGGGTCCATCCCCTACACAAGATGCAGGTAAAATCTGTTTCTGCTGGCTGATTACCCAAGGACTTTGCCTTTTTTTTTTTTGGTGCTACTGCTCTGTCTTATTCTTCCTTCTTAATCCTCTGCATCTTGCCCCCACATATGCAAAACTCAATTGCTTTGTCATTAAAGTAAAAATGCTACAGGCAATACTTTTTAAAACAACTCCAGAGAGTATTTTGAACTATTCAGAAGTATGAAGTCAACCTTTCTGCTGTAATTTTTTTTTTTGAGAAATGGCTTTTTGGAAGAAAAATGTTTTGCTTTCCTTGGACAGCATTCTATTGTTTAAAAGGTGACCATCAAAACCAGTTTCCTGGAGCTGCTTTAATTTTTTTTTGGTGGTTCAGGGTTCTCAGCCAGGCTACATCCATGTAATACAGCAAGGTTTCAAGGAAAGGGTACAATGCTGCCTTGGAATGGCACATATACAGTGCTTCTTTATAACATTCTTTCACCTCCAGCCATTTCAGTCCAAGGAATTCCCAAGTTGGATGTGATTTCTGTGTACAGAAGAGAAAAACAAGCATGTATTTATGAGGCTTTAATTCTCTGGAGAGCCACATGAGCAGAGAGAGAGATGGAAATAGCTGAAGCAGATTTATCTATTAATTGGAGGTGACATCCATGAAAAATGTTTTGTGCTTTTTTTTTCCCATCCATGCTTTGCCTACCAATGTCTTCACAGCATTAATCACAGCTAAAAGGTTCTGCGGGAAACCTTTTCCACTAGGTTAAGGAATGCTAGTGTGGATATAGACTTAATGTTTTGTCCTTCTTTAGAGGGTTTGCTTGCTGGATAGAGGGAAGGAAGGCTGTCAGCAGAGGGTTTTAGCCCTGGAAAGGAAGCAAGCACCTCTGCTGAAAAGATGTTTATATTTTCTTGCTATTAAGGAGCTGTAAGTATGAGATAGGCAGCTGCTAATATTTCTAGTGGCAGAGGAGGCAGCTTGTAAATGGCCTGACACATGGGCAAAGGACCTGTCTGTGCTTTTAGCTGGGATCTAGGTCAAGAGGAGCAACCTTGTATGCAAATTCAGTGATGAGAGAGAAGCGTGGTTTTGTGTGGTGGCACAGCAGGACCAGCAGGACATCTCTGGTCTTGTGTCAAAGGGTATCGTGCTCCCCTGGTGCAGAGCAGGGAAGGGAAGGAAGGAGGACAGGACTGTCCGGAAGGGCAAGAAGATTTGAAAAGGATCATGAGGCTGCCTTTCTGGGTAAACCCTTCTTGGAAGCACTGATCTCTAATGGACTTGTTGGAGAAACAATGAGTTTGTGCGTATGAAAGTGATTTGGTTTTCTGGTGTTTTGTGTACCTATTACAATGCAGGTCTAACTGCTGTCCTCACCTTGCTCTGTCCCCTGTTTCACAATAGGACCTCTGATGGGACCTCCTTAAAAATAAATCCAAAATTATTTAGGGCCAGCCCACTTTACACACAAAGACCAAATCCTCAGAATAGACCACTGGTTATTCTGGTTTTATCTCTAGCTAATTTCTGGTTTGTGTTTGCAACAGCAACGAGGTGGCAAAAAAAAATCTATTCAAACATCAGCATGTCTAAAAGACTGCAAATCAGTCATGTTAAAACACATAAAATTATGAGAGCTGAAATCTGTTTAAAAAATCTGTTTGTTGCAGAGTCATGGCCATGTGGATGTGGAGAATCTTGCCTGTAGTCTTGGAGGCATTATTTATTGAATAGTGGCAAAGAATGCTTTGGGGTGCGTGTTACTATTCACAGCAGTGTCACTTGAGCAGGCACACAGAGTTTTGATGTCAAAGTTTTCTGAAACATCCAGGTTTGGCCTAATCCAGGCTAACCTTTCTCACAAAGCAACTGATGGTGCAGTTTATACAGATGCCAGTAAATGAAGAGTTTAAGCCTAATGCTGTGGAAAATGTTATACAGAGAAGTATTGTCACAATTGGGAACCATTGCCACTGCCATATTAGACTGGTTCTCAACCTTTCCGTAAAGGAAGACTGACCCAAGAACTGAGACATCATTGCAATGACTGGAAGGGAGAGATCTGAAATCCCTGAATCATAAATGTAATAAAACCAGCACAGTATTGTCAAAAGAAAAACATCTGAAAAAACATATCACTGCTAAGCAATAGCATAGAATATTGCAGTGTTTGGAGTATGGCATATGGAGGTTTTCATTATATATGTTCAAGAAGTTTTAACAAACTATTTGAACACATCCTTACTTTAAACTGTTTGACAGTCTGAACTTCAATGGTTGCATCAAAACCATGTGTTGTGGTTTTGTTTTTCTAACAGTGGTCTATTCTGGGGATTTGTTCTTCATGTGCAAATTGGGCTGGCCCCAAATAATTTTGGATTTGTTTGTGAGGAGGTCCCATCAGAGGTCCTATTGTGAAACAGGGGACATTTCTTAACGGCAGAGGTAATAAAACCAAGGACAGTGCAGGTACTTTTTGTTCAACTGGCTTTTCTTTGAGATTTAACAATGAGAGATACTTTATTTATATTAAATATTGCTGCATGTAGCTGAAAATGTGATTTGGTTTGAATGACGAGTTCTTCAGGTCAAACAAAACTCACTACTGCAGTTTATTCTTACTGTTGGGACTGGTCTAGGTGCTCCATTTGCTACTATTGCAAAGCATCTTGCCTTTAATACCAGACAGGCCTTTTTTGTGAATAAAATCAAAGTGTTAATGCATTCCCTGACTTTTCAGTTGAGGAGGTGAGGCCTGTTGCAATATGAATCCTGAACACGAAACCCCAAATCCCTTAAAGTCAATGAATGGGGTTAAAAGCAAAGTTTCCAGGGTCCTGTGGGTAGCACAGGGCATTACACGTTTGTGGATACAGGTCAGGCAAAGCAGCTGCCTTTTGGCTGGTTCTGCTTCTCCTGCAGAAGGGCAGCTCCTGTTCACACTGGCATCATTTACGTCAAATCCAACAGAGTTGGATTTGCAGTTGCCCAATGTCTCTTCTTTGACCACAGCTACCTAACTTTGTAGTTATCTGTTTTGCTGAGTATTGCTTGGACTTGGTGTGTTATGCAGCCAGCCCCAATGGAAGGAAAATCATCTGAGTGCCCATTTCTTGGAGTCACATCCCCCTTTTCTCCTTCTGCAGGAGTAGTGTGATTTCTTCCTTCTTGCTGAACTGAAAAGAACAAGGAGATTTCCTGGGACCAGCAGGTAGGGAATGGGAGAAGGGTCTGGGGCAGGTGCTGCA